>NC_056745.1:1291066159-1291226159 GCF_019279795.1 Protopterus annectens
GGTCAGTGTCCTTATTCCCTCCTTCTGAGTTATATCCCATCTTGTCTCACTGACTCTTCTTTCATTGAACAACGTTCTTATTATGCCTTCATATTTACCTCCTCCTGTATGTATTTGTTGCTTTTTATCCATATGCCTTCTTTGTATCTTTTTAACTGGCTAGTGTGTGTGTCAGCTCTCTCTTTTTCTTTTCTGCCCCTACCCAGCCTGGTTCAAAAATCTTAACATGCTGTTGGATATGTATGTGTGGAGTTATGTATTGTCTATTTGTCACAAGCCGCAATGCATTTTTAGTTCCTGTCAAACTATATCACAGTGCTAGTATGTGGCCTTCTGCAGATGCATTTTATCACTGGTCTTTTAGCTGCCACTATGTTCACATCAAATATGTGCCACACATTGAAGAATATTGGTGTGTGACAGATATTTCTATACTTGGGAGCTTGTTGCTTGTCTTGACCTATGTTAAGTTTCATGAATCTCTATAGTGTATGTTGGCAGTGTGATCTTTTGGGAGTTATGAATTTCATTACTATTACTCAAATCCAGCCAGCTTGCAGAAATTCTGGCTTTATAGTCAGCTAACTGTCTGAAGATGCATTCTCCCAGTGGCAAAAATCTCTCTATATTACCCTTTAAAAAGCACACATTCAACATCAAGGAAAAGCTGCCTGCTGTCTGTTTTATTAATCAAGCCATTCAGGATAATAATTCACAACCTTCTCACTAATATACTTCTAATGGCTTAACAACAATTAAACTCTAGGCATTTGAACATTTGGCAAGCAAACACAGTTAGCATAGTGACAGGATGGCATCATCTGGTTTGGGGGAGTTACCAATTGTTTAACAAAGCATCTGGTATTGGAAAAATTGTCACTCAAATGATTGGCTTCAACAAATATCACTATTTCAAAACTACCAAAAAAGAAGTGTTAAGCTGCAGGTTTTACAAGTGGCAGTAACAGGGATGGCTATGTCAGTTGAACCGATCGCTAGCAGCGATAAGGGGAAGTTTATAGTAGTAAAATTAAAAAACACCTGGTAAAAGTTAACACAGCAAAACGAATATGTAACTGCAGTCTAACAGCAAATAGTATGTGTGCACTCCATTCAAGTTGTTTCCTCAGTTTACAGTACATTTGCCAGAGTAGCACCGAAGCCAAGGTGGAGGACTCCAGGTTTCTCTCTGATTTAGTATTTTCCTTGCAATCCATTCTAACATTAGTGGCTTTTTCAAAGAAAGTGGTGAATAGCACTCAAGAATAATGAAAATAATCAGAATTATAGACTTCATTTACTTCACAAAATGTATATTAATTCATATTCCCTTATTCAGTTAGTCTCAAGTTAATAAGTGTATCAGATTTTTGCCTGATTATTTCTGGAGTTATCCCTGATTCTGTTGAGAATTGCCTGAGAATGGTTGAGAAGTATGAGCAAATGAGCAGGGTAAGGAATTAAATCACCTTAAGATAGAAAAAAGGCAGCATAATTGCAGAAAAGGAGAACAGGTGACTCATTTAAGTAGCAGCACAAAAACATTATTCTTAATACTTTCCCTTTATCCTTCCCCTCCAAGCTAGATTAGCAAACAAAAATATATCTATATAGACATATCCGTATATCTATATCTGTCTTTGTGTCTATACATTGGTTTGGTGGTTGGCATATTGGTTACGTTATTTACCTTACAGACACAAGGTACAGGGTTTTACTCTCACCTTCCAGGGAAATTAGATAAGATTAAAATGACTATAAAAAGCATCTAGCTTAGTACTTGTCTATGAACCCAAGAGACTGTGTGTGACCTCTACAGTGAGTATTGAGCAAGCAATAAATAAGCCAACAGCTCAAGGGTGGAAGGGCTCATTTGAACACATAAGCAAGGTTCAATAATATCTTCAATTACCAGTAACTTATTTTTTTTTGTGTGTGTGTGTGTGTGTGTGTGTGTGTGTGTGTGTGTGTGTGTGTGTGTGTGAAATTCATGGACATGACCATGGTTAAATATTATTGTAGGCATTTAATTCACAGAAGGTTAGGCTACGAATTAGATTGGCAATAACTTTTTAACTGCTTTATTTCAGTGGTATAATTATCATATTTGCTTTACAGCTGCTTTAACCCTGCAGTCTTTTTTGTCAAGATGGACAATAATAACTGCAGAGGCAGACAAGCTGTTTCTGGAATTAGAACCACATGGCAATATCATGCCATTGGGTTCCAAGAGGGGATGTGCAGTAACCAGAATAGATTCATCTGAGTCAATAGAAGCTATAGCGAAGAAGAGCCAGAAGAATGCTCAAAAGGCTTTAGACGGTCCACTCAATTTGGATAGTTCAACAGAAACTGCTAGTGTCGCACCCAGTCCTGAAGAAACAGGTAAGGAAGCACAATTTGTTTTTCTTTTGGCTACAGAATGCAGACGTGCTAGTAAATCAGACACAAGAAGAGTATTTTTAAGACTTTTTAGAGCCATCAACTGATGTCAGCAAGGGCAGGTTATTCAATATAGTCTTGGAGAAAGGGTTTAAATCTACAGCAGTGTTTCATGAAGAAGCATTACCTGTTACAATACAAACTTATTCTAATAATGTCTCAGGTCAGTCAGAGCAAGGGGTCACTAGGCAATCACAAAGTGGGGTAGCTATAGAAGGGAGCATTGATAACAGGATTAAACTAATGTTATCTCCTATGCCAACAATGAGTAACATGTCTCAGCATTCCACAGCAGACAGAAATTCCCCAAGGTCACACTTTATTGCCCATGTCTCAAAAGCAGTTAGGGATAAAATTATCAGGGGTGAATACATTGATGTATTTGAAGTAACAAATGTTGATGGCATGCAAAGATAAACGGAAGCAGAGAAGTCAGGATCCAACAACCTTATGGTTGCATTAGCTGTATTACATAAGTCAGTAACATACCTCTCAGCTTCTTAGAGTAAGAATTCTGGGCAAAGCCATTAAAAAGTTGTACAAATAAATTGAAATACAGCTCTTACAAACTTAGAAAGGTGATAGAATAACAGGTTTTGCATTAGCATGAATTTTCTGAAGGGTATGAAGTCTAAAACTCAAATATACGCCATTATTTTCTAACTTCAATCTTTAATGATTTGCCACTAATTTGCCAGAAAGCCATAATTTTATTAAAAATGGACCAAAAATATAAGGCAAAAATCTGGACATTCTATGCAAATCTGTACAGATGAGAGGTATGGTCAGTGACCATTAAACCGCCACCAAAACTTGGGACTTTTGGGTGACAGGTATCTTAATGTACTCAGTCATGCTTATATAAAAAGATCATCAATTGGCATTACCACTAATCTCATACCTGCTGACAGTTAGGGAAGCTCATCATATATGAGTGAGTAGCTTGGTTAGTTTATGATCAGAAATTCAGGAAACTCAAAACAAACATAAGGATATCAGATGGGATCAAAGAAACCAAGATACGTAGTTGAGTGCCATGTTAGAAAAATCTACGATAAGTCAGTTAGGCAATAATCAAGAATCCCAAGAGATTAAAACAAGTTGGGCTTTCAAAAGCAGCGCATGTTTTGGTCCAACTGTCATTTCACTGTGGATAATCTTACCCATCATTTAATTGCTGTCGAATGAAGCCAAACCAAGCTACCTACAGCACCACCCAACACTGATAAAATGATCTCTTGGAAACAAAAGCCCTGCTCCCTTCAAAGGTGGGGATCCTTTCAAGGCTTCAGAGTTTCCACTTATCAGAAGGGTAGCCCACTCTCCAATTAAAGCTGAAGTTGTAGCTCAAGAATTGGAAGGTTATGCAGATCACAAGGCAGCTCGCAGTTTGGCACATGGATTTGCTCAAGGTTTTGCTTTAAAATCCACTGCCCCATTTAATAACATGTTAGTCAAGAATTTGAAGTGTGCAATAGGGAAAGAGGGAATTATATCAAGCATCCTCAAGGGAAAACAATTTAGTATAATCAGTCCATTCTCAGCCACTGCTCGGTAACATTTCACAATATCATGATAGGTTTAATTCCAAAGAAGAAGGTGAATTTAATTTGATCCCTCACCTTTCCCATCCAACGGGAATTCAGTTAATAATTGTATGGCCAAGGAAGATACGATGATAAGATATGCCACATTAGATGAGGCTGCAGATATTATTAGATTAGGGAGCTATGATTAGGGAAACTTGATATTAATTCAGCATTCAGACACTGACTGAGATTGTTGTCTTTTAGAGAATACCTGTATTTCAACACAGCTATACCAGTGGGATGTTCTGTTGCTTGTGTGATTTTTGAATCATTCAGCACAGCATTGCAATGGTGCTTGAAACAAAGGGCCACAATGCAAGCAGCCATATATGACAACAACAATTTTCTCTTTATCTGTGAAAGTGATCAATACACAAGAACAGGCATTCACATCTTCATTAGGTTATATAACAACCTCAGGGATCCTTTGGCTCCGGATAAGATGGAAGGTCCTTCTTGCTCCATCACATCTTTAGGACTTGAGACAGACTGGCCTGTGAATCATTCAAACTCCTGAAGATAAGCTACAGAACCTAAAGATGGACATTGCAGTTTTTTGGGTGGGGCAAAGGTCAGAGTAAGTCAGGTAATGTCATTATTAGTCTTTCTAAATTTTGCATGTATAGCGGTCCAACTAGGAAGAGCATTCACAAATTCCTTTGCTAAACAATTAAGAGGAGGTCAGAAAAAACATAATTGGGTTCACACTTCAAAAAGAGTGAAGGAGAATTTGAGGCTATGGAAGACATTTTTGGGCCAATTCAGTGTGGTCATATTATGGCAAATAGACTGGATTTCTTCAGACTTCCTGCAGCTTTTCACAAATCCAGTGTCAGTCAAAAAGATGGGTGGCTATTTTGGAAACAAATGGTTCTCTGTTGAATGGTCATCTTCATGGCCTGAGGCAGTTAAGAGAGACATCACATTCTTAGAGTTGCTACCTATATGGTTGGCAGTGTCCATCTGGCAGGCAGATCTTATGGATAAAAAACTTATGTTACATTCTGATAATCAAGCTGTTGTGCAAATTCTGCTAAGAAGTTACATTAGATCTTACAGGTTTTAGTTGGTATTTAAGCAATTAGACTCGGTGTAAGAATCAACCTGACTTTTTCTGCTACGTACTTACATGTTAATAAGAACAACATAGCTGGTAGTCTATCCGGTCATTATATTTCCAGATTCAGAATAATAGAACCAGGGGCTCACCACCTTCATACACTACTTCCACCTTAAATATGGCTCTTGGGAGAGGAATTATGCTAGCATAATTAATTAACTCATGGGCTGCAAACACCAGAAGAGCTTTCATGTCAGCCTTGGAACAATTTAAAAGGTTTTATTTGAAAAGGTGTACCAAGGCCAGACATTGGGCTTTCGATCTCATGATTCACTATATCCTTCATAGGTATGCTTTAAGTGATTTCCCCGGCTCCCTACATGTACATGTGACTGTTATCAGCTGGTTAGACTGCTGCTTAAGTCTACCCAACCTGACTCAACATCGGGTTGTCAAGAGATTAATGAAAAGTTGGATTCACATGAATACCATTATTTCAGACTCCAAGAAGCCTGTTTAGGCTCAATTCCACCAACTAATAATAAAGGGAGGTAAGGGAATCAGTCATTGATTTTCATTTTCAAGGATTATGGGCAATGTTATTCACATGGCTTTATGCTGGTGCCTTCAGAGTCAATGAGTTATTGCAGTCACGCCATTGGTCAAAGGTACAGATAACAGACAGGCATGTTTCAGTTTGGATTAAGAAATCTGAAACAAACCAGCTTGGACAACATGAACAAATTCTGTTGTACAAAGATGAAATATTAGCATCTTGCCCAGTGCATTGGGCCCTGGCAATTCAAAAAAAATTTCAGGAGATGCTCATTCACAACAGCTATTTTAACACCCAAAAGCCCAGCCCATCACAACCCCAGAAGCTAACCCCATGTTATGAAAAGCATTAATAAGTCAAGGTATTGCACTTGAAGGATACACTTCTCACTCATTTAGAATAGGATGTGTGTCTGACTTGATTAGGGAAGGGCCAGAATAGGATGAGTGTCTGACTTGATTAGGGAAGGGCCAGAATAGGATGAGTGTCTGACTTGTTTAGGGAAGGGCCAGCATAGGATGAGCGTCTGACTTGATTAGGGAAGGGCCATAATAGGATGAGTGTCTGACTTGATTAGGGAAGGGACAGAATAGGATGAGTGTCTGACTTGATTAGGGAAGGGCCATAATAGGATGAGTGTCTGACTTGATTAGGGAAGGGACAGAATAGGATGAGTGTCTGACTTGATTAGGGAAGGGCCAGCATAGGATGAGCGTCTGACTTGATTAGGGAAGGGCCATAATAGGATGAGTGTTTGACTTGATTAGGGAAGGGACAGAATAGGATGAGTGTCTGACTTGATTAGGGAAGGGCCTTGGTTAAAGTTTTAAAATGAACAGATAGATAGAAATCAAATGCCTACTTAAGCTAAAGTAGATGAAATTAAAATGTAGTACATTCTTTTTAGTTCCACATCTATTCCTGGATATTGGGCACTCTTCTATCTACAGAACAGTCCAATGAGCTTCCATGAGAGTTAATGGAAAGAACCTTGGTGTTGATCCAAAGCACTAGACAGTTGAGTGGGTAGGTCACCTGGATTTATACTGGATACAGCTGTTGACATCACTGGAGAACTGGTTCAATTTCAACAGGGTACCCGAACCATTAATCATACACTTGGGAGGCAATGATTTCATTTAAGCACATCCCCTCAACAAAATTTTGGCTGAGTTGTGTGTATTGCATCATAAGTTCCCTGACATTATAACTGCACGGTCAGCTATCTTACCAAGATGGAATTTGCATGGAGCTCATAAATCCACAGCAATATAAACCACACACTGATTTTTAAATGCCAGAATAGTAAGAGCTTCCAAATAATTGCATTTTTTTAATTGCTTACCCAAATTTGGACAAACTCAACCCAGAGTTCTTTATTTCAGATGGGGCCCATTTAAATTATATGGCATGAGATTTACTGGATTTACAATTTGCAATGCATATGCAGAATTTGATCAAGATATGATATAATAGCACCTTAGTCTATTTGCAATAAATAAATAAATGAATATACAACTTCAAGGTTCAAAAAAAGGAGGTAGCAGCATGGCAGCATGCTGGTGGGCAAGTGAAGTTGTAGCCGCTCTTTCCCATCTTTCATCCTCCCTTTTCTTTCCCAAATCTCAGATACTGGTTATACTAAATTAAAGGTAGAGAATATGGGCAGGCTAAGTCAGGAGTCATATTAGAGCTGAGGAGGCAATGAGTACTTCCCATGTTACTGGGTGGAAGTTGTCGGAATAGGCAGAAGGTGTACCAACTAGCGCTGATGGAAATCTGTGAATGTGGATATAATTTTTTTTGCAGTTTTCTGTTTGTTATTTGAATAGTCAATTATTTCCAAGCAAGTGATTGCTTAATTAATGTATTGATTTCACCAATAAATGGTCACCATTGCAATATGGATTGATCTGGTTTTTATTTGGGTGCTAGGTGGTCCAGCAATGATAACTGAGTGTTTGGAAAGCAAACACAGTTGTCATGGTGACTGGACAGCGATATCTGGTTTGGGGGAGGTGAAAGTTGTTTAACAAAGCATCTGGCACTGCAAATGCAAACCATCATTGGAGTAATTGACTTCAAGAAATATTACCCCTGCATCCCGTAGCTGTCAGTTACACCAACAATAAGTCTTGCAAGTCAGCAAGGGCCATTGTGGCCACTCTTTCCTCTCTTTCATCCTCCCTTTTTCTTTCTAAATCTCAGATACTAGTTATACTAAATTAAAGGTATAGAACATGGGCAGGCTATGTCAAGAGTCATACTGGAACTGAGGAAGCAATGAGTACTCCCCTTGTTATTGGGAAGAGCTGGCTGGAATAGGCAGGGGCTGCACCAACCAGCACTGATGGAAATCTATAAAGGTTGGTATAGAAGTTTTGCAGTTTACTGTTTGTTACTTGAATAGGAAATGAGTTACAAATAAATGACTGCTTAATTGATAAATTGCTTTCTCCAATAATTGCTTCCAATGGCAATATGGAGTGGCGTGGTTTTTATATGCGTGCTGGAAAGTCCAGCAATGACAACAGGAAAGTTTTTTTTTTTTTACTAATTATAAAGCAAAGTTTCATAAAATCTCACTTGTAATATATTGTAATTCTCTACCTCTATGTCAATTTTGCATGGTACAAATTGTATCTTTATAAATAACTACATTTTATACCTAGTTTGGGTAACAATTAGAATATATTTTACGTATTTACTGGGTCTATATCAGTTCACCCAAATGGCTGAAGTTCGAACACCATATGTTCGAATGTCTAACCACGAAGTGCAAAAACATCGAAGTCTTAGAACAGCAATTTTTTTTTTCCCAGGGAAAAAAATCGCTGTTCCAAGAAACACACACACAACACAAGCACACGAAAAAAACAGCAATCCACACACATACACTTAAAATCCTACATCTAACCCTACACTAAACTGTACATACACTACTGTCTAACCACTTACCTTAACCCAAACCCTAACCCTAAGGTCCATCACTATCACACACTCACCTGACCCGCGCCCTAACCCTAACTCACCTATCCCACCCTAACCCTAAAGTCTGTCACTATTGCACACCCACCTCACCCGCACCCTGACTCACATAACCCACGCACTAACCCTAACGTCCATGCAATCGCACACTTACATGAACCCGACCCGTAATTTCCCAGCACAATCCTGATAATCATGAAGCCAAAGAAACAGCCCACCAAATTCTTTCCCTGGGAAAGAATTTGGTGTTCTGTGGCTTCACAATAATCAGTGTTCGAACTTCACAGTTCAAACATCTGGTATTCAATTATTAGCCATTTCGACGGACTGATATAGACCCTGTTTACTGATATTTGTTCATGGGGAAATTCCAACTGGGCAAACACACATTTTAAGGGGAGGCCCAGGTAGGAAAACTCCACAGAATATAAATTACAACAGTAGATCAGTATACCACTCTTTTTCCTGTGGCTCTTTTCATAATACTTGTCTCTTTTCAAGTTACCTTTGTTTCTCAAAAGTAACATTGTCTCTGATCTTTATTCCCTTTATTCTGCTCTGGTATACCTTAAATAGTAATCTGCCTTGATTAAGTCTCCCTTACATTCTCTCTTTTCTTCATAGCCACCTGATTTAACCTTGAAGTTCAAATGAAAAAAAATAAATACATAACTTCTCAGAACTTTATTTCTTGTTGACAGTCCAAACTACAACCTATACTCCTACTTCCTACCTATCCCACCAGTCTCACACTCTGCCTTTTCAATCCACCCTGCCCAACAATGCTGTAATACCATCTCCCTTTGGTTTGTCTAAAAGGACAAAGGTGAGTAGGTTTTTATTCTTTTTTTTTTTTTTTTTTTTAATAAGCTGATGCTTTAGATATGTACAGATTGTCTAGAATGTTGTTCAGGAATTATATTCTGTCCAAGTGTTGCCAAAACTGTTACAAAACCTGCATGTTATTTTGGAAGCAAATGCATACACTTCTGCAGTACGGAAATGTAGGTAAAACTGTTATAGGTGTCTTTCCAGGAGCACAGCTTGGAAACTGCTTCTAGCCTGCTCTCAGAATGTCATGACTGTCTTGCAATGAGATGAGAACAATTCTTTATTTCTCAGATGTATTACTATTACAAACAAAGGTTAGAAACACAACACTATGAGCAAATGATATAATGAGTGCATCTTGAGGGATTGTAAATGTAAAGAAAAATACAAAAGACAGCTTTCAAAACTATATGCTTTCTTCTGTGGCAGTCCTCCAATGACAACAGTGTAGGAAGCTCCTTTGTAACAATTTCATTTGCATATGTATGGAAGATTTCTTGAAATGTGACAAGATTGTGTCATCTTCAGAAGTGAGATGCATGTTTCAGTATACAGAACACTAGCAAGTTATTTTCTTGGCATGCTTGCAGCAACTGACAGAATAGATGAAAGGCAGGAAAGAAATACGCACATTGTAAGCAAACAGAAGACTCCCCACTTTTTACATTTTTCAACAGTTAGTGTCTCTGTCTGAGTATGGGCCTGTAAATAATAACGATGGTATATATTTCCTTTTGTTTTTTCATTACATTCATTTATCCTTAATGCATTAAGCTCCTGTTCTGTCTAAGGAATAGGATCTTTTCCAAATGTTATGCCATTGGTGTAAAGTCATAATAGAGGTTCTACATTCTGTGGATAATATATCAGTCAGTGGTTCAGTCATAGTGCCGTTTGAAGGTCTGTGTGACATCTGAGTCAGAAGAGTGTGTGAATGTCCAGTATGGCTCCAAAAGGCTCACATAGTCCTTGCTTAATGAAATGCCTCCTTCTTGGAAAGAAACTTGTTTATGGGAACCACGTATTTATAAATGATTTTAACCAGTCTTTATCCATAAAAGTGATGTGCAAGATTGTTAGTGTGACACCGTCAGTGCATAATTATTCTCTATACCATGAACATATATCCAAAGCTAAGGGGCCTAAGGTTAACAAAAAGGAATTTGGAGCTCAGAGGATTATAGCTATATACTCAAGATAGCTAAAAACAGGGCCTGCAAATGCTGTTCATATTGCATGCCCTGATAGTGTTCTTTTTTTTTTTTCGGTACAGTACTGGTCCGTAAACAACTATAACTTTATTAACATTTCTAAAAGTGAAAGGAAAAAGATAAATGCTATGTTGAAATAACACCACTTCAATTTTACTAATCGACTCATTCACTCTAATGGAGCTCAGTAAGTTTGCACTGTAACTTCCAATGGGTGTAACCTAAGCCTTTTCACAGAATCAAACAAATGTTCATGTCTTTGGAACCATGGGGTTGTGAAAAAATTATAAATGACAAACTCTTCAGCACAAACTATTTCTATAGTGGTAGTATTCTTTAGGTTCTAGGTCTTATTTTTTTAAGTCACAGTAAACACGCTGTAATATTTTGTAAGCAACTTAATAATAGCTCAGCAACCGCTCAAGTTACACACATACTGGTAGTGGCATTTTATTCATTTAGTTGTGAGCTTTCATATGATTCTAAGGAGTTCTGTTAGTGTTGCTTAGTTGTTGAGATATTTAGATAAATATGAAAATTATATCTATATAAATTAATTTATTATTTATTTTATTTATTTATTTGACATTTGTTAACCAGGTTAGTCTGACTGGGCGAATCCCTTTTTCAGCAGAGACCTGAGGAGAAAAGCTCCAATAGTAAATTACTTAAAAACATGATGTAACTTCAGTAGTACATTACTTAAAAAAACATTATGTAACATGGACAACATTTGATAAAGAAAAACAAGAGTATATATGTATAACAGAAAATAACATGGTCGGTTGTTTAACTGTGAGTAAACTCAATACAAATTAAACACAGTACAAGTCAGAGACAAAGGTAGAAAATTGTATAGACATGTTGGAGGTAATAAAAAATAAGAAACAGTTGTAGAAAAAATAGGAAGATGTTTGCAGTAGGCGATCCTAAGATAGCAAAACAATAAAGAAAATACACGGAAATATAATGAAATATCAAGCAGTACAGAAGAAACAGAGTAAAAAGGTAATTATGGTATAAACTCAGTCAGGTAAAGAGAAAAGTATGAGAAGAAAAAATAAATATTTGGTTTAAATAGCAGCGGATAAAGAAAAAGAAACCCAGGGAAGGAAATCAGTGATAGAGCTACTGTGGTAGCAGTCAGGATGGCAGCAGTCTATTATGAGAGGATGACAGTTTATGTAGGATCATGACAGAGACATGACCGTGAGTTGCAGAGGAAATCTTTATTGCTATTTTAACGGTTGTAGGGTTGGTGATGCTTCTGATATTGAGAGGTAATTTATTCCAAGTGTTTGGTCTGGAATAGGGGTAGAGTGATTTGCCACTGTTTTTATTGGGTTTATACACTTGCAGTAGGTTCTGTTGAGAGCTACAAAGAGAGTGTTTAGGAGTAAAGGCTCATCCAGACTCTGCTACACTTTGCTGTGAAGGAAAGAATAGTTTGCTTAAATTTGTTGTATTTTGTATTACTTTATTGCCTTTTTATATTTTGAATACTGCGGTTTGTTTTCTTTACCTTGTGTTCTACTTGCATTCTGCTTTAACTGCATATTAAAACTTCAAACAAGACCACAGCTCTGTCTTGCAGAAATTTTTCCCACCCTCCCACCCCGCTATAGTTGTCTTGTTAAATACCACTGTCTTTCTAGTTGCCTGCCTCTTATGTTAATTTGACCATATATCTCATTTCCTCTTTGCTTTGACTGGCTTGTGTCAGTAATCACAAATTTATCATTTTTGAAATCACTCCCCTTCAACTATTTAAATTTATTGGCCATCCTACTGTATTCCATAGTGCCAGAATACAAACGTGACCACCCCTTTCAATCCATCTTGCTGTTTTAAAAATAGTAACTCTCCACTAAACCTTAACTTTTTAAACAGGTAAAACTTAAGTTACCTACTTTCACGTCTAACTTTTCTAGTGCACACTGCAGTGTGCATTTTTTTCATCTTACCTTTAAGCATCCCTTTGACTAGCACTTGCTCTAATACCTGCTGGAAAGCACTAGGAAGCCTTAAACTGATACAAGCACTCAACTCTCCTTGTTAATAAGGAGAAATTAATCGTGGGCACTAAACAGCCTATAATTGCAAAGTACCTTGCTAAGGTAAGGTAAAATAGCTCCTGTACTTTACAAAAAAATAAAAGCACCAAACCAGGCATGTCCAAGGGTCAGCTTCTGGTGATTTCTCCTGTCCACCTGATGAATCTGGGCATACTGGGGCAATGCAGCAATTGCCTCATGTACACAAACAACCCTTTCCTCCTACCACCCAACACTATAACCTGTGAGAGATGCACTTACATAGCCAAACTGGAAGCAAAGCTCTCTCCACCCAAGATTGTGCTAGACAGTCAAGAGGAGAAGGTTAACACCCACACTACACCTCAAGCAACACATAGCCCTTCTAAACCCACACCACCAACACCCACATATAGCAACACTAAATCCACATATGAGGAGGCCCTTGACTGTAACCTGCCCAAGCAACAAGGACCTCTGAAGCTGAAACTCAAACAAACACCAGTCACAACCAAAGTGTCACATAGCTCACAACACCAGTGTGCCACCCAGCAACAGCCCCTAAGGCAAGACAACGTACCTAACACTTTATTCCTAGGTGACTCTATAGTTCGGCACACTGATGTCCCACTCACCAGGTTGAACAAGGAGAAAATTACAGTCAGCTGCCTGTCGGGTGCCAGGATCTGCCACATAACGCATGCACTCAAGTCACTCCACAACAAGTACAAATATGACTCTGTCATTGTCCATGTTGGAGTGAATGACTTGAGATGTACCTCACTGGACTACATGAAAAGAGACATGGAAGAGCTCTCGGATCATGTGGCCCAGGTAGGTATGACCCTAGCCCTGAGTAGCATCCTGCCTTCACCCAGAATGATACCACAATATAAGGACAAAATGATTGACTTCAACAATTGGCTAAGCTTCTGGTGTCATTCAAAGGGGATCCAGTATCTGTCTGCCTGGGACGACATGATCGACAGACCACAATGCTTTGCCAGAGATGGTCTGCATCTGTCGACCCTGGGATTCAGGTTGCTGGCTAAGGCTCTTGCCACCCCTATAGTGCCTTTTTTAGGCAAAGTTCAAAGGACAAAACCAGTAATGCTACTCAATGCTAGAAGTCTAAACCTCAAAATGCACTCTCTTGAGGCACTCCTAAAAATGGAGAACATCGATATCTGTGCAGTAACTGAAACCTGGTTCAATGCTCCAGAGAACACCCCTGCAATACCATGCTACAACTCTTACCACACTTTTCAGCCACCAAACCGGGACCGGAGCACTAAAGGTGGAGGAGTGTCCATATTCACCAAGGATATTCACACCACCAGGCTAGTTGCCCAACACAATGCATCTGAAATTCTCCAGGTGCAACTAACATTAGGTAAGACTGCAATCCAAATTGTAGCTTGCTACAGATCCCCCACTATGCCCCAAGGTTCTCACAACACCTTTCTAAACATACTGGAAAATATTAAGATAGAACCAAACACCCTAATACTGGGTTATTTTAACTACCCTGCCATTAACTGGGAAAACTACTCATGTACCAACACCTTTGCCCAACGGTTCTTGAAATACATAAATTCCAATGCCCTGGATAAACTAATCCATAGTCCCACCAGGGGCTCCAATATCCTAGACCTGGTCATTAGCAACATGGGAAATCGATGCTCCACACCTATGGTCACCCCCTCATTAGTCAGGTCTGACCATAAGATAATCACCCTTAACATCCACATCCCACCCCCACCCCCCAGTAAGGAAACCTCCATAAAAAACTTCTCCAAAGCCAACTTCATACTACTCAAGTGAGAAGTGACAAACTTCATGACACCCATGCAGACGGGAACTGAAAGTTCGACTGCTGAATCCTACACTAAGGCACTGTACGAGCACATCCACTCATGCATGAATCATGCCATCCCAAATAGAACCAAGATGCTCCTCCAAAAAAAGGAAGCCAATCCGGTGGTCCCCTGCCATAAACAAGCTTTACAACAAAAGGAAGAAACTGTTGCAGAAAAGAGGAAAATCCCAGGATGCAAAAAACTCCCTTACCAGCCTCAGTAAGAAACTGAGATCCCTCATAAAATCCTCCAAAGCTAGTTATTAAAATAAAATTGCCAAAGATTCCAAAGACAAACACAAGGCATTCTATAACTATGTCAAGAATCTAAATGGCAATGCTCAGATCTGCTCTGAGCTAAAACAGAATGGCATTAAATATACTGATCCCAAGAATATTGCCAATATCCTGGCAGATTGATTCAGTGCCAACTTCACCCCCTCTCACCCCTAAACAGCCCATCTCAGTACTGGAAGATTGCCACATTCTGGTAATAATGGCCACACAAGTAAAAAACACACTCTCCAAAGCTAAGAATACAGCATCCATGGGACCAGATGACATCCCGAGCTGTGTACTACATGAACTACAATATGAACTGGCACTCACCTAAGTATCATGTTTAATCATAACCTCCCCTCAGGTTTCATACCCACTGAGTGGTGCAGAGCTACAGTTATCCCACTCCACAAAGAGGGATCCACCTTGGATCCCGGAAACTACCGTCCCATCCATCTGACAAGCCTTATCTGCAAGGCCATGGAGCGTATTATCATGGAACTTATAAACAAAGACATTGGCAACCTTCAAACACTGGACCCCCACCCAGTTTGGGTTTGTGAAAGGCCGATCTTGTCTCCTGTACCTGATTGCCTTCTTCAAATCAGTCTCCAGAGCCATGGACAAGGGTAAGGTGGTACACAGAGCCTATCTGGACCTTGCCAAGGCCTTTAACACCACCCCCCACTCTGGAATCATAGATAAACTTACAAAGCTGGGCATTAATCCCTACGTCACCCAATGGGTTGCCAACTGGCTTACTGACAGAACCCACACTGTAAAAGTAGCCGACTCCAAATCCAGCTCCAGACAAGTGACAAGTGGAGTACCTCAGGGTTCATTCCTGGGACCGCTCTTCTTTGGCATCTACTTCTCTAAAGTACAGGCCAACGCTAAGGGACTCTGGCTGACAAAGTTCGCAGATGACTGCAAACTGGGAGCCATTATTGAATCCCCAAATTATGTGGATACTCTACAAAAAAGCCTTACAGAAACAGATGCTTGGTTCCAGAGCCATGAGCTGAAGCTCAATGCCAAGAAATGTATAGTTATCCCCTTTGGGAAAAAACATGTACCTGTGAATTACCACATAAGTGGCAGTACACTAAACACTGAAAGTGTGATAAGAGACTTAGGGACACAGGTGGACAGTGGTCTCACCTTCGATAACCACATTGCCACAACAGTCAGGAAATCCTTCTATGTGGCACACCTCATCACTAAGGGCTTTTCATCCAGAACAAAGGAGGTCATTGTCCCACTGTACTCATCCCTCATTAGACCCATTATAGAATACAATGCCCCATTTGATATGTACCTCTCAAGACATCTGCAACAACTGGAAAGGCCGCAGAAATACCTCATTAAAAGAATCACAGGCCTAAAGCGGATGCCCTACACTGACCGCCTTAAAAAACTCCAGCTATACTCTGTCACATATCGTCTACTCATTGGCAATCTCTGCTTAACATACAAGGCCATGTCAAACCCAGAGCTGTTGGGCATGCTACACTTAAAGAAATCCCAATCCCTCAGAGCCACATGCTCCAGGGTTCTAAAACTTGTCATCACAATAAACAAAACATGCTGGAGGGATAGGTTCCTGACCCAGAGACTCCCCAGACTCTGGAATAGACTGCCCATACATGTCAAGCAGAGTGCCTTTTTGGCCCTCTTCAAAAGGAACCTTGATGATTGGATGGGAGAAAGGAAATTCACCCCGGGGATCACATCAGTCACCCTGCTAGACAGGGGTCCAGAAAAGTAAATAGTGTGGGAAGAAATAGCCAGGGAATTGTTATGGCTAGGCTTGTATAGGCCCTAGGGCTGATAGCCTAATACCAACCTATGAACCTTTGAACCTATGGATAAGGGTGGAGAGAGAGGGACAGGAGGATGGCAGATGTAAGACTGAAAGAGCCATAAGAAACTGAGGTATTAATATTTGGTGATGAAATTCTAGCCACTGCATTTTTCTAAGGGCGATGCAGTGATGAGTGTGGTAAGGTAGGTTGGGGCAAATCGAGCAATTTTGTAATAGGTAAGTTCAAGTTTACTAAGAAGTTTAGATTGCAGATGTGTGAGAATGGGGACTACATATAGCAGTGTGGGGAGTAGGAAGGCTTGTGTGAGGGAGAGTCTGGAGTTACTTGTAAGATATTTCTTTTTTCTTTATAGCAGGCCTTGTTTTTGATGTGTCTTTTTAATGCACTATTGAGTATAGAGATCGAACTTTAGATGGTCATCGATAAATACTCCTAGGAGTTTTGTGTGGGGTTCAGTAGAAACAATAGTATTGTTGAGAGAGGAGACAGAAAAAGAAGTTTTATGGTGCTGTAGGCTAGAAGGTAGAAATAGGAGGAGTTTACTTTTCTTTGGGTTCACTAGTAATTGGTAGGAAGAAAGCCATCTTTTGAATGAGTGGACGGATTCTTGGGTGAGAGTATAAAGGTGTGTGATATTGTCAGAGAAGGAGATGATTGTGCAATCATCAGCATATTGAACAATAGTAGCGTAGACAGGAAGAGTGGAGGTCATTAGTGAAGATGTTAAAATGTAGGGGTCCAAGAATGGAGCCTTTGGGGTTCCCAGTTTGTACTGGTAGAAAGGGAGAGACGTTAGATTGCCATTTCATGGCCTGGTATCTATTAGAGAGGTAGCCGGAGAACCAAGATATAGCAGAGTTAGAGAGGTTAAGTGAAGCAAGTTTGGGTAGAAGTAAGGCATGAGAAACAGTATCAAAGGCTTTGGTTAGATCAAGAAAAAGGCAAGAAACCAATTTATTATTATCACGGGATGTTGCAATAGTATTTGTGAAGGATGTTAACGCAGTAGCTGTGCTGTGCTTTGGTCAAAAAACATGTTGTGTGGCGGTCAGGGGACTTTCATGCAGCAGATGATCAAGGAGTTGTTTGTAAATACAATTTTCAAGTATTTTAGACAGGGGAGAGAGGATGGAAATAGCTCTGAAATTAGAGGGGTCAATTGAATTGCCACCTTTATGCAGGGGTATAATGTAGAATTATCTCCAGATGTCAGGCACAGAGTTTTCCTTAATAGATCTACTGATTAGTACAGAGATAGGGAAAGCGATGGAATTTGCAGCCATATTTAGGAATTGTGGAGGTAAGTTGTCAACTGATGTGGAACATGCTTTAAGTTTGGACAGAAGGGATTTGATGTAGGCAGTGGGGACTGGTTTATGAATGAAATTAGGAGCAATGGTAGGTGTAGATAGTGTGGTGTTGGTGATTTTATTATTATTAGTGGTAAGATTGTGGATAGACCTAATGAAGAAGGAATTTAGAAATGTAGCAGTATCCGAGGAAGAGCTGTTTGGGCAGGGATTAGGGGAAGATGGGCGCCTAGGATGCAACAACTTATTAATAGATTGCCAGAATTTTTGAGGGTTAGAGTGCAGATTATTGAGTGGTTTATGAAAAAAATTTTGTTTGTCAAGGGAGACCTTTCTTTTGGTTAAGTTACGGAGTTCTCTGTAGGTATGGAGATCAGTGCTGGATTTGGATTGGTTCCATTTTTTCCATGCACTATCTCTCTTACTCATAAAAGGTGCGGGTGGCTTGTGTGAGCCATGGGGCAAATTGAGTTTTGATCCTTATTTTCCTGACTGGGGCCAGGGAATTGACTGTGTCTAGGAAGATGTTATTGAAGGCTAGGACAGCATTCTCAAGGGGGGAGATTGCGGAGGAAGGACCAATTAATTGAAGAGAGTAGGCTGTTGAAAGTATCAGGATTAAAGTTTGAGAATTTATGGCAGTCTTTGTATTGTTGGGGTTTGTGTAGTTGAGGAGAATGCCTAATTATGTAGTTGCCAATAACAAGGCAAACGCCAAGAATTATGTAGCTGTGGAAAAAACAATAAGTGCCTCACCACTCGTAGATTAAAAACGGGTTTATTGTAGTAAAAAAACGAACTAGATGCAGTTAAAAACAACAAATGTAAAAATCAGTTAAGTGCTTTCACCCAATGGAATTGGGCTTCATCAGAACTGAATGCCATATCCAAATACTGGCTTAAATGCCTTCTTTGGTGCCAAAAAATTCAAAATCATTTAAAGAAACAGTTCTGCATTTATATTAACCGAGCTGTGCTGTTATAACTACTGATCTATAAATAACATAAACTGTACCTGTACATTAATATAAAATTTTCTATAATTAATATAATCCATACAAATATTTAAATACATTAACTTCCCATAATTGTACTATGTACTTCTCTGGTGTCATCTCATAAAAACCTCCATATGACAACCTTAACGTCAAAAAATGCATACTACCTATCATTTCCCTAAATATTAAAATTAATGATATTATTAATTTAAAAATGTCTACAATATCTTTAACTGATCAAGTATTCTATTCTACACAACTTATGTCTTAATCTGTACCTAGTGCTACTGGAAACGTAATAATTTTATTGTCATGTAATTACCCTAATAATAATAACTGGGATTAATTCATATATTGTTATCAAAATGATAATAGTAAAGGTTTGACTGGTATAAATTCATTAAGTCCAGGTGCGGTGGTGGCATCTAAAAATATTTGCCACCATACTTCCTTATAGCTTAATAAACTTTTGTTATCACCACCCCTGGGATCAATATTAATGCTGTCTAATATGACAAACTTAAACTGATGTTCGTCTCCTTCCATTTCTATATGCCTATATAATGTGTTTGTTTTATCTTTAGTGCTAATGCTATATGTGTGGTCATAAATTCTCTTCTTGAAACTTCTCTCAGTCTTTCCTACATAAAATCTAGGGCATGTGCTACATTTAGCCAAGTATATCACCATTTTGGCATTAAAATTACCTAATTTAAATCTTACCAAAGACCTGTGTCCATTCTCCAAAAGTATTTTATTCTCATCTAGCATGTACCTAAATTAGTTGCAAGCTCCACATTTCTTTCTTCAGGTATTAAAACCTTTCTTGTCTTTCTTTAATTCTCTATACCTTTGTTCTACATGTTGTTTGATGTTTTTGACTGCATCTAGTTCATTTTTTACTACAATAAACCTGTTTTTACACTACGAGTGGCGAGGCACTTATTGGTGGTCCCAGACCTGCATAATTCTTGGCGTTTGTCTTGTTATTGGGAATTATTCAGGAGTCGTTTTGGTGGCTATGGAGAATACCGGTGCAACAGCAATGAATGGAGAAAGGAACGAGAAGGACAACCTTGTATATTTAAGGGAAGAGATAACGGGATTGAAGGGAGAATTGAACAAATTGTTTCTCCTTGTGAACAGCTTGCTGCATCGCAGCAGTGATTCGTCAACTGATAGTGCATTTAAGGCACAAGATAACGACAAGATGCAAGTTAACAGTATTTCCAATGATGTCCATACCCCTGCATTTAATGTCAGTTTAGTAGGGGAGCAGCCTGAAATTATAGGCAATATCAATCACAATAATAAACTGAATTTGGTAGTAGGCGAAGGTGAAACCAACAATGACAGCCTTGACATACTTAATGGTCAGGGTGCTAGCTTTAAGGGACAAACAAATACATTGGACATCACTGAACCACTGAACAGTAGTAAAATCAATTTGTCTGATTTTACTTTTGATTTTTCAATATATGATGTGGAAGAGGAAGCCAGAAGAACAGGCACAAAACCTAAAAGGACATTCCCTTTGAGAACTTATTCTTCAGTAACTGAAAATTCTATACAACTTAAAAAAGGTACTGTAATGAATAAAACACATTCTGAAATGCGATCAGAATATGCTTGTAATAATGTCAAGGACAAACAGTTTAACCAATTTTTGACATTTAATTACAATATGGAAAATGTGAAGTGTAATCAAAATTTAAAGTCTCCCGAAGCAGGTGAGACTGGGAGTTTAAAATGTATGATATATTCATTGGGAAAGAAATTAAAGAATATTAATGGTTTGAAAATTGACAATGCTTATTTATCTAAATGCACTGAAATGAAACTTGTACCCATGGGGTTGAGGTTTTTTAAGCAACCCATGGGATTAACCTTGACAAGTGAAGGCAAAAATGAATTTAATACTTTTTTTGATGAGTGTGGGTGCAATTATATGCGCATGCTTATAAAATTTAATGTTGTGAAACTCAGTAAATTAATACAAGAAGTGGAAAAATTAAATACTAAGATAATCAATGATTTATTATTCTCAGAATGGGAGAAATTGTATAACAAACATATCAGGTAGCAGACAAATGGATTACTAATATATGTGACAGAACGTTTAAAAAGATACAAAGAGATAGGGAACAATATAATAAAGGTACAGCTTATATGTGGCCAGGGTCAAAAAAGAAAAATGTACAGGGAAATGACAGTAAGAATCAGGATGAAAGGAATATAAAGGAGAGGTCATATCATTATAGGAGACAGGATTTTCAGAGAGACTGGCCAACCTTATCAGAATAGAAAGCAGTGGAATCAGAAATACACAAAAACAAGAAACAATCAGAAGTATTGGAGGTAGAACAACCTGAAGCTCCTATTATAGTCACTTATGATGTAGGAAAAGATATAGTGACTATAGGGAATGTACACACGTACAATAATTTCAACATATATAATTATTCTAACATCACAATAGGATGTGTGCATTTTAACTTATTAGCTAAAGGCATGAAATACATTCCTAATCCTAAATTTGATTTAGTTGATTGGATTATTGACTTTAAGAAGTATATAAGGAAAGTCAATTTAGCAGTATTATTCAAGGATCAAGCACAATATGGTACCTACACAACCCAAATAGGGTACAAATCAGTGGAACAGTTAAAGAAAGCCAGCTCTTTTATTCCACCTAGTTAGTGGCGGCTGGTGACTTCAAATCAAAGGGGGGGCTGCAGAAGACAGCTGAATGGGTGTGGCCAATGAGAAGGGGTGTGGCCAATTAGAAAGGGGAGGAGCTATGCTCAAAACCACAAAACTGGAACTTTAATTAAATACACTGCTCTGGGTGCCAAACTGTCATTATGAGAGTCCAATCAAGACAAAAGGAAGTGTAGAAGAAAAAATATTTCAATGCATTGGCTGCATGACAGCTTACTTAATATCTAGATGGAAACAAAAAGGTTGTGAGGCATGAAAACATAAATTACTTTTTAAAATGCATTACTGAAATGCCAGTCAAAATCAAGTATAAGAAAAACAAGCAGCACTCAACTCAAACCACTTATCCTTGCACTGCAGTTCTAATTATAATTTATATTCAGCTTTATAAAGGTACCAAGTAACATGCTAAAAGTAGCAATCTCTGTGATACCCCCACTTGTAAAAATGTTTCTTATCCAAAAGAGACTTGCTGCCTGACAACAACTATATACTTGTTTCATGGGGAAAACATGATCAAAGTAAAAATGAACAGCAAACAAGCTCAAGATAAATTGCTTAAGGGATTACTGTACAGGTTATGGACCACACATGATATATTGGCATTCTGTTTAGTTTACTGGTAAAGCCTGCAAAAATGACTGCAAGTCAACCTTGTCATCACAATGAACAAAACATGCTAGAGGGATAGGTTCCTGACCCAGAGACTCCCCATACTCTGGAATAGACTGCCCATACATGTCAAGCAGAGCACCTCCTTGGCCCTCTTCAAAAGGAACCTTGACGTTTGGATGGGAGATAGGAAATTCACCCTGGTGATCACATCAGTTGCCCTGCTAGACAGGGGTCCAGGGAAATAAATATTGCGGGAAGAAATATCCAGGGAATTGTTATGGCTAGGCTTGTATAGGTGCCAGGGCCAATAGCCTAGTACCAACCTATGAACCTATAAGGTAATGAGTTTTTTAAAATACTATAATTCTGTCCTTTATTACAAATAATGCCATATGCTTTTCAATACACAAGGCTTATACGTTATCTAGTCATGTAAGTATTCTCTGCATGGCATTAACAAAAAGACTTTCAATGTTGGTAATTCTTTAACAGTATGCTTATTAAAGCTTACTTGCAACTTACAATCTTACCTGATGGTCATTAAAGCATTGCTATTTAAACACAGAGCAACAGTCACTTTCTGAACAACAAGAAGCATAAATCATTAGTATAAAAAATATGACAGAAAACCAGAACATTCTGCAAAATCAAGGTCAGATGAAAAGCCACTGTAGTACTTGGGTCTGCCTTGGATGGGAGGATAATATGCACACTTACACTGCATAACTGCTCTTTGCCTTGCTTGGACACATCCAGAGTCACTACATGGGGGAGTGGGATTCAACAAGTATGTCACAATTTGAAATGTCTCTGGCTGACTGTGATGGCCCTGACACATTTGTCATACCTCTAAACCTCAGAGCAAGAAATCTGGACAAAGCCATACATAGAAGTGGGACAAAGGCCCCATAATATGGAAAATATTTAAATATTGCTCTTTTAAACTTAGAAAGATAATAGAATAGAATAGTAGGGCTTGCATTAGTATGATTTTTCTGAAGGGTATGAAATCTGAGACTCAGATGTCTGTCATTATTTTCTAACGAGTGACTTGCCACTAATTTGCCAGAAAACCACAATTTTATGAAACATGGACCAAACATGTTATGCAAAAATATAAAATAGCCACACAATACAGTTGAGAACCTATCAAAGAAGGGATGCTTTTTTAAATATCAGTACTGTTAACTTGAACAACTGACAAAATACATGAATCTATATGCATTTCTGAAATAAAAGTAATCTATAACTCTGATTATTACAATTATTTATTAATTGTAAACTTTCCAAGTTTTCTTCCAAAATTACCATTTTGCAGAGGGATTATTAGAGGGAGGGCAACATTTTGAGCCAAAATTTGGGACAGTTGACAGGTTTGGATATGCCTAATTCTATAAAGCAATTTATCTGCACTGTACCTCTCAACCTGTTAATGCAGGAAATCTGGACAGGGCCAAATATACTGGGGGAACATACAAACAGTACTACAATTGCTATTGTATAAACTTAGTTAATAGAATAAAGCAAAAATCTATTAATTCTGTGAAAATCTAGGGAGGCATAGTTCAGCCGGGGCTGTCTTTGAGTTTGCCGCCCTTCCCCCTCACAAAATTGTGGTCAAATGGAGCCCCCCTTCCTGTAGCCATTCCAATGTCCCATTACTTGGCTATTTACCATAAACACTGTAAATGTGCATACTGCTTTACTTCTACAATGATTTGGATTTCAATTGAACATTTTATTTTGCATTTTACAGCACAAACACTAAGACATCTGCTAAACAAAGCAATGCAGTCTCACAATGAAAATAGACTTAGCATTAAAACTTCTCTGCCCTTAAAACTCACATTCATTGATACAGCATTGAAACCCACATTCAAAGAAAATACATTTGGCTAGTATAAAGATTAACTTTGGGCTGTTTTCAAATGATAGGCCCTTGCACACAAAACATACATTTGTTGTGTGATACATATTCCTGATTGTATTAAATTATATTCCTTGTATAATACAATACAGTTGTTAGAGGGTGTTTTAAATTTATAGTTTTGAACATTTTTCCAGTAAACAATGAAACAAAATGCATGCACCAATAATGACAAAACTGCCCAATTGGCAAATTATTGGCGAGTCATTAAAGACTGAAGTCAGAAAATAATAATAATAGACATTTGAGTTACAGAATTCATACCTTTCAGATTGTTAATGGTAAAGCAAAACCTGCTGTATCAACTTTCTAAATTTGTAAGATCAATATTTATAACTGGTTCCTATTTTTTGCCAAAGTCCTTTGCCCCCCCACCATTATATATTGCTTTGTCCAGATTTCTTGAGAAGTATGTATAGCCATGCCGTTCCTTTATTTGTACACAGACGTTATCAAGCAAGCGATACACTGACAAAGGGTTATATAGGATATACATTCACCTCGGTTAATTGTCTCACTTGCTTTTTGTCACTTTAGTTACTGTTCTTGATTGAAAGTGTTTTCCTCTTTCATTCAAAACTGATTTTGGATTATTAGAGAAACCGTGAGAAGTGCAACACGTTTGTTTTATGTTTTCCTAAATAGTGGAGAGTGGTACTGATTTCAGCTGTATTTTACTACAGACAATGCACCCTCCATTTCTGGACCATTTAGAGAACACGAAAAATACATCTTAAGGCACACATCTCTGTTTTACTCTGGGCAGGTTGTGTTACGTCACAATTATCCAAATGAAGACTATGATTTTTCCAGGCACCCGCACAGATGCAAGGTAGTTGTTTCATCTACTGGTAGAACGTTGCATTTTTATGATTTAACAAAAGTTAAACAGAAGCAAGCATACCTCTCAACTATCCAGGTTTTCAAAGAATATCCATATTTTTGCCTCATAAGAAGCTCTTCTAGCAAACAAGAAGGCTCCATGCATGTCAGTCAGTCAAATCACACAAGGGAACCACAAGTTACATGTTAAAATATCACATCACATTAAGAGTTTGCAGCGTCACAAATGAGAAATAGTATTAATTTAAGCAGAGCCACTTCCACCAAGGTGGTAACCCTTCTACAAACTTACAGTCTATTTTCCAGGAAATTGGATGACTATTTGATAGGTTGGGGAAGGGACTAGCTGGCAACAAGACTAAAATAATGTGTCCCCATGTAGTACTTGGTCATTTTAGCAGGTTTGCAGATTTAGGTAACAGACTGAAACCACGGACTCTTTACTTATGCATCTTATCTGGCATAGCCTACAGAAACAAAATCTGGTGACAATAAATGCTGGCTTCTGACTTTTAACACACACACATTAGTGCTACCTAAACTGGCATTATGAGCTATCAGTTTAAAGTACATACCACCACCAAGAAGAAAAGAAACTCTCTGTACTCTACTTCTTGTTCTTCTTTTTCAGCTGCTGTGTAACCGTTTACACTGTAACGTCCAGCGCAGCGAACGAAATAGGCCGCCAACCCAGAAATCAAGATTCATTCAGTCCACAACCGAAACTAGCTGCAACTGTTTGCTTCTCGCTTTTTTTCCCAGCACATAAAGCCCGGGAAGAGAGCGACAACCAATCAGCAGCCATTTAGCCCAAGCACGTTATGTACATGCCTGTGGACATGGCAGTCTGAACCTCTTCCAATTCTATGCAGTTCCAAACCGCATAGACTGCTGGGCATCACACTGATGCCTCAATTCGCTATCCGGACTGCAGCAGAAAGAGAGAAAAAAAAAACTTATTTTTTAAAACCGCCGCAACCCAGAATTCGAAAGTGGTTAAAGTGCGCATGCGCCTCGTACTCGCAGAGTCAGTTGGCATAAAGCAGAGAAAGACGAGTCAAGTAAAGACATTGAGAGGCAGTAAAAAAAAATTAAATAAATAAACTAAAAAGCTTTTTTCTTTTTTCTTGTTGAGGGGGCTGCAGTCCGGCAGTCCGATGCCATGAGTCGCCCCTGCACCTAGTCATCCTTCTCTTGAAATGTATGAGAAGATAGTGTTAAGGGAAACATATCAAGAATATAACAATTTTAGAGAAATTACCAATATAAGGAATTTGACCCAGGAGGAAGAGACAATACTGAATAATATAAAAAAAGATCACAACATTAGAGTTATGAAATCTGATAAAAGTGGTGGAGTTGTCCTTTATGACAGTATTCAATATATTAAAAAGATCTATATCTTGTATTATTCCGGAAATTATGAAATGAAATTATTAAATGAACTTAATATAGCTTATCAGAGAATTGATTCTTATATAGAGGAATATTTAATTGATGGGCGAATTTCCAGAGAAGTATATGATTTTTTTAAAGGTGAAATTTCCCAAAGTAGCCACTTTAGTTGGCATACCAAAAGTACATAAGGACGTTAATGATCCACCGTTTAGACCGATAGTCTTAGGGAGTAAGTCTAAAACATTTCCACTGGGTAGATATATAGATACAAAGTTAAAAATTATTTACAGTGTAATACCACATATGGTGAAAGATTCTTGGGTATTCTTGAGTAAATATCCCATCACTGCATGGAAAGAGGACATCATTTTTGTAACTATTGATGTAATAGGTTTATTTTCGTGTATACCAAAACAAGAAGGCTTGGAAGCCTTTAATAATAGTATTATTAAATACACCAACTTTGAATGGAATAAAATATGTTTATTAGTAGAAATGATGCCCATTGTTCTGGACAATAACTTCATATATTTTGAAGGAGAGTACTTTAAACAGACTAGGGAGGTGGCCACGGGGGCAGCTTGTGCCCCCATTTGCCAACCTAGTCATGCTCTATTGGGAGGATACTCACTTATTCCCCAGTAAATATTTTCAATATGTCAAACATTATTCCAGATTTCTGGATGACATATATATACTGTGAGATGGTGATTTGGATACATTACAAACATTTGTTAAATTTCTCAACACCAGCAGTGAGTACTTGAAATTCACTTATTCTCACAGTTATAAAGGGGTGGCTTACTTGGACACATACATTTACCATCATGAGGGCACACTTAAATCTAAGATACATCGGAAAAGTACTTTTTCAAATAACTATTTGGAATACACCAGTTGTCACCCTCAAAAAGTAAAACACAATGTGTTTAAAGGACAGTGTGTACGAGTGGCACAGATGACATCAAATTATGAAAATATGATGGAAGAAATTAAGTTTATAACAAATTTATTTCAACAAAGAGGTTATCCTAAACAAATTATGGATGATACAGTTAAATATGTCACTCAGGAGTGGAATTTAAAGTATAAATCATTATTAGGAGCAGGTATAGAAGTGGGAAAGAATAGTGTAGATAGGCACGTAGGATGCGGACATCCATACAACAATTCTTTGACAATTCCTTTATGTGCTGTGTTATTCAATATAATACAGTGGTTGACAATATTAAAAAGATAATGCACAAATATTGGTACGTAATACAAGTGATACTAATTTAGAAAAAATTTTGGGGAACAAACCCAATTTTATATATAAAATGGGACGGAACATCAAATAACATGTAGAACAAAGGTATAGAGAATTAAAGAAAGACAAGAAAGGTTTTAATACCCGAAGTAAGAAATGTGGAGCTTGCAACTAATTTAGGTACATGCTAGATGAGAATAAAATACTTTTGGAGAATGGACACAGGTCTTTGATAAGATTTAAATTAGGTAATTTTAATACCAAAATGGTGATATACTTGGCTAAATGTAACACATGCCTTAGTTTTTATGTAGGAAAGACTGAGAGAAGTTCAAGAAGTGAATTTATGACCACACATATAGCATTAGCACTAAAGATAAAACAAATGCATTATATAGGCATATAGAAATGGAAGGAGACAAACATCAGTTTAAATTTGTCATATTAGACAGCATTAATATTGATCCCAGGGGTGGTGATATCAAAAGTTTATTAAGTTATAAGGAAGTATGGTGGCAAATATTTTTAGATGCCACCACCGCACCTGGACTTAATGAATTTATACCAGTCAAACCTTTATTATTATCATTTTGATAACAATATATGAATTAATCCCATTTATTATTATTAGGGTAATTACATGACAATAAAATTATTATGTTTCCAGTAGCACTAGGTACAGTTTAAGACATAAGTTGTGTAGAATAGAATACTTGATCAGTTAAAGATATTGTAGACATTTTTAAATTAATAATATTATTAATTTTAATATTTAGGGAAATGATAGGTAGTATGTATTTTTGACGTTAAGGTTGTCTTATGGAGGTTTTTATGAGATGACATCAGAAAAGTATATAGTACAATTATGGGAAGTTGATGTATTTATATATTTGTATGGATTATATTAATTATAGAGAATTGTATATTAATGTAAGATTTTTTTAATACTACTTTCCTGAGCATCCTTAATTACCATGTCCCCATAAGACTTTCCAGAATCAAAGCACAACCCTCCCCATGGCTACAGAAAACCACTAAGTCAGAAATGAAAAACAGGGATAAAGCCTGGGAGCACTGGCGCAAAACCAAAACCCCCTCAACTAGACAGAAATTCCTAGAACTATGCAATTAAGTCAAAAAGCTAAAAAAACAGGACAAATTCCAATACTACCAGTCTGCCCTAGACTCCTCAAAACACAGCCCCAAACAATTCTGGTCCTCCATAAACTCTATCCAGGTAAAGTCAGTAGCCCTACTCCTAACATCCCTCACTCCTCAGAAAATATTGCTACCTCATTCAACACACACTTCACACAAACCATACTATCACTAGCTAAAGAACACAAACCCCCTCCCCTCCAACCCACACCTTCAACTAGTAATCTCCCCACTGCCTTCTCTTTTTCTCCTGTACCTACCTCCAACATAAAAAAACTCTTAACTAAACTTAAGCCTACCAAATTAGCAGCAGACAACCTCCCATGTGAATACCTACAAATCACAGCTGATGCTCTGGCCTACCCAGTATCCATATTGATTAACCGATCTTTGTCAGAAAGTTACGTTTCCACACTGTGGAAAGTATCACATATAATTCCCCTCCACAAAGGTGGACCCTCCACAGAACTAACCAATTATTGCCCCATATCTATTCTCTCTCCACTCTCCAAAATACTAGAGAGATGCATACACTCTCAGGTCTCAGACTACCTCCTTACTAACAACCTCCTTCACAATACTCAGCATGGTTTCCGACCAAACCATAGCACCACCACTGCCTTACTCTCCTTTACTAACACTATCCTTCAGCATAAAAACAATGACTATCTCTCCTCTGCTACTTTCCTATACCTATCTAAAGCATTTGACATGGTCCCACACAAACAACTTATCTCTGTCCTCAATAACCTATCCTTCTCACAATCAGTCACCAACTGGTTTCAGAGTTACCTGTCTGACAGCCAACAAACCGTTGTATGGCAGAATGACATATCTCCCCAACTACCTGTCTCCATAGGGTTTCCCCAAGGATCCATACTTGGACCCCTACTCTTCTCTGTTTTCATCAATAATCTAGCCTCTGCCACCAAACATGGCACACATACAATACGCAAATAACTCGACCATCATCTGCTCAGCCCAATCCCTACCCAAACTGCAAAAAGTCACACAGGAAGCCTTTTCCTCTGTTGAAACTTGTTTATCCGATGCCCAATTAATACTCAACCCAAACAAAACTAAACTACTCATCTTCCAACCCACCAAACATACTCAAAACAACTCTCACTTTAACATCACAGCAAAAGACAACACCACTATATACCCAACTGAACACACCAAATTGCTAGGAGTGGAAATAGACAATAAACTAAAATTTGACATTCACATATCCATGACCATAAAAAAAGTCCACAAAAAACTAGGAGCGTTATACAGAAATAAGCATCTTCTCACCAAAGCAGCAAAGATTTCAATAGCAAATTCCCACCTTATCTCCACCCTACTTTATGCCTCTCCAATATATACCAACCTAAGGTAATGCAATCTAAACAAGCTAGAAACCTGCTACAACAAAATTGCCAAATTCGCCACAGGGTCATCCTACCGTAGTCACCACTATCTCTCACTTGCTGAACTGGGCTGGCTTGAACTCCATCACCTTTTTCAATGGTATCAACTCTCACTCGTCCACAAACTAGTAAACCATCCACTAAATGTCCCATCCCTCCAGAATCTATTACAACCCTATCGTACCACCAGACCACTAAGATCCAGCAACAAAAATAACTTGCAGATCACTAAAGCCAATAACTCTGCTGGTGAAGCACTATTCTCTTGCACCATAGCCAAATTATGGAACTCCCTCCCACCCACAATTACCTCCATACCATCATGCACCCACTTCAAAACTTTACTAAAAGCGCACCTAAAAACATGCTAGCTATGCCCTTGCACCTCCCACTCTAATATCACCCACCCCATCCAACCACTACCTTTCTTTCCACTCCACTAACTATCTTGATTATAGCAAGCTCAGATATTCATAAGCCAGTACTTATTATACAGCAGGAACTTCTTATTTTAACATTTGTTAATGTCTGTTATGTACTTCATAGATAAAGATTCTAGTTGTCTACTGATGTACTATGTTCTTCATCTGTAAATATGCTATGTAAATTGTTAATTGCTATGTAATCCAATGTAACTACTGTCTGTTTATTTTAACTGTGGAGCTTTTCTCCCCAGGCCTCTGCTAAAAATGGACCTACGTCCAGTCGGACACTCCCGGTCAACAAATATAAATAAATAAAATAAATAAATAAATAAATAAATAAATGTGCAGGTATAGTTTATGTTATTTATAAATCAGTAGTTATAACAGCACAGCACTGTTAATATAAATGCAGAACTGTTTCTTTTAATGATTTTGAATTTTTTGGCGCCAAAGAAGGCATTTAAGCCAGTATTTGGATATGGCATTCAGTTCTGATGAAGCCTAATTCTATTGGGTGAAAGCGCTTAACTGATTTTTACATTTGTTGTTTTTAACTGCATCTAGTTCATTTTTTACTACAATAAACCCGTTTTTACACTACGAGTGGTGGGGCACTTATTGGTGGTTCCACAGCTACATAATTATATAGTTGGGGTGGTGATCACTAAGGGTATCGGGTAGGGTGGTGGGGTTATGTTATAGGTTGGGATTGGAGGTAAGGAGCCAGTCTAGAGTAGGGCTAGAGTTAGTTTAGTCAAGTTGGGTTTGAGATCAGTTGGGAGAAGTCAAAGAGGTTAATTGTGGAATGTGTGCAGTCGGTGGTAAGGGCATTCCAGTCAATGTTTAGATCTCCCAAAACAACAATTTCATAGGTGATGTCTTGAGAAATCCAAGAGAGAAGATGCTCTAAGATAGGGATATTATTTCCAGAGGGAAAACAAATGGAGGCAATAGCTGTTTTCTTACAAGTATTTATTTGACAATTGGCTATAAGAATTTCTGCTGGGTGGAAATCTGAGAAGCTGATAGAGAGAGGATGTAGGTACAGCTGGTGGGTGTAGAGAATAGCAACACCTCCACCTTTCTATTTGATGTGATTATTCTGTAATATGTTAGAACCTGGTGGGAGTATTTTGGAATTAGTTATATGAGGCTTGAGACAAGTTTCAGAGAGGCAGAGAATATATGAGGTGTGTGAAGACACCCAGGCATGGAAAGGGGAGATGTTGTTCATTATACTTTGAATATTCATAGCTAGTCTAGTGAGATTCCTAGAGGATGTGTATGGGGGAATGTGGGAAGAAATATTAGGTGTGGTGTTATCGAGGTGTGGAGTGTAAGCTGGGAGAGAGGAGCAGTGGTTGGGGCCAGGGTTTGGACGTATGTCGCCAGATAGAAGCAGGTTAAGCATGAGTTTCTTGGGTATGAAAAGAGGCTGAATTGGGGATAGTTTCTTGTTTTAGCTATGAGAGGAGATGTAGGCAGTAGTAAAATCTTATGTTTGTGTAAGGAAGAGTTGGCGTACAGAAAGAGAGATGGGGCAATAGGGAAAGAATGCATAGCAGAGTGGGTAGCTAGGGAAGAGGTAATAGTAGGTGTGGAGTCTATGAGAGGGAGGGATCCTTCATATGAGGTTAGAGTAGTAGCTAGAAAGAGAATAGGTGTGGTAAAGATATGGAGAAGGAAGATATTAGTAATATGTGGATCAGTGACTGACATGATGTGGGAGAATTGGGGGTATGGCAAATAGGTTCAAACTGAATGTATTTGAGTACTAGGGGTTACGGTAGTATTGAGTATCAGAAACATTAGTGCAGTTGGTGGGCTGAAGTAAGAGGAAGTGAATGCTGATTGGAGAGTGCTGGAGGAAGTGGAGGGGTGGTAGGGGGAGTGGTTAAAAAGGAGTGAGTATAAAGCAAATGAAAGTGGAGGTGGGTGTAAATGGGGGTGTGGTAGGGGAGCAAAGTGAGCCTGAGTGTAGTGAGGACAAACAGAGCAGTTAGAATCAGATATTGGTCAGCCAAGATACTTAGTATTATAACAACAGTTAGTATCTATTTACCTGCACTAGACAGAGGTCAAATATTAATGCAGTTGAGTTTGCCATTGTGTAAGTCTTAAGATGAAATCTTTTAAAACCTTGTACATAGCATGGTTTTGGAATTATTGATGCAAATATGAACAAATAATATTTGGCGCCTAGAGGCATCAGTAGGGGTTAACTGTAGATGCACCTTGAGGTGTCACTCAGATGTAATGAGTTAAGTCCAGCTGGTACATTGGAATGATGTTGTGAAAGGCTTTCACAATGAGTGGGCGAAGATTAACCTGCCAAGGATCAGAATTCCCAAACTGCATTCCCCCCTAAAAAGGCAGGAAAAAAACACTTTTAAGTATTTTTGCATGGGTGCAAGACCCCCGGTACCCCAGATGTCAGGGGTAGGCCCCCTCACACACAGTCAAACTTATATAGACCAACTCCATGGTCACGTCAACTCAAAGAGGGGGGAAATTTTCCCCAAAAGTGTATCACTTCCAGCACAACTCTCCAACAGTGATTTATCATGCTGGAGCCCCAGTTCTTGGTGGGTTGAATTTTGAGCAAATCAGAATCCAGAATTCACTATTCACCCACCCATAGATAAATGCTATGAAGGTTACACTACTGCTCAATGAAAGAGAAAAGTCCTGTGCTTCAACTCCCCCAAATCTCAATTCCTAGACAATCCCGGAATATCCATTGAAAAGAATTATTGGGGAAATCGTGCAGGCACTAAGTATCATGTGGTTGTTTGCCCCCTTCCCCCTTTTAGTGCAACTTTGGAGTTTATTACATTAGTTAGGAGGGTGGGGGTTATTCACAACTACAGGCAGTACAGAGGCATCAAACCCCTGTAAAACGGCATGAAAGTGCTGGAGAGGGTGTATGATAAATGAATACACAGAGAACTAGAATGTATGGTAAGATATGAGCAGTTTGGATTCAGAACAAGATGCAGTACAACCAGACCAATTTTACAGTGAAGAAGAAGGTGGAGATGAGGATTGAGCCCAAACAGGTATTCTTACACTTGAATAAAACATATGAATAGGTCACAAGAAAGAGAATTTTTGCAGACGCGATGGTTTAAAGTCCCAGAAACACTGGTAGAATTAGTGCCCACTATGTACCAGGACCCAGCAACAGAAGATTAAATGGTACTTGTACTCACAAAGTAATTTCCAATAGGAGTGGATGAGCATCAGGATTCACCAGTGACCCCACTCTTTTTCTCTTCATACTGGTGATGGACTACATTAACGAATAGGTTGGAAGAGAGACAGAACACTATTTTTGGGAAATGCGAAGATATGTTGCATCTCACCCTGTTGAAAACACATAATAAAATGGTAGCCATTATGCACGGTAAACAAACAAGGAAAGCTGTAAACATATCTGTACAGAGAAATAAAATGAAGAACTACTGATAAATTAGAAGCACAGAATTAAAAAATGTAATGACTTAGACAATTAATGCAGTCCAAATTGCTATAAATTATTATAAGTGAGTAGCTGGTATAAAGCAGTAAACATATTAGCAATAATGTGAGTGGATCTAGAAAACCTACACTTATACTCTTTAAATGCATCTTCAGTTATGTAACACAGAAATGCAAACAGCTGTATACTTCTGAAATAGTTGACTAAGAAACAGGACAACAAACTAGAGTGAGTACTTTTGTCAGGCTTGCATAAATAGTGCAGCAGAGTTGGGGGTGGACTGCAAAGACTATACCTTGTGAAGCATAATGAGTATCATCAGTAAGGTGTACAGGTAGGTATAGCTATGGGCGCTGCATGTGCTAACAGCTACGCCAACTTTGTGCTATGCTATTTGGAAACTGAACAGATATTATAAAATAATCCTTACTGTGAATTTTTTAGCTTCTATATGCATTTTGTGGATGATGTGTTTCTTGTTTGGACATGGACACTGGAATTATTTGAGGAATTTGTGGAGTTCCTTCATAGCACTATTGATTTTTTTTTTAAATTTAGTAAACATATTTCAGATTCCACCATTGAATGTTTAGATGTAACTATTAGCAAATACATATTTGCATGTTTTGATACTAGGTTATATAGGAAGCCTTGTAGAAAAAACTGCATTATTAGATAAAGGCAGTATGCATCCAGGACATGTAACTAAGAATATTATGAAAGGTCAATTACTTAGAGTAATGAGGTTACATAGTGACAATACTGAAATAGAAAAAAATGTTTCAAACAATGAGACGAGTTCTTAGAAAGGGGATATGGTATTAATGACACTGAACAGATTATTGAGGAAGTGTGTAGACTTAGGGGTACATAAGGGAGCCCTTTTTTCTCTGAGAAAGTTACTGGTAGTCACAGTGCAGCTAGATCCAATATTGAGAAGAGGATGGTCCTTACATATTCCAGTGATATTAATATCACATGTGACACAGTGAAAAAGAATCTAATCCAGAATTAAGAAGGGTACTTAATAATATACTACAGTTTAGCTTTAGGAATAATTTGTCATTAAGAAGACAGCTTTGTTATAGGAATGAACTATATGCTGCAAGGCGAGTATCTGATAGGAAAAGCACCTTCTGCTGCAGGTCATGTAAAGCACGTAAGTATATTTGGAGCTGTACATCTTTTGTACATTCTGCTGAAGGGTCTAAGATAGAGCTTGAGTTTTTAGACTGCAAAAGCAATGATTTAGTTTATTATGCTAGCTGTGTTAGGTGCAGTGCATTTTATATCAGAAAAAACAATCATCGTTTCAAAGAGAGAATATTAAAACATTTGAATAACATCAGACATAATAAGAACACCAATGCCCTTGCACATTTTTATAATCACGGAGAACAGCATCTCTTTAGTTTTTTAGTGCAGAGCTACTTTTTGAAAGTTTGAAGGGTGGGGATCTAAAGACTACCACAGAAAGAGGTGCGTTAAAGCAGATCTTGCAGTTACAAGAACATATTCAACCAGGGTTAAATGGACAAGTCTCTCTAAAACTCGTGTTGAAGTCCGGTCCCCTTAAACACTGAAGTGAATGAGACTTATGTATGCAAGTAGGTGTGTACTGGTATCTGATTGTTGACTGGTTATTAGTTAAATGGATAGTTTAATAGTTTTTGTTTGAGTTCTGGATTTGATTTGTTGACTAATTATGGTGTATCATAAATTGTAGTTGACTATTGATGTATTAGATTTTAAATGTCTTTATATAACTTGTTTTGCTTTTTATTGTATTTATCTGTTCTGAAGAAGCAGTGGGTACACCATGAAAGCTCTTAACTTTTTCTTCCACATTAAAGTCTGTGGAGTGTGGAGTTTTTATGAAATAATAGTAATGGTGGTCAGATTATTTCATTAGTGCTATAAGCCTAGCCTTAAGCAGCATTCTACCTTCTCCAAGATGATGCCACAATACAACCAAAAAAAAAAATGATTGACTTTAACAATTGGCATAGCTTCTTGTGTCACTCCAAGAGGATGCAATATCTGCCAACCTGGGAAGACATGGTTGGCAGGCCACACTGCTTTGCCAGACATAATCTGCACCTGCCTCCTCTAGGCTTTTGGATACTGGCAAAGACATTAGCCAACCCTATTGTGCCATTTTTAAGGCAGTGTCAAAATAACCAGCCTCCCAACATAACCAAATACTCTCTGGATAAACTCAAGGTGCTGCTGCTCCATGCTAGAAGTCAAAACAAGAAACTGCACTCCCTGGAAGCACTCCTCACTTTGGAAGATGCTGACTTCTGTGCAGTCACCTAGACATGGTTCACAGGTGCTAAACAGCCAGGCTGTGCAGGGCTGTACTGCATTCCATATTCAGACCACAAACTGGCTATGAAAGAACCAAAGGAGGAGGTGTATCTATCTTCATTAGGGATAAGTATACCCTGACAATGGTCAGATAGTATTACTCTTTTGAGCTACTCCATGTCCAATTAACCACAGACAAAGCCCCTTACCACAACATAGCTAGTTATAGGTTCTCAACCATGAAACAGGAAAAGCATACCGCATATCTGGACTTACTGGAGTCACTTGCTGTACAGCCCAACACCTTACTCATGGGTAATTTTAATTATCCTAACATAGACTGGGAAACATAGGCAACCACAAACATCCTGGTTCAGAGGTTCTTGGACTTTGTCAGTGCAAATGCTCTGGAACAGCTAGTCAGCACACCCACAAGAGGCTCAAAATGTTCTGAACATAATACTCACTAACATCGGAGATCATTGCACACTGTCCCTGTGTGATGTCCTCTCTGGTAGGATCAGACTATAAATCAGTCTTGTTCAATGTAATTATAAGATCAGATACCCTATCAAGCTCAAAAAAACTTAAGAATTTTTCAAAGACAAATTACCTCCTACTAAGTGATGGCATAAGACTTTTCAAACCTCCTTCAAATGCAGCTAATATGGACTTTTATGCAGAGGTGTACACCAATGCCCTGCATGACCACTTAACCAGTTGTATAGAATTGGCTTTACCTGACCGGATAAAAAAAAAAGGTATTGCCAAAAAACAAGTCACCCTTGTGACGCCCTAATATAAAGAGGCTATACAACAACAGAAGGAAACTAATGTCCAAGAACAAGAGGGAAGTAGCTCATTAAAGGAAGAAATCCCTCTCTAGTTTACACAAGCAAAGTAGAGATCTTGTCAAGTCCTCCAAAGCTAATTATGAAGCAAAAATGGCCTCCCTAGCTAAGGATGATCACACTTTATCTATATCCGAAATCTAAAATGGAATATCCAGTTGTGCATTAAACTGGTTGTGGATGGCACCACCCATACTCTACCGCAGGTAATAGTCAACCCCCTAGCTGACTGATTTGGAGCAAACTTCATCCTCCTGTGTCCTTCCGTCATCCCCCAAAGTATACCTACAACCATTCCTCAGTCTACTATTTCAAGACAGCAGGTAATCTTGGCTCTATCTAAGGCCAAAAACATGGCATAAATGGGATCAGACAATATTTGTCATTATAACAACTTAAAACATGACATAGAAGACCCACTTGGATCCCTGTTTAACCAAAGCCTGCAAACTGACTATGTGCAGGTGGAATGAAGGAGAGCAACAGTAATTCTCTGTATAAAGGGGGGCTATCAACTGACCCTGGGAATTATAGGGCAATAAGCCTGACTAGTCTTATCTGCAAAGCCATGGAAAGAATTGTTATGGACCTTATTAACAAGGACATAAGAACAAGGATAGTAATCTCCAGACTCTGGACCAAACCCATTTTGGATTCGTTAAAGGTATATCATGCCTGTTAACCATAGTTGACTTCTTTAAGAAAGTCACCAAGGCCCTGGATGAGGGAAAGAAATACCATCTATCTTTACCTAGCCAAGGCATTTTGACACAATCCCCCATGCAGGTATTATAGAGAAACTCTCCCAATTGGGAATTAACCCCCATATTACCAGATGGGTAGTGAACTGGCTCACCTACAGGACACATACTGTCAAGGTGGATGAGTTTGCCTCTAGCAAAAGACCAGTCACTAGTAGTATGCCACAGGATTCTGTGCTGGGCTTCTTATTGTTTGGAATTTATTTCTCAGAAGTCCAGGCAAACTTGGATGACCTGCGGCTGACCAAGTTCTTTGAGAATTGCAAATTGGGAGCAATCACTGAATCACCCAGTAATATTACTATACAGCAAACAGGCTTAATGCAGAAAAATGATAGGAGCCAAAGCCACAAATTAAAGCTAAATGCAAAAATAATGCAGTATTATTCCATTTGAGAAAACTGACATCAACACTGTCTAAACATAGACTAGTGGTATGTGATCTGGGTAATCAGGTTGATAGCAATCCGAACTTTGACCACTACTTATCCACAGTAGTAAGCAAAACCTACTATGTGGCACACCTTATAAGGAAAGGTATCACATTTGTATGTAAGGATGTTATAATTCCATTATACTCAGCCTACACCAGACCAGTAATTGGGTACAATGCTCCCTTTTGCATGTACCTCACCAGACACATGCAACAATTGGAGAGACCACAGAGGTTTCTCACCAAGAAATTACATGGTACACAAAGCAAGTCTTACATGGAAGGACTGAAAGCCTTGTCATTGTATTCTGTCTTCTACAGGTTGCTAAGGGGTGTCTTATGCCTGGCTTACAGGGTGGTCTCTGACCCGGCCTTGATGGAAATGCTAAACATTTGCAAATCAAACTGCATGAGGGTCACTCACTCCGGGCATCTTAACCTAGCATCTGACATGAACAGGTCATGCTTGAGAGATAGATACATCTCCAAGAGAATGCCACTTCTCTGGAACAAGCTTCCAATTCACATGAAACCGGGCCCATCCCTGACCCTTTTCAAATGCAACCTAGATCAATGGATGGGTAACAGCAAATTCACTCCTTGGGTGTTAATTACCATAGACCTTTACCTCTGTGAACTTCACTTACCGAACCAGCAACAATGTAGACAAATTGGGATATATATTACTAGGTCTGTAAGGGCTCTAAGACCATTAACCTAATTACCTAGTAACATCCATCCTCAACCTCTTTTCCCATTTTTACACATGGAATTGGGGTGGCACTTCAACAGGGATAATCATCTAGATTACACCACCGGGGGGTCTCTATTTATTTCTGTATGTATATGTATGTATATCTATATCTATCTATCTTTATCTATATATATATATATATCTATATCTATATCTATATCTATATATATCTATATATATATCTATATATATATATATATATATATATATATATATATATATATATATATATATATATATATATATATATATATATGTATACATACATACACAAACACACAGATGTGTATATATATATATATATATATATATATATATATATATATATATATATATATATATATATATATATATATTTATCTATATATTTATCTATATATATCTATATATATATATATATATATATATATATATATATATATATATATATATATATATATATGTATGTGTGTGTGACGGAAAGCCACATAAAAGAAGACCAGTTTGCCGAGACGAGATCGCCGATAATGGAAATGCCTGACAATGGCGAGTATTGTGGAATGGGATGTATTCCCATTGCCACAATGTGGTGTGATCACGGAGTTAGAATATTTAAGTAGGGGGGTGCAGAGGGTGCAGCCCCCCACATGTGGGGTGTAGTGTACAGGTATTTGTAATTGTGTTTCAGTGTTTTACAGAGACGGAAATAGGCTCAGTGTTTATTTGTGGGCTTACCTTTGTTGGGCATTTCCGTTGTCGGCGATTTAATCTTGGCGAACTGGTCTTCGTTTATGTGGCTTTTTGTCCATGTAACATGGACGCCTATATATATATATATATATATATATATATATATATATATATATATATATATATATATATATATATATATATTTACCTTTAAAATATCGACAGCACATACACGAATGTCCACACCACAGAAACATTTCTGCAAAACCTGAACTGCCGAATCTTCCGAAACTCAAAAAAAATTGAACGTCAACATTTCTGATCATGCCACACCTACAAACAAGTGCTTACATGGGTCAAAAAGGGGATGAGATTTTGCAGTTCTGAACATCGGCATTCAGGGTTTTGAGAAGATGCAGTTCAGCGTTCGCAGATGCAGTTCGATGTTTCAACCATCAACATTTTGAAGGTAAACCAGATATATATATATATATATATATATATATATATATATATATATATATATATATATATATATCTCAATGGGTTGCTTTCAAAAGGAAGAAATCTCCCAAGAGCAAATGTTAGAAGACTGAACAAGGAAAACTGAAAGCGTGAAAGGTTGAGAAGCAAAACAAAGAATAAAAAAAATACCATCTGTGTTTTTTGCAGGCGGTCAAGCCCCCCTTCACTCCACTCTCACTGCTAGTTATATATACAAACTCTAAGATCTCATTACAGTGGGGAAAGGAACAATACTCCATTCCCCCTTGTACTATAATCCCACACAATTCAGGTATTGGTTGCTCAACCTTCCATGTTTTTAATGTTCCTGGTTCTGTCTATTAACATTCAATGTTGCCAGCTTTTGTCCATCTGATAGGGACATATATATAAATATATATAACAATATATAGATATAGATGTATAAATATAGATATAGATGATATAGATATATTTATTTATAAATATCTATCTATATATCTATATATATATATGTATGCATATATGTATGTATGTATACATATATATATATATATTTTTATTTATTTTATTTTATTTTATTTTACATTTGTTGACCGGGCTAGTCCAACTGGATACAAGTTCATTTTCAGTAGAGGCCTGGGGAGATAAGCTCCACTATAATCTACATAAATACGAGACAAAAAGTACAAAACAATAAAAAAAACAATCCAAAATACATAAACTTGAAAATATCCATCAACAAGTTGATTTATACCGTAAATTAATTCTACTGTGGATGAGTACAAATGTTTAGCAAGGCAAAAATACAGTAATGTTTACCATGAGAAAAGTCTTAGATAATTCACAAAGAGGGGAGTGAGAGGATTAATTTACTAAATTCAGCAAGGTGGGTGAGTGGAGGGGAGATGTAGAAAAAGGTAATACTAGGGGGGGGTTAGTCTGGGTTAGTACATGGACATAGCCATTGTAATTTTAGTTGAATTTTTAGTTGTTTTTTAAAGAGTGGTAATGATGAGAGAGATGTCAGTTTACTGGGAAGATTGTTCCAAATCTTCCCCACTGAGTTTGAGAAAAGAGAGTTACCTGCCTTATTGCGGGATTTCTGAATGGTTACCAGTAGTTTATTTGCAGATCGAAGGGTAGATAGGTTTGTGTAGGGGGAGATGAGGTTTTTGAGAATAGGAGTTTTATTAGGCTGGTATAGAATATTATGGGTAATGGAGAGTTGTTAAAATTTAATTTGGTTATTAAATTCTAGCCAACCTAGAAGTTTGAGATTTAGACAGTGATGAGTTCTAAATGGGGAACCTGTAGCAAACCTGGCAATATTGTTATAAGAAGTGATCAATTTGTTTAGGTTGCTTTTGGAAAGATTAGTAAAACTAGGTGAGGCATAGAGGAGGGTGGAGGTCAGATGGGCCTGGGGAATAGTAGCTCTAGCATCTGGGGTGAGAAAGGGTTTTATCTTATACAAGGATCCAATTTTTCTGTTTACAGTTTTAATTGTAGCATTAATATGTGAATCAAAGTTGAGGTTATTATCAATTATTACACCTAAGAGTTTGGTAGTTGGGTCAGGAGCTATGATTGTGCCATCGATGGATGTAATAGAGAAATGAATTGGGGTGGATTTTATAGTAGGAGTGAAGAGTAGTAGTTTGTTTTTTTTTGACGTTTAGGAGTAGACAATGTTGTTGGAACCAGTTTTCTACTTGGTTAAATACGGTTTGGGTGATGGAATGCAGTTCAGATGAGGTGGAAGCTTTACAAATCAAAGTGGAGTCATCTGCATATTGTATGCAGGTAGGTAGAGGTAATATAGTGGAAAGGTCGTTAATGAATATGGAGAAAAGTAGTGGTCCCAGGATTGATCCTTGAGGGACACCAAGGGTAATAGGGAGATGTTTGGATAGGTTGTTGTCCCACAGGACAGACTGCTGTCTATTGTCCAAGTAGGACTTGAACCATTGTAGTGCTTGTGTGTCAAGTGAGAATTAATTTAGTGTGTTGAGAAGTATTTGATGGTTAACCATATCAAAAGCTTTAGATAGGTCAATAAATAGTGCAGAGGAGAGCATGTTATTGTTACGAAGTTTATTTATACAGTCCATAAAGGATAGGAGGGCAGTGGTGGTACTATGGGATGGTCTAAAACCATGTTGACAGTCAGCTAGTAGATTATTTTGGAGGATGTGGTCAAGAAATTGTTGATGTATGCATTTTTCCATGATTGTGGCAAGTGGTGATAGTAGGGCTATAGGTCTATAGTTGGAGAGTTCAGTTGAGTTGCCACCCTTGTGAAGTGGGATTATGCGAGAGATTTTCTAGAGTGAAGGGATGTAGCTTTCGGTTATGGTTCTATTGATTAGGATAGAAATGGGATAGGCAAGAACTTTTGCAGCAGTTTGAAGGAATTCAGGTGGTAGGAGATCAGCTGAGGGAGTACAAGGTTTAAGTTTGTGAAGTTGAGTATAGATGTAGGTTGTAGGAATAGGTTTTAGGTGAAAGGTAGGAATAGGTGAAAGGTAGATGGTAGAGATGTTAGGGAGGATGAGGGGGTAGAGTTAATAGGTGGTAAGGTGTTAGCTAGTATATATATATATATATATATATATATATATATATATATATATATATATATATATATATATATATATATATATATATATATATATATATATATATATATATATATATATATATACATACATACATATATATCTATATTTATATATATATATATATATATATATATATATATATATATATATACATAGTTCTATATTCTGATGTCCCATAACATCGAAGATCAGAAACCTGAGACTACAAACCTGAAAATACACATTCCCGAAACCTGAAATTATCATATCCCACAATACTGAACACTGGAACACACAGACAACTTAACACTGAACCTAAACAAAGCACCTAAAACACAAACACATTGCAAAGAACACCATTATTAAACATAAAAGCATCACTTCAAATGTAAATTATGCACTACACACACTATAAACAAATAAAAAACATTTCCAGAAAACTTTATTTAAACTACCCGACAAGCTATTTTTATTTCTTCCTCTTTAGTGGGGAGGGGGGGGGGTTATGCCCCCCACATGCCCAGTACTTTAAATATGCCAACTCCAAGATTGCACTAATTTCAGAACAACTATAAACTTTAAACATACTTACTGTTCAACTATTACCTGTTCTACATCTTTTAAACACATTGTAACTGCATACATTTAACAATGACACCATGACGTAGGAACATAACATCTGCCATACCCACTTTATATCCTTATTAAAAATCCTTACAGAGACATATATATATACACACACATATATATTGAAGCACTTTACTATCTCGAAATACCGAAATCTCGAATTTCAGTATCTCGAGATGAAAGTGCCGAAAGTGCAATTGAGCGAAACTGCAGTTGCTCAAATTCAGAATGTCAAATCCACAGTTGTGTTGGTGCACGACATGGGATTTACTGTGTTGGTAAGGTGCAATGTGCTGTGGGATATGGTTTGCGTGCTGTCGTGTGGATATGTATGGAGATTCAGGTAAGTGCTGTTGTTTTTAATGGTTTTGGGTAGGGGTTTGAGTGTGTGTGTGTTGGGAAGTTTTAGGTGTAGATTAGAGTAGGTAGGTAAGCTTGTGAGTTTGTAACTGTTGAGAGTGGTGGTGTTTGTAAGTATGTGATGTGTGTTTGCACAAAGGGAATATAGAGTATGTAGTGATGGATTTAGTGTCATTTTAGTGAGATCTAGGAGTTAGTTTATATAAGTAGGGAGGTTGTAGGGGGGCTTTCCCCTGCTTATATGTAGGTTAGGCGTGTGTGTTTGTGTTGTTGGGTATATGTGTGTTTATTGGTTTGTTGTAGTGTGGGGAGGAGGGTGTGTGTATCTTTGTGTGGTGGATGGTTTATTTAAAAGTTGCTATTTTGAATTTTGCTCTTTTTGGATTTCGGTATTGAGTGGTCGGCTTTATAGTCTCGGGATACTGAAACTCGAGATTTCAGTTTTTCGAGATTATAAAGTGAATCTATATATATATATATATATCTTGGTTGACTGACAAATGCATTGGGCAGTATGCATTACATTGACTGCATTCATCAACAGCATTTAATTATGGCACACATCATCAAAATCAAATGACTGCAAATATACAATAATTGTGTTATATTTCAAGTGTAGCACTACAAGTACAAAATCAGTATATCTATAAATGGCTGAGATGAAATTCCCAAACTGCTGACTGCCTGAATTACAAGATGCTGAGGAATATAATACTGATTGTTTTCCATATGAAATCACCAGTGGTTCATTTCTAAAAAGGGAACTGGCACTGATTCCTTTGTTTTTGGAGATCCCTCTCTTTTTCAAGTCAGTGGTATATATAAGTTTGGGGAAAGGGGGGTTGTACCCCTCCACATTGGGTGCAGAAGGATTTGCCCCCTGCAAAATGTACTTTCAGGTTCAATGTTTTTTCTTCTGTTTCAGGCTTAAGATTTTTGGGTTTTGCTTCCTCAGTCTTCTGAAGTTGAAGGCTTCACAGTACAACCTACAAAAGTACCAGCTGTCTGAAAAATAAAAATCTTATACCACCACACCACATTACTGAAATTCCCCCTCATCCATAACACAAACACTATTTTCACCCCCACACTCACACACACACACACACACACACACACACACACACACACACACACACACACACAACACACACACACACACACACACACACACACACACACACACACACACACAAACTCATATTTAGTAATTTCACCATCACCAACTGTAGCAAAAGTGAGTCATCCGCATTTGTCATAGCTGACAATTTGTTAGTCAAAGTCAACTACAGTATAAGCTGAAGACTTCAGCCATCAACAAATCATGATGAGAAAATTGCAATCAGAAATATAGCTTTTATTGAAATTAATGGTAACTCTGTGCATGTGTGTGTGTGTGTGTGTGTGTGTGTGTGTGTGTGTGTGTGTGTGTGTGTGTGTGTGTGTGAGTGTGTATGTATATGTATATATATATATATATATATATATATATATATATATATATATATATATATATATATATACGCACACACACATCTATATCTATATATTAATATATATATATATATATATATATATATATATATATATATATATATATATATATATATATATATATATATATATATATATATATATATATACATACACACACACACACATATATATATATATATATATATATATATATATATATATATATATATCTATATCTATACATACATACATGTATACATCCATTGCTGTACATATAGTTGCACATATAGGCACATATACTGCCCACCTTTCATGTTGGGGATGCCAATTATGCAACAGTTGTGAGACATATACGGTTATGTAATAATATTGTACAGTGTTGTGCAGAATGCATTTTGCTGTCCTCAGGCCATATAGCTGTAGCAGGCCTCATTGCCTGTAGCTCAGTCCCACAGCGTTTAACCACCACATGACATATACTGGCACTGCTTGCTGTCTGCAATGCCACACACTACAACCTACATACATCTGTGCACATAGCAACCTTCAACAACATATATATGTCCAGCCTTCACTATGCCACATATGGATGATTCACAGTATGCAGAGTACCCTTCAGACACAGCATTCGGATGCCTGCAAATACATATCTGTTACATACCTTACCTTTGTATTCCTCACCTCTCTCTGTTGTAGCTGTTGCTTTGTTTTTTTTTTGTTTTTTTTTTTTTAGGTGTTGGTTTCCTCTGTGTGTTGGTCTTTCTTTTCAGTGTCTGTCTCTTACAGCCTGTTTGTCTCTGTCTGTCTGTCTGTCTGTCTGACTGTCTGTCTGTCTCTGTCTGTCTCTCTCGCTCTCTGTCTCTCAGTTGGTGCAATGATATTATTGCATGTGTGGACAGCAAGTACAGGCTGCTTTTCTAGGTATCTGCTCATGTGCATGTGATGGCCTCTGCACCAATTGGTGCCTACCATTTAGTAATTGCATGCAGCCTGCTGTGTGGTAATTGCAGTACTCACTATGATTGCAGGACACTGCTATAAAATGCTAGGTTAGGTAGGCATAGCCCTTTCAGTTGTGCAAGGTGGGGCCCATGCTTGTTTGCTGTGGACACTGTTGTCTCAGTCAGAAGGTTGGTATATGTCTCATATCTGAAGCTAGGGTTGTAGCCAGTGATATGCATTTTGTACTGAAACCTGACTGTTGCTTCTTCCAGTGCACTCTTCTCAGTGTGTAAGTTTACTCACACCTCCTAATGCTAACACTGGATACATGGGAGTATGTACTTTCTTTTCGAATTAGAGAATTAATTGGCATACAACTGTAGTTATTGCAATGTGTTCCTATGGCTTTCCTATTTTCCCTTTACATTCACTCATTGTAATGCATGATATATTTCTTATAGCACTAGATTATTGTATATCTGCTGTGGCTGAGTGGTACTTCATGCAGACTGGTGAGTCCAAGGTGTGGGGTACGAGGCTGACAAGGGTATTTTATTTTGCTGCTGAGCAGTACAAGGACCCTGTCATACACAGTGACTAAGGCAATTTTTAGCAGTTGTAAGCAGGTTTGCGCAGGTTTGCATGACGCTTAGCGACGCTTAGCTAAGCGCACACATGAACACACTGGTACAAACCCACTTACTACTGTTTACAAGTGCTTACTCTTGCTAATCCCCGCGTTCATTTCTTTGACAGAAAAGTAAATGGGGAGATAGGAATGTGGTGATAAAGGGTGCACAAAGAGGGGAAGACAGAAGGGAAACCAGCTCGGGATGTACAGGATGGGTGTGGGGAAGGTCCATAGCTGCCCGTTTCTTTACCAGCAACAGCTGTTGCTGTTGCTGTTGCTGCCAGTTTCTTTACCAGCAACAGCTGTGCATATGCAATACATTAGGAGTGAAATTTGAAACCTTCCACTCCTGTGAGAGGGGTGAGGACAAGTAAGTATGTTGTACTACCAATTATGAATATCAGGCACATGCACTGTTTGTGAACTGCTATACTGTCATTAGTACGTTACTCACTTCTGAACAGTTTGTGGTTTGTTTGTGTTGACATTAGCACAGTCTGCTCAGGACAACTGGACATATTTCAGTGCTGTGTATGCCTACTTACACCCGTGGGTGTGTCTGACTATACAGGTATATGGTACTTTTGGATAGGGGTGCAGAACTGCGGAGAGCATTATTTATTATTGTGTGCTATTTATCTTGCTGAACATGCAGAGTTGCTGTGTACCTGTTAGTCTATAAAGGCTAGTAGTCTGTCTCAGTAGCTCCCACCTGTGGACATATCCAGATGGCAGACAGAGGTTAGCCTAGTATCCTTTGACTGTGCACCACACCAGTCTTTTCAGCACCTGAACAATGGCATTGTCACAAGTGGTTGCTAGCAGTACATGGCTACATCCTTTGATATTTCTGTGGTGTACTCCTACATACGGGCATGCTTGTGGAACACATTCTACAGCTATTTACTGGGTGTGTAACAGCAGGCAAGGTGATATGCCTGTGTGTTTCTGACACTTCCAGGCCTCAGATACTCTCAGGTAAATATTTGAACAGCCTCAGAGAAAGGTACATATAAGTGGGATACACCGGTGATATATTTCAGATATTTTGCTGTTGAGACTTTGGGGGATTCGGAGCATATGTATTACTACACCTTTTCTGACGTGCAAGCAGTGTCTACTCTCACTTATTGACAGTTTTCATTAAGTGAGATTCCCCACCTTCCTGCCTACTGTTAGTATATTTCACAGGGAGTCAGAGGGGCACAGCTAACATTTGTTTGCAAATCAGGGACATCCCTGTAAATCAGTCACAGTTGGGGGGTCTGGCCTCTGACCTATTCAAATATGCCAGTGTTTATCCTGCTCTGATACTGTGTGGGGTTTGTAAGGTGCTACTGTAACATTATTCCCTACTAGCATGGCTGGTTCTCTTTTCACAGTCATGTCATGCAATTCCACAACACTTGCTGGTTAAGGGCCACAGAACAAGATTTGTGTTATGCCATTCCTATGTACCCTTTACATTAATTCATTGTAATGCATGATATATTTATTTCAGCACCATATTATTGTATATCTGCTGTGGCTTAGTGGTACTTCCTGCAGTCTTGTGAGTCTAAGGTCTGGGGTTCGAGACTGACAGGGGTATTTTATTTTGCTGCTGAGCAGTACAGGGGCCCTGCCATAGAGTGACTAAGGCAATTTTAAGCAGTTGTAAGAGGGTTTGCGTGGGTCTGCACGATGCTTAGCGATTCTTAGCTAAGCGCACATATGCGAACATTGGTGCAAACCCGCTAACTACTGCTTAAAAGTGCTTACTTCCACTAAACCCCGTGCTAATTTCTTTTAAAGAAAAGAAAATGGGGAGATAGGAAAGTGGTGAAAAAGGGGGCACAAAGAGGGACACACAGTAGGTAAACAAGCTCGGGATGTGCAGGACGGGTGTAGGGAAGGTCCATAGCTGCCCATTTCTTTAACAGCAACACCTGTGCATATGCAATGAATTTGGAGTGAAATTTGAAACCTTCCACCCCTGGGAGAGGGGTGAGGACAACAAAGTATGTTGTATTGCCAATTCTAATCAGCTTACATGTTTGTCCAATGGACATGTGCGCGAAATGGGCAGCTATGTATGGGGTGTAATTTTTTTGTGGGTACAGATTGCCCTTTTTTTTTTTTTCAGGTGAGAGTGGAAAGTGAGGTAGAGGAAGTAGGTATATCCAGGGAGGTAGGTTGGGACGGTAAACAGACAAGACAGACAAGACGCATATAGGGGCGGTGTATGACACATGGAGTGGCTGACACAATTGACGGGGTCAGATGTTTGGAAATTGCAAGCCCATGAGCCCACAGATGGTAACAGTGGAACTGAGATCCCCACCCATGTGCAGTCACCACTGAACCTTCACAGCCCCAAGGGTGGCTGTTCTGGGGGCTGCGTAGGACGGGCAGGCTCACCCATGAGACGCTCCACTCTCGCCTCAAGCTGGCATAGGGGATCAGTGACTGAACGCTGGATCTCCCTACGCACCACAGCCTGGACCCTTTGAAGGGTGACAGGTGGACCTTCTCTGCCCACGCTTGCACGGGGGGGGACGAGCCCCATCCCCTGCAGTGCTTCCACCCAAAGGTGGCACAGGACCAACGGAGGAGGGAATCCTGAGCTGGGCACCAGACCTTCTGGTGCCAGGTGCACTCGCCAGCTGAGGAGGGACAGGTGGGTCCGCTGGGACCAGCTTTCCCATACGTTCTGTGATTAGGTGTGTTTAATTACAACATAAGTAAAACAGCATTCCCGATTAGTTGTAACAGCATGCAATAATATTCCCATTAACCCAACACACCAAGGGTACAACAGTTGAACAGCAAGCATAACACATGCATATATTGAACCACAGTGGTTATTCCAACAGCATGCAGGGATGTTTGGTAGCAACAGGTCACCATGATTGTGGTGTTTAAACAGGGCACATGCATCAACGTGAATGCAAATATTTATAGAACAATAGGACGTATGTCCCAACAAATATTTAAGATTACACATACCCATTGAGGTGTGGAATTGCATGGTTTATGCACATACAGAAGGGTGTATAAAATACCTTGGTTAACATCTTATAATGACCTTTTAGTCTACACTACATTCCTAGTGACTGCAAGTGTATATCCCCTACCTGTATTATTACATTTGCCACCATACATTAGGTTGTGTACTGGGTTTGGCTAGTTCAATATATGCCTGACCTATATCTGACATACTAACTGTCCAGGATGCTGATGTTACTGCTACATATTTCTTGATTGCATTTATATTTCTTTATCTACATATCTGGGATGTTTTCACATGACATTTTCACTTTGATTTGTACAGAACCCTGCATTTCTTGACACACACTCACATTTCTAGGGAAAAAATAACATGCTACACGTGTGCCAGGTTTACTTATTCATGCCAGCCAGTAACTGCCTGTTGTGGACTGTATATATGTTTCACAGCTACTAGTACTTCCATCACCCACTTTATATGGAACTGCACAACTCTGGGTTGCCAGCACCTTTTCAGACAGTACTGTTTGTATACTGCAAGGGTACAACAACATTTCAGACTCTGTGACACAGACACACTCTGGGTTTTAGACCTTTATTAATGACATTACACACTTTTCCACAGGCTCACTCCTTTATTTGTTTTAACGGTGTATATGGCAGACATGTTCAAGACATATAATACATTTATTAATAGGTTAGAACAATCTTTTTTTCAGGCTCACTCACTTATTTTATATAACAGGGCCTGCAGAGATATTATTCCAGACATATGTTACCTTTCTTAATGGGTTTCTACACTCTTTTTCTGCCTCTCTGATGTTTTTATCTGACAGTACATGCAGAGGACTTATTCAGGCAATTTTATGGCTGTATTATTGGACTACAACACTTTCTTTCATGCTCTCTCCCATATTTTATATAACAATACATGCAGAATAATCACTAACCTGCCTGGTGGTGCAGCCTTAGCAGCCTATCAGCATAGGCTTGCTGATTCATAGCACGGTCACCTGCAACTGTAAAGTAAATGAAAGGATATTGAGACATACCTATCCATTATACATACTCCATTATCAATTCTTACATACTGCATTCCATAGCTACCTACTCAGTTGTGGGGCATCCCGCATCCCACAGGCCTCCTGTATCCATTGGTTCAGGCGGTCCTGCTTTTATCTCTTCAGGTCTGCATGGTGGTGACGGACCTGCTCACCAGTCCAAGGAACGCCTGTGGCACTGGTGAGGTCACGAGCTAACCGGTTCCAAGCCTCTGCCTTGTACTCTGTCCCTAGGAAATGGCCCTGCAGGAGTCTTGATTCGTGATGGTGGACAAGGAGCCAAACCATGTGTTTGGACTCCTCGATGCCCCAACGTTGCTCTCGGAAGTGTGTTCCCTCTCCAACACCAGACATTCTATCTGCCCATGTAATCTACAATCAGTTATGGCATGTATTCTCAACTGTGGGGCTTAAATATGCCACATTTCCCGCACTTTTTTGTGATTGGCCATTTTGTAAAATTCTTGGCTGACTGCAGACCTGCTTAGCAATTTTTAAACTACCATTTTTAAGTATATGAATGTTAATAGTGGCTCTTTCCCCTATGTTATCATGGCTTAGTGGTTCTGTACTTTGCTTTTGATGCACAGAGGCCTGGGTTTGAATCTTGTCATTCATTTTATTTTCATACTATCCAGACAGGCTAGGGGGTGTGGCTGCATTTAAGCAACTTTGCTCTACATTGCTCCTCAGTGCCCTACGGTGCCCTGGTTGGCGCAGCGCGCACGTCCGCGCAAACACATTGCTCTAGGTAAAGCGACATTGAACTATGGGCAACTCTACTGCGCTGAGTAAAGCACTATGAAACAATGGGCAACTCTATTGCGCTAGGTAAAGCGCTATTAAACTGTAGGCACCTCTATTGTGCTAGGTAAAGCGCTATTAAACTACGGGCAACTCTATTGCGTTGTGTGAAGCGCTGCTTAACTGCAGGCAATTTTATATCAGGATCCTTTAAAATATTTATTTTGTTCACTGATACATTGGCCATTTCACTGCTTTTTGGTAATGTTTAAACATATTTGTCAGGTATTATTTCATATACTGATTTAAAAAATAAATACGAAGGGGAGTGGTGAGACTCAAACTGTGAATGCCTCTTCTTTGTGCGAACGCTCTACCATTATGCTATTGCTATTTAGTGTGATTTGCATTAACATTATTTCTTATGCTCTTTCATGTCAGAATTGCTAACTCTAGCTAAATAATGGGCACACCCGCGCACACACGCGCAAATACGGGCAGCTATTTTGGGGATTTAAAAAAAAATATTTAATGTTTTGCATTTTAGAACTCTGATAGGGGTTTACAATATCAGGGAGTGTGGTGTTGGGTGCAGGGACATTTGAGTGGACTCGCTCTTGTGTGTGTGTTTTGTTTAGTTTTACAACACTTGCAGGGGCGTGGACATTTAGACTGCACGGCAGTCGGACACGCCCCCTGCTTTCTTACACGGTCCGTGTAAGACTTATGGTTGAGTCAGTGTGCCCTCATGCATATTCATGGCATGCTGACATCAAACCGTTCAACTGCAGCCTCCGAGCAAGACTTATTAAGTCTTACACTGAGGATTAGTGAATCCGGGGGCTAAAGATTCAACTGGTGCTAAATGGAAAGAAACCAGCTGCCCTGACTTCCACCTTCAATGCATACAGCTAAGGAATCACACAACGGAAATTATGTTAAAAATACTTGTATGTATTTTCATATCTCAAACACATTTGCATGCGATTAATGAAGTGTCACTGCTATACATCTTTAGATTTTGTACCATCTTAATGTAATGAATGCTCAGGTCTGATGATGTCACTGCAGCTACATGACCCTCGCATGTCATTTTTCTCCTCTAGGACAATCTCACTCATATAAACTATAACATTCATTTACCATGTGTCTAGCAGTGGTATCCGTGGCCGTAATTGCTTATACCTCTATTTCATTAAAACTTGCAAGAACATGATTTCTCATCATGTTCATCACTGTCTCTTACTTAACAAATTTTCCTCTTTCTTTGCAAAGTAGCCACAGTCGTACCAAAACCTAAATGCGCCTCCACAAATTTCACTGTATAATTCAAGCCACTGTGACTTCTTCTGCATCAGGAAATAATGGTTTTAAAGAGCCATCCATGTACTGACCACTGACTATTTCTCCAAATATAATTTATTTCAACCACACCAAAATGAGCTTACAAATGAATTTAACACTCTTCACTTCACTATTATTGACACACTCTTCACATCTACTATTGAAGGCCTTCTTCCCAACACACTTTGTTCAACTTAACTAAAGCACTAGACGTGAACACCATTCTTCCTAATCATTTGCTCTTATTTCCTGCTGCTTCGGACAATACATCGTTGTCGGGTTCAGGAGCTACTTAGATATAAAAACAGGCAATTTATATTTTTAAGCCTGTAATTCATCCTCTGGGAGACCTCAGTGCTCCACATTTAAACCCTTATTGTTGCCCATTTTTATTAATAACTACCTACTGTACATAAAACCACAGGTGCATTTCATCATGCTGATGGCATTATTTTCATAAAACAAAACATGCATCTCACTACTAATAGATCTTAAGTACAACCTTAATGACCTGAATTACTTACTAATCAAACCACTTTTTTCTAAATAGCATCAAAACAAAATGCATCTGTACTCTACTCAAAACTGTCCCTAACCCCTATCCCTGTTATCCAGCTATGGCTTTGTCACTAGACCCATAACTACCCTTAACTTCAAACACAACACGTTTAGCTCCAACTCCATCAATGCCCATTCATATCAAGCTACAAAGGACTACAATTAATATAACCAATAATATATATATTCCCATATTCCTAGATTCCTTATCCTCAAAGCTCAGTTCAGCAAAGGAAGCTCCTGCAATGAAATCTGAAATGCAGCCTATGCCTGCTAGTTTATTCCCCTAAAAAGAACTGTTCTGACCTTTAAACCCTGCTCACTTGTAACTGTAGGTATATTCTATTATTCTTTTCCTATCAAGACCACTGCACTTTCATATCGTACAATCACTGTCTCCATTAACTTGAGACAAGAGACCTTTTTTATCATTCAGTAATCTGTGTATCATTTTACAATTATACCTCGCCTTCACTAACTTCAAAGCTATATAAAGTTGTTGTATTCATCTCCTCCAGCAATAGTCCATCCTATAATACCACATAACCCAGTAACAAAATCTTCTCATGCCTTTCTATTACATGGCCTAAAACTGTGGCCTATTCTACCACATCACATAAGATCATACCCCCACACCAAATCATTTTCCACCAGGCTACTTTCTTACTTGACAGAATCTGCCTACATCTGCAGTTAACACACCTCACAACTAGGCCATCCTCATCACACCCCTGCATATGTAATGATTAATACACTGCAACCATTGCAACTGCTTCACGTGTCCGTAAGATTTTTTGTATTTTGGTACTTTTTTACTATATAAGTGCACTGCATACATTTTTGGAGATGGTCACTTGTTTGATACTTTAATTTTCTGTGCACCCCACCTTGTTGTTGAAATGAGCTCATTGGGCTCAATCCATTACATTAACTAAATAAACAAGTAAAAAGAAAATGCACTTCCTACATGCTGCAACAAAGCCATTTATGTTTGCAGACAACTGTACCTCTTCACTTAGGACACTTTAAAACGACTCCTCTAATCTACATGCTGCTTGGTTGAAGGTCTCTGATTTCATGCACCCAGGATTGCATCATAGTCACTCAGTCAAGCAGCTACTGATTTTTGTAAAACTGTTCAACCTCTTTGTTATGACTAGAGCAGAATCTGTACAATGCTAACTGGGTTTCATTCTCCTTATCTCAGTTTGGAAAATATTAGATATTAATTTTAAACCTCTGCGACTGCCCTTATATTTACATCTAGAGAATATTATTCTTGCATTTTTTGTAGGATCAGTGCCATAAGTATTTTATTCTTTCCTGTAGTTTGCCACTTACAATGCCCATTCTTACACCACAAGTTACGTCTAACAGAATAACATACAGAAGCTTCAATACAATTTGCATGAAACAGCAAACTCTGGAAAAAAAAAAACACGGCCAAGAGACATTTCCTAAGAATGTTGTCCAAACACTGTAGGAGAGTGCTAAGAATATTGTCCAAACACTGTAGGATAGTGCTGTCATTTTGTGTGTAATACCATCTAGTACCAGTTTTCACAATTTCTCACATCCTGACCCAGTTCCTTATGTTGCTTTCTATGTAATGGATTTGCTGTTATTTTTGTTTTCCATTTACTACTATGCTGTAGTTAAAATTGCTAGTGCAATGACTTCATTGTGCATTAGTGGTTTTATTCACTCTATTTACCAGTTGCAAGTTCTGATATAATAATGCGATGGTTTAGCATTATTTATATTAGGTTAAGCTCAGTCCTATTTAAAAATTACATGTATGTAATTCTGTTAGAAGTCGAACAAGAATCAGTGGATGTAGGTATATACACATTTAACATAAAGATCATTTTGTCTTTCTTTAATAGCAATTTGTTAAATGTAAGATTCTTTACCTAATGCTCTAACGTTCTTCACTGATTCCCCAGTGTATTGCCCATAATTATTCAGGTGTATCCTTTGAGTGTTTTATATATGAAGATTAACATCTGAGATCCTGGGAACACATTTTAATGTATCTAAAACACACTAATTTCTGGTACTGTACTAAGTGTGTCCTGTGTCATCTCTGGAAGTCAATATTTCAGTTATTGTGGGAATTATTTGTGTCTGTGATCCAAGGTGCTTTGACAAGTTCTAAGAATGATATATTGATTTTTATATTTCACATTATTAGTAGTTTGCAAATGTTTCTTAAGTATGTGGAAAATTGTAAAATTCTCTAGTTAGAGACAATGGGCAGCTAAGTTAAAAGGGAAATGAATGATAATATGAAAACTGCAAGGGCAAAGGGTACTCTAACAAAACTACAACTTTATTGAGTACCTTTTCTACTGGCTTTGGAGGTATCAGAACAAACAGAAATGGAGAATGTCTGACTAGTCTTGTCTTGTCTTGTGTCTTTCGGCTTTTCCCGCTTAGGGGTCGCCACAGCGGAACTCCGGTCTGCTAATGATTGGCAGTTGATTTTTATGTACCGGCTTGCCAGCCCTGATGCACAACTTTCAATGAAGGTATGCCCATACATGCATGTCTCCACGCAGAAGATGCTCTAGCTGAGAATCGAACCGGACAGCGTCTTACTGTGAGGTGACATGAATGTCTGACTAGTAAGATATTAAAATAGGGCAGATTTTTAATCTTTATGCAATGAGGGATGAGTGCAGATTTGACAATCTCAAAATCCTGTGTGTCACTTTGATAGATATTACCGTATGCAAATTGGTTTGTTTTATTTCAGAGTTCCTTTCTTCTTTGACAGTGGAAGTAAATCTTGGTTGAAGATATACATCTTTTTTAAAGAGTTGGTTTTCAAGGTTTGCTGTTATTTTAGTCGAGGAATACTGATTAAATTATATATGTTATGTTATTTTTTTCTTGTAATACAGTTCTAATCTAAATGTTATTGTCTGATTACTTTTTGTTTTGGTTCAACATAGATCCCCTGGTGTAAATGTTTGACCAGATAGCTGAACACACTGATGTACTGCCTGGAAGTATTAGCAAAGTGTCTGGTTTTCGTTTTATAATTAGTTTCTTTCTTCTTTGTGCATCCCTAGTGTTACTGGCATTTCTTTGCTTCTCTCTGGATCCTGAATTTACATTTTCATTATCACAAGTGGTCACTTTGATCACATGTTCCACTATATAAGTGCGTGGCCTGGGAACTTACTAATTATATACTTAACAACTTCCCTTGCAATTGTTCGTAAACACCATGTTTTGCATCTTACACTTTCTATTTTCTGATAGTGCATTTCTGGTGTTATAAGTAGCCCCAGGGTGAACTACATAGTGTTGCAGAGATAAGACCGTTAGGAAGCCTGGACTTCCCTGCTGAGCTGGCTACCACCCTCACCTTCACTAGGTTAAGTGGTTTAGAAAATGGATTGATGCCTCATCAAGTGATCTCATTTCTTGTACAACCACATCTGTATTTATCTGTATTCCTTCACAAGGTTGCCACTGAGAGCCTTGGATTCTGTGATTTATACAGATAGTTATATATTTGTTTGAGATTTATTATCCAACGTAAGCAATATTGATACCATAGCAATGTACATGTGGTGATGCAAGTAAAAATATTTTAATTAAAAATGCTGTATTATTAACTGAAGTTATATATGGTTCTGCAGCAGGTTATGAATGCATAGGACTGGTGCTTTTCAACTATTTAAACTACATAACAACTTTTGTGGAAGCATTCTGAAAAATGACAAAATATTTTATTAGTCTGAAAACAAATTTTTTTAAGTTATCACCGCTTTATTCCTGTGGCAGTTGTTGCATGTGAATGGACAGATACATGTTAAAGGGGGCATTATATTCAGAAAGCTGAGTAAAGGGGGCCAAAGGCATCCTAAGATCTAGACACAATCCCTTTGTTTATAAGTTGTGCAATATAGAAGTACTTTTCTATATCAAGGTACATCTGTTGGTCAAAGTTTTAAGTCCTTGTGCACTTAAATTCCCAAAATCCAAACAAATGGGTCAAGTTTTAGGGATGTATTGATAATGCAGGAATTCCCTGGGATTGATAACTTCCAAAAGGATAGAATAAAGCATTTTTTGCATTTAGTTTCAGTTCATGATTTTTAGCATTAGTTATTTGTTTGGGACAAACCTTCCTGCAGAATAGCTAAGACATTTAGGGATCAGTGACTGCTACTAGCTTTCAGTCATCTGTAAACTTAAGTCAGCCAGAGCCCTTTGTTATTGTTTTTTTTACTTCATAAAGGCAGATGGCAAACAGAAAATGATGAAACTCATTAGATCCGTATTGTATACGCACATATATATTTATATAATCAAAAAGTAAATTCTGTGGTCAAGCTATGATAAAATAATGTAAACATTTATAGAATGTTGAATTTTCCAAAAAATATAGAATAAGACATTTTCTGAGTTTTCATTACTGTACATAGTTTCACATATTCATAGACTTTATGAGAAAAACTTAGCACTGAGTCCATAATCACCTCGGCAGTAGCTACACTCTCAGGCTATTTCTTCTCCCCAGGAGGGCAAAACAAAGTGAGGCCTTAGATGAATTTAAAGATGTCCATCCAATCATCAAGTTTACTTTAAACAAAGTAATGATATCACTTTGTTGTATGTGCAACAAAAGATTATTCCAGAGATGTGGGAGGCATCGACCAGTATATCTGTCCCTTCAGTTTGTCTTATTTATTTATTATAAAAAATTCATGTGTTTCTGAACCCATTTGTTTTAAGGTGGTGAAGGAGGTCCTTAGCATGAATACTAGAACTAAATCTCTGTGCATGTGTCTATTAGAGTCAAAACATAGGGACAGAGTTTCAGGCCTGTCTTTGTACCTGAAGATCTTTAGTTATGTGATAATTTTTTTAGGAACCTCTAAACTTTCAGGCATTTCTAGCTGCTTGACATGTGTCGATAAATACATAAAAATGGGCATTCGATTCAGGGTTGAGCATAAAGGAGTGGTAACTTTTTTGACCTGGATATGATACCCTGAGTTACGAATTCACTTGCTAGAAGGCCTTTCTGATTACATTTGTTATGCGGTGGTCTAAGAATGGGGAGTATTCTATAAACTTGCTGAAATCGCATGACTATTTCACTCTGGAGTGGGGTACTGCCTATAATGTACGTTACTGTCAAAGATTGCTTTCCAAATGTACCACACTGTCATGCTGCACTTCACTGCGTTTAATTCCTTTACTAACAGACCATTGATCTGTAATTCCTTTACTAACAGACCATTGATCTGTAATTCCTTTACTAACAGACCATTGATCTGTAATTCCTTTACTAACAGACCATTGATCTGCATTGTTTAGACCTGAGTGTAGAGACTCAGAATCAGATGCTGAGTGAATGACAACATTCAGCTTGCAGTCATCAGAAAATTTAGATAGACATTCATATAGGTTAGTGGTTTGCAGATCAAATAACTAGATGTTGGACAAAAAGAGCACCAGTTAGCCTAGTACTAATCTATGAACCACATATCTATGAACCAGTACTGAATTCTGAAGAATGCCATTATACTTTACCTGAGTGGACTCCATCTGTCAGCCAGTAAGAAAGCACTGCACAAATTCTATATAATAATAATAATAATAATAATAATAATTATAATTATAATTATAATAATAATAGTGTTGGACAGGTATTAAACATTACAGGCAGTATATGTTAGACTAGCAGGATCAAATATAATCAGTAGAATGGAATAGATGAACATTAAAGATTTCAAATTCAGAATTTTAGAGCAGATTATGCAATCAATAAGAAGTTCATAGTAGAATTGTTTGGAGTGCAAGGAGCTTATATGGCAACAGAGATTAAATGCATCTCAAGCTCCTGGTTTAAACAATGTTGTTTCTTTTGCAAGTGTATTGACATTTTGATCTGATAAACTTTAATATTTTATATCGGTGTGGTAATATTATGTAGACGTATATAAGAATAGTATATTTTTAAGTGTTTCAAAGTATGTGTTTTAAAGGATGTAATTAAGTGATCAACTGATTAACCACATGATTATGAAAGAAGTGTGTATATGTATGTATATAGATGGGTTTGTGACGTTTCAAATGTTCTGCAGAAGGCTGTGAATATTTATTTACTTTGAAAGAAGACACAACTTTAAAAAAAGTTAGAGTTATCCTGTTGCAAAATGTGGATTTTGTTATGGTTCATAGTTTGTTCCTACATATTTAGCATGGTAATGGCTTTGGCTGCAATCATACAGTTAGTTTATATTCCTTCTCTTCTTGCTAACTTTTGATGTTCCACATATATGAATTATGATCCCCCAACTTTAACAAGAGCCTGTAACTATTACAATTGAAATCATAGAGAGATTAATAGTCAAATTATTTGTTATCCAGTTCTAGAGAGCATCAAAGCCTGCTGGTAGCTTAGATTTAGGTTGGACATTGAATCATCTGCATACTTACTAAGGTCAAGCTTTAGAAGATCTGTGCTAAGTTGGTTGAGAAAGAGAGACGCAACAGAGTAAGTCCAAATAGTAAACCTCAAACAACTCCAGTAGTAAAATGCCTACAGCCAAGATGAAATTGCCATATGAGTTGCAAACTTCATCGTGATGACCAATGTCTGCTTTAAAATTTCTGGGATGTTGCTGTATGGAACTGACTTATTAAACAAAATTCCAGTGGTTCATCTGTGATTATGTTTTAGTTTGCTTATCACTTTCCCTAAAAAGTTACTCAGGTCCAAGAACTTGTGCATATTATTTTAGATAGTGAAGTAGTGGAACTTGTGCATATTATTTCAGACAGTGACGTAATGGAACTTGTGCATATTATTTTAGACAGTGACATAATGGAACTTGTGCGTATTATTTTAGACAGTGACGTAATGGAACTTGTGCATATTATTTTAGACAGTGACGTAATGGAACTTGTGCATATTATTTTAGACAGTGACGTAATGGAACTTGTGCATATTATTTTAGACAGTGACGTAATGGAACTTGTGCATATTATTTTAGACAGTGACGTAATGGAACTTGTGCATATTATTTTAGACAGTGACGTAATGGAACTTGTGCATATTATTTTAGACAGTGACGTAATGACACTAAACTTTTTTCAGTTATTACTTCTTCCACATTCTCTCATTTATTTGCAGGCATCTCCTCGTTGTCATTTTTGCCTCTTGGACTGGCCTGACCTAAAACAATTAAAGTATTACAGGTATTTCCATGTAAGGTAAACTAATGTGATATAAAATAAAATATATGTATATTCTTGTGTAACTCTGTTATCTGAATTATAGAATGATTTTTGAAATGTAATCATAAAGTTGTCCTTGTGATTGTTTTTTGATGCTTTATATGCATCCTATTAGCTTGATTAGTTGTGTATTTGTCACTCAGAATTATTAGGTCTTAGGGTAGTACTAGGCTAATTGCCCCTGCGAGACATTTTAAGCCTAGCCAGTTATCCCTTTGTAAGACTCAATCCCTGCACCTTGTGTTTGCAAGGCAAACACGTTATCCATTAAGCCACCCTCCCAACCCGTTAGATATCATTGTAGGCAGCATAGTATATCATATCTGTGCTACATTTTGTTTTGCACTTGTATTCTTTTATTATTCTTTCACAAGTTAGCAAGTTAATTGGATATACTATAATGAGAGAAACACATCCAGTCCTAGCATTCAATGGGTGTAAGGCAGAGAATTTATTTATTTATTCATTTGGTTGACTGGTTGGTTTATTTGGTTACCTACTTACTTACTTACTTGTTGAAAGGGAAAGTCCATCTAGTTTTTTCACTCATTTTATTAGACATGGAGGCTTCCTGAGTTATGGACTATATTTTGGCTAGAAATGTGACTAATTATATAATAACTGATAGTGAATACGTGTTGCATATTTCTGAAGGTATGTAAGTCATTTATAAATATGTTGTATAGTAGAGATTCTAGGATGGAGCTCTGGTGCACAATTATTTAAAATGGGATTGGTCACAAGAAGGAATCCAGCCATATCCACACTGGACTAGATAGGTAGCTTCAGAGCTAGTCGATTTTGTGCCAAGTTAGTTATGTCTGACAGCATTTGAAGCAATACTGAATGGTAGACATTATGATAGCATTGAGGGGTCAATAAACAGTGCAGATTGAAGCTCTCATTCATTTCTATTACTTCTGATTATCTCCACATAGGACAGTAAGACTGATTTAAGGATGTGACTAGATCATAAACCATGTTAAGAAGGGAATAGGAGATGGTTTTCAATTATGTAGTGAAGTATTTGATAGATGTATTTCTCACATATTTTGGAAAAGGGAGAATATGGTAATGGGGTAGTATTCAAGTAGTTAGTCAGGTCAACTGTGCCTTTACATTTATGTAATGGGATGATATTTGAATGCTGCCATAGTATGGGTATATATAATTATTTGACTGTCTGCCTTACTAGTAAAGACACCATATAGACTAGTAAAGACGCCATATAGGCTACAGTGTCTGCTGCTATTTTAAGAAACTCTGTAGGTAGATGGTATTGTAATAGGTTTGAGCTTTGAGAGTAATTTTCTGACGTGGGAGCTGGACATTGTTTTAAAATTATAAGCTGAGTTATTTAGTGTGGAAATTGCTTTGGTAATGATTGTAGATGGTTTGAATATGGATCTAATGGCTGAAATGAAATATTTACTGACTTATTTTGCTTTTGCTAGGTTTCTAAGATTTAGAGATAACTAGTTTTTGTAGTATTATCATGCTTTATTTGGTAATTTATATTGAACCAGAATTACGGTTGTTTTGTTGAGTAGCTTTAATATCATTATAGTCTTTTTTACTAATATGTGTTTCTTATCTTCATTTTTTAGATGTCTGTAGTTTTTTAGGCTCTGTGTTGATCTCTTTGATAACCACAGTTTCCAGGCCTTGTTTCTTGCTGTCATAAAAAGTTTAGTTTTTGTGTTAGCCAATAAGTAGGTTTGGTCTTGACTGTCTCTTCATTGTAACTATGGCTTTTGTATCAAAAAAGTTGAGGAATTGATTATTGAAGTACGTTACTGCTTCCTATAGTGGGAAAGTTTGGAGGTGGACCAATCACATTGCTTAAGAGTGCTTTAAATGTTTTATGAATGAAGTTTGAATTGTTCCTCAGTAGGTTATAGATGTGGGTTATAGTGATTAAATGGAGGCTGCTTATAGTCTATGTAGGGTGGTGGGTACCTACAGAGTGATACAGGATGCCAGTGTGTATTATTTTTCCAGGGCTATTTGGTGTTACCCAATCTAGAAGAGTTGCCATGCTGCAAATTTTACTCAAACTGGTAGAATAGTGGTTCAGTCCAAATAAGATGATAATAGGGTTTGGAGACTGTGTCATAATATTTGCCAAATCTGTATTTATATCACTTAGAATTATAGTTTCAGTCAGGATTTGGTACTTGTTCAGAACAGGATGTCTTCCAGACTTCCTGGTTATGATAGGTAGGAGGAATATATAATGCTGTTAAGTGCTACGGGTTACTTTTCACTGTTTTATTTTCTTTTTGTGAAATGATGAGGACTGGGCTTCTCTGAGAGATAAGGAATGAAACAGATATAGAGATGGGGGAGGTGGGGGGTTCAGTAGAGGACCAACTTGAAATCCAATTATATCTACATTTATTATATGTTGGGCTCGATCTAATAGTATTTAGTTCAATAACTCAAAGTGCAAGGTGCTAAATATAGGGAGGAAAATTTTAGCCTGCCCTTGTAGTATGGATTGTGCATTTAAAAGGGAAAATCATCTTCTTCTTTTGGCTTTTCCTAGTTAGGGGTTGCCACAGTGGATCATCTGTCTGCTCATGTTTGGCAGTGGAGTTTTATGGTGTCGAGTCACCAGCCCGATGCCCAACCTTCCACAGAAGGCACACATATGCACACACACACACACGCCTAGGGCCAATGTAGAGATTCCAATCCACCTACAGCATGTCTTTGGGATGTGGAAGGAAACCGGAGCACCTGGAAGAAACCCATGTGACCACAGGGAGGACATGCAGACTCCACACAGAAAGTACCCCAGCTGAGGATTGAACCAGAGAACCTCTTGCTGTGAGGCGGCAATGCTAACCACTGCACCACCATGGCCGCCCTTTAAAAGGGCAAGTCTAAAGTATGAAAATTTAGGAATTCTAATCAACAGCAATTTGAGTTTTGAAGGGCATGTGAACAAAATTTTTACAAATATGTACTTGATTGTAAAACATTATTGAAAACAGTTTCATAAATAAGGCTAAAACATGGCTAGACTTGTAGGGGTCCTAGGGTCATTAGCCTAGTAACCTCCTATGATCCTAAGATATAGAGAAGAATTGATTATGATCTCTATTTATAAAAGAATTATAAGACCATTAATTTGATATGGCTCAGGGTTCTGTACTTACTTTAGAAATGACATTGTTAGACTGAAAAGGTTCATTTTTTTAACAAGGAAATTGGGAGTTCATCTGTTTTTCTATATGAAACTAGATTAAAACACTAAATTATTTATTTTTTAGAGAGTGCTAAAAAGTGATCTTATTTGGAATTATAAGTGTTTAAAGCATCCTGACCTAGGTTGTCTAATGGGGATTCATTTTGTTTAGCCTGGAAGATGTACTATAAATGACAAGCTTTTAGTAAATATTACCATGTTGCATAGAGGGTTAGGCAGTAATTACATTCAAAAGACTGCGGTGGTGGTGCTGCGATAGCGTTGTCGCCTCACAGTTAGACATTGCCCGTTCGATTCTCAGTTAGAGCGTCTTCTGTGTGGCGACATGCGTGAATGGGCGTTCCTTCATTGAAGGTTGTGTGTTAGGCCCAGCAAGCCAGCACGTAAAACTCTACTGCCAATCATTAGCGGACCGGAGTTCCACTGTGGTGACCCCTAACCGGGAAAAGCCGAAAGACACAAACAATCAGAGCAGGACAAAGTTAGAACTCATCACCTTTGGAAACCAAAGAAGTAGATGGTATTAATAAATTAAAAAATTAGGTTGATGTATGGTTTGGAAAAAAAGTATTTTGGTCATTATGTAAGTGGAGAGAGGCCAGTAATGATTTCTGTTGAGGTCAATGGCTAATTTCTGAACTTTGAACATGAACTTTACTTTGCCAAAATTTAGGATAGGACTATGGTAGAGACTGAGGTGAAAATAGCTGGAGTAACCAAAGGCAACTCTGACTGTTCAGTTCTGATATCTTATCTTTGAATATTATAAACTCGAGGGAACATTTCCTCATCTGTAATATAGTCTTTTAACCAAATCTCCAAAACCACAAGGACATCTCGATTAATTGCCGATGCCCTGGAAAAATGCTGTGTTTCTTTACTGCATAGCCTTCTGATATTCAGACTATGGATATTTAATGATGAATACCTATTGCATGTGGGAGGCTCTACACAGTGTAGTGGTGTAGGAGGGTAATTAGTTGGAACAGAGTTGGAAAAGGATGTCTCTATATCTCCAGAGCTCTAGCTTTTATTGTTGGTTGTACTGTTGTGTGTGCGTATGTTTAAGTGATATAAAAAGTAATGCTTCTGTAAACATAAAATATTGATATCAGGAAATGGTGAATAAAAGTATGTTTGTTTAGGTGATTTAAGACAACACATTCAAGAAGTGTGGTAGGAAGAGACAGTGGAGAGCAAAATTAGTACAGAAATTAGCGCTATGAGTCTGCGTAGCATACTTGTAGTTGAAGCCTGGGAGACAGACACTGTACATGAGAGTGAGTGTTGCAATATGCAAATGTAGTAAGAAAAGAGTAACAGTTGGCTAAGTGAATGAAAGTGAAAACATGGGTATTTATAGATATGAAGTGAGATGTGGGCTTGTTATGTGATAGTGGTAGTAGAGAGAGACAATGCAGGATATGATGTAAGGCAATAATAAATGATGTAAAAGGAAAAAGAAACATGCAAGATACGGTGCCCCTGAATACTGGCATGTTGTAATTGGACAGTTTGTACTTAGATGTGAGTATATTTAAATTTTATTTGGATAGGTGGGGGTTAGAGTAGGGTAGAGTAAAGGCATGAGAAAAAAATACAGTGAGGGACAGTGCAGTGGGCCTACCTCACCACTAGAGCAGTAACAGCACCCTAAATTACCAATCTAGTTAGGTAAGAATTTTGAGGAAGTCATGCTTGTGGACAGGTGCAATAGTTGTAAATAGCTCTTCTATTATGATGTTAATGAGAAAGTAGGGTAACGTACTTGGGGAGAAAATAATTTTGGCAAGGTTCAATTAAGTAAGAGTAAAGAGCGTTATGACTACATCTGTAGCACAAACATACATCACTTTATTCTTAACTGTAACTAGTAAATGTTGTTTAATGCTTAACTACTCAAAAGTTGAAGGTGTAAGAAGTTGAGAACTTACCAAAATACATTAGTAAATAGAAGAGTTCTTACAGCTTTACAAGGTTCTGGAATCACATCCTTTTAAGTGGCTTGCCCACTTATATCTCTTTTGCCTTCATTTTCTAAGACTTCTCCTATGTTGTTTAGTGTTATACAACAATAGCAAGTAAGGCATGAGTAGCTCATGCAATTACAGGCTGCAATTATCGAGCAAAGGTAAGTGAGGCAGAGGTAGGGATAGAAAATCTAGCAACAATGTAGCCAGGTACCACACTGAAATAATTGTACCTTCCTTGGACTGACTGCTAGGGCAGTCTCCGATTATTTAGAAAAGTTAGACTTAGAGATATGTAGGCAGTAGAATAAGTAGAAGTCAACAATAGGTTAGGTTCTGCTGGAGCTGGCAAAGGAAAGAGACAACAAAATGGACTGACTATTCAAACAATAGTCCAGAAAGTATATGTCAGCACAGTTAAACAAAAGCTTAAGATGGTATCACAGATAATGTAGCTGTGCCATGTTATTTTAAATTGACACACTCTGTCACTGACAAACTTCACTAAAGAAGAAATTAAATTGTTGCAAGCTATATATAAAAACTGCTATTACAGACAATCCTCATTACCAGATATATATTTGGGCAGTGTTATCTGTACACACTACCCAAGTTATCCATTTGTTTGTTTTTTTAAACAAATTATTTATTTATCACAATGTTTAAGGCAGGGAATATTGCAATTGCTATAGTAACATTCTTCTTAGCCACACAACAGAGATAATCACACAAAGTTTGAGAAAAGGGGAAGGAATCTGGGTGAGAAATGATCAGTTTCTTGCTTGCTGTAGATGAGGAAATTCCATAAGCATATGACAGCAACTAATAGGAATACAATATTGAGGCCACTCTTTCAACTTTGTCCCAACCAGACAGCACTGCAAGAAGGCAATTCATTTTTGGAGGGAAGAAGGCTGTTTATGGAGGTTCATGATATTTATGCTCAGCTTGCTTAAATGGTCATTGATATGGTATGATGGTGGAGGACAAAGCAGTGCATGGGTCTTTGACTACCAAGCTGAAATACATCACTGTGGCCATTATTGTGTTTCTGATTTTTACTGTCATACAGCACGAGACTTCACTTAAAGTGAATATCTGTTTTTGAGAGGAGCCAGCCTGGATTTGTATGAAAGACACTGACCTACAAGCTGCCTTCTGAGCAGCAAAGAGTGTATGCATGTGAGTGCATGACAGAGAGAGAGTGTGTGTGTTCGCGCGTGCGCGTGTGTGTGTGTGTATGTACATGTGCACGCGCGGGCGTGTGTGTGTGTGTGTCTGCAATGAGTTGCACTGTCTGAATAAATTTATTTGATCACAATTAGATATCTGATGTATACATAGTCCATAATTTGACTGTAATTGGTGGACACTGAGGACGTCTGTGAATTAAAATGAAACACTGAAGCCCTCATTTGATCACTGTTAAGCAGTTATAATTTTGGCAGAGAACATCTCACAGTTGCAGACAGAGAATCTTAATCATCTGTGAAGGTGTAGTTACCCCAAAAGCCTGCATTTACCAGGGAAATAAAACAAAGAAACAACAACAAAAAGAAACAAAGATCAATCATATAGTCATCATCCAAGTATCTGTTTTAGTTTCATAAAGGTAACAGTATGACTCAGGACAGCATAAATTAAATAATTAGTGAATGAATGAGTATGAGATAAGCACTACAAATAAGTTGCCTAGAACAACTAATCACAGGATTTACTCATAAGGTTAGCAAGATCTAGCACACCTTATGTTTCTGGAGTATCTCTTTCTTCTTACAGATAGTTTTATAAATGCTGGTAGGAGACCAGATGTATCTGTGAGGAGGGTTAAAAGTAAAAATTGCCTAGAAAAGTGCTCCATTAATTTTATAAACTCATTTTTTTATTTATTAAGGTGATTATGAGTGGGAATTCAGATGGCTTAGAATGAGAGCAGCAAGTGAAAATGCATTTCTGTGGCTATTATTTCTATTACATTCATTGTGATCTTCCATTGTAGGTCATCACCCAAGAGGGAATAGAGACAGGTTATATGCATGTGAAAGCAAAATATAGTGAAATTATAACTTTGGGGTTTCCCATGGGTGGGATTGTGTATATGTGCAAAACAGAGTAAGTTAGAATACATTACTATAGACATTCCATCACCTTCATCACAAGTTGGCACTAGTAGAGAAGGTGAATAGCCTTTTGGTTGTAGTCTGTGAGTGGAGGCACAAAGCATTTACACTGGAATTGTTGAATGGTCACTGGTAAGACATGCTGCGAAGAGCAGGAGGCAGTGTGTCTGTGAATAAGTTGAAATATATTACTGGAGACCATTAATGTCTTATATTTTCTTCACAGCCAGGCAACATAAGTCTGCATAGAAAATAACTAACTTTTTGCTTGGCGGCAGATGGGCTATGTATGAAAATAACAGACTGGCAAGATGGCTTATCAGAGGCAAAGTGTGTGTTTGGGTGTAAATGTGTGTGTTTGTGTGTGTGTGTATGAGTGTGTGTGTGTGTGTGTGTGTGTGTGTGTGTGTGTGTGTGTGTGTGTGTGTGTGTGTGTGTGTGTGTGTGTGTGTGTGTGTGTGTGTTAGTGTGGATATGAGCAAGAAGCTGAAATACATTACAGTGGATATTTTTGTTTGTTTGATCAAGGTCAATATCTAACATGTTCACAGTTCGTGAAATGTCTGTTACTGGTGGGCATGAAGATACTCTGAGAATGAAAGGCATGCTTGCTAACCCTAAGCCTGACCCTATCCTATACCTTCATATTAAAATATGAAAGCACCTTTCCTGTAACAATACTACTATTCAGAACAATTGTGTACAAAAGGGTGTCCTGTGTTTTATATAAAACAAATCAGAAAAGGGAATTATCTGCTTTCTTTCTTCCTTAAATGTTCATAATACTGAAAATCTTTAATGCCACTAGAAGAAAACAATAATGATTGCTTCTGCTGCAATAGGAAAGCCAGAACAGGGCTCAAACTTGTAGGTGGCATGACTGAGAAGTGCAAAAGGGCACTTTTTTCATAATATTTTAATCTACAGGCTTTGATTTTTTTGTTTGTTGTTTTTTTCTTTTTCTTTTCACTTGAAGAGATGAGTGGGTGCGGGTACCAATAAGCTTGCTGCAGCTGTGCCGTGTAAGCCAGCATTACTTTATGAGAGTTTGTGGAACAGTGGGAAGTGGAAATGTGTCTTCTTCCTGCTGTTGTGTGATCCCAGTGTTGATAAATACAGTTAACAGGAGGTGCAGGGGGCTTTTTTCCCTTAAAAAAAAACATGATTTATGTGTGTGTGTGTGTGTGTGTGTGTGTGTGTGTGTGTGTGTGTGTGTGTAGTTTTTTTCCCTGTTTCAGTTGCTTTAGTTTTGATCCTTTGGGATAAAAGTTTTGATATTCAATCTTTTGGTACTTTGACACTTCGAGGTACACATACTGATATTGATTCATACAGATGTTCGACTGCATCTTTCACCGAATCACAATTTGGTGAGCCTACTTGCGCGAAAGTGCTGTTCACCGAAGCAGTACTTTCGCGTAAGTATGTTTGTTGTTCCAGTCATACTACGGTGCGGTAAGGGAAAATTCCCCTTTTCCCCACTGTAGTGTGACCTCAGAGTGAGAATATTAAAAGACGGGGGTGCAGCCCCCCACATCGGGGGTGCAGGGGGGCTTGCCCCCCTTCATTCAAGTAGATTTTGTGTTTTATTTTTTTAACATACTTTAATGAAAGTGCTTTTTCGATGAAAGCACTTTCGTTAACGTGTGTTTGGTGGTAATGAATTCGGGCTCTTGATCTTTCGATCAGAAGTGCTAGATCCTTATATATATGTATATATATATATATATATATATATATATATATATATATATATATATATATATATATATATATATATATATATATATATATATATATATATATATATATATGCGTGTGTTTCTGTGTGCATGTGGTTACATATATTTATATATATATATATATATATATATATATATATATATATATATATATATATATCTACTAGCAAAAATTGAATGGCTGATATATTGACCTTGCTAATATTGACACATTTACATGAACAAATGTCAACATGCGACTGTGCATGCTATCAGACTAAACCTTAGAACATGCACTTAACAACACAATGATTTTGAAAGGGTGCAAACACCCTGTATCCCCATACCACCTGCTACTTATTTATTCCAGCTCTGAGATTGCACTGTCCCAGTATCACTAACCACAGTACTATTTTGTAACCACAGGGATTGGCTGTTCTTGCAAAATAGTCAACCATCTGTACTGTCATTCAAAGTGAGTCAACAATACAAAGGTCGATTTACTTAAGCCTAATATTAGGGGAAAACACATATATATATATATATATATATATATATATATATATATATATATATATATGTATACACATATACATGGGTCTAGGACTATTCACTGAATGCACATTTCACTAAACACATTTGACTGTGCACAATTCACTGAAAGCTCAATTCACTGAAAACACAATCCAGTGAAACACATTTCACTGAAAGTTATATATGGCCTTTTCCCCACTGTAGTGCGACCCTAGAGTTAGAATATATAGTAAGGGGGGGCACTGCCCCCACATTGGGGGTGTGGTGGGCTTAGCCCCCCACCTATTTTAAATACCTTGAGCTATACACATGGATACTTCCAATTTCAATAAATTACTCTTTTCTAAACTTAATATATATCCAAACTATGTGGGAGGCTATGCTCTCCACACACCCCCTTACTATATATACTAACTCCAGAGTCGCACTACAGTGAGGAAAAGGCCATATGTGACTTTCAGTGAAATGTATTTCAGTGAATTGAGTTTTCAGTGAATTTTGCTTTCAGTGTTTTTGTATCATTTGACTTTCAGTGTAATGTTCTTTCAGTGAATAGTCCTAGACCCATATATAGATATATATATATATATATATATATATATATATATATATATATATATATATATATATACACACACACACACACACATATATATATATATATGTGTGTGGGTGTGTTTATTTATTAAAGCACATATAGCGACCATAACTCTCAACCTGGAAACATCAAAAATCTGGACAAAGGCCCATGAAAAGTAGGTACAACTGGCCAAAAATTCTGTACACTGATTAACATAAAATTTACATACATAATTATGTAAACCCACCCACTCCAAAGGAATTGTGGGATACCAATAATCAAAAGTAAATTGAACAGACAAAACAGTAAACACAGAATATAACCAGTCACACATCCACCAGAGTTTTCTGAAGTTAGGCTGAGTGTTTGTCTCTTATACCCATAAAAGGATATTTTAGTAGCTCTTCAACCAAATATAGCAAAGTTAACTGAATTACATATATTACTACAGACAAACCATAAAAGACTAAATATGCACCATAGGTCTCAACTAAATAGGGACAAAATTCAAATCTCAACAGAATCAGGAACATATCCAGAAATAATCAGGGAGAATCAGGGAACTTTTTGAAAATATTAGTATTGTTAACTTGAGATGCTATCAGAATAAGATAATGGGAATTAATGTACAGTTTCTAAAGTAAAAGAAGTCTATAACTCTAATTATTTTTATTATTTATAAAATGTAGCTCAACACCATGTATCGAAAAGTCACACATTTTAGAAGGGATTAAGAGGAACAGAGATAAATTTTTTGTCAAAATCAGGGACAGTTGAGAGGTATGGTATGCACTTGCAGTTAAACAGCTCCACTAAATCAGGCAAGTTAAGGGAACACTTCAGTTCTTCATGTTCCCGTCTTTAAATTCCATACATAATAGAAGTAAATTTTAAGTATAAATGTCATTCAAAGCTGCTGCGACTTTCTCATTTGCTTTTAAGGCTTACTATAATACTAGTAGCTAGGTATCAATTCACTTCCTCTAGCTAAATTCACTTCTTACATCTCTATTGATGACAGCTCTCTGCTATTCATCCTTCTGACTCTGTACAAAGCTACAGTTACCACAAACAATAAGAAAACATCTCTGCTGTTCCTATATTTTTAGACAGAGATATAGTGTTGACATTTCTTAATCCATCTCAGGTGAATTTATTGTGTAATATAAATATATATATATATATATATATATTATATATATATATATATATATATATATATATATATATATATATATATATATATATATATATATATATATATATATATATATATATATATATATATACTAAGGCATCTTACTGCATACTTAGAATCTCTTGTGTGATTTATAGGTTACATTGTATACCTGTTTTTATTATATTATACATATTGTTCCTCGTGTGTATTCTGTTATTTGGAGTTTTTCTCCCCAGGCCTCCACTGAAAAAGGCCATGTGTTCAGTCAGACTTTTCCGGTAAACAAATGTAAAATAAATAAATAAAATAATGAGAAGCCTTTTTTCATGTTAAAACACCATAATACTAGTGTTAAGTTCTACTAAATTTCCCATCCCGATGAATAATAGTGCAACTGAAACACCATATTAGTCTAAGAAGGAAATTAGCATTGGTTGCCAAGGGGCTTTTGGGGACTAGTATAAAATAAAAGAAGACATGGAATGTTATTCAGGGATAAAAGTTGCATTAGCACTCAATTTTTTTGTCGTATGCAAGAGAGGTTAGTAAGCCTTAGCGCTTTGTGTGTGGAGGGGGAGAATTTTGTTCAGATCGTAAATACAGGAATCAACAAAATCAACTAAAAATGAATTGTGCAACATGTTTCTTTTCTGCCTGTCACATGTATTGATCGCAAATAACAGTTAACATACTAATGCAAGTGCAGTCTCCCAAAACCCTCAAACCAGACAACTACAGTAACTTGATGGACTCACTGGAGTCTGGAGACAGGGGTGGAAATGGAATCAGACAGCATTGGCAACTAGATATATAGTGGATGCACCACACAAGGAAAATAATGACTAGGCAAAATGCCATCAGTTGGAGGAAATGCCCGGCCCCCAGCACACAATCCTTGTAATATATGATATCTGACTAAGCCTTTCATTGCAAAAATGATGCTATGCACTGGAGATCATATAAAGGATGTATGTCCTTCACTGTAGAGCATCATTATCCAGCCCCAGTCTAGTTTTGCAGGCATGGATTTCATGAAGCATACCGATATAAATGAAGTCGTACCCACAACAAATATTAGATGACTCATCATGTTTTTGCAAAGAAACTACAAAACCACCTCCTGCTTTGCTACTCTCTGCATTGATGATGTGCTTAAAAGATATGGTTTGGTGAAAACATTTCTCACCTGATAGCTCTTGCTCGCCTTGCTGCAGTTGTAAGTAGTGGCTGTCTCTTCATTATATATATTTTTAAAGAGGGAGTGACACAAGTCTTGTACATATTAGTACATATATGCACTGTCCATGACCTTTATGAAGAGAGAGACAGTGTCCTTACTGAATATTAAAATTATTCTTTCCTGCCATCTTCCGATTGTAACAATAATCAGTCTGTTCTGGTAATACTGCATTAACAGTAATGTTCACATCCAAGAAGGCTAGAGGTTAGCACCAGATATTGTGTGAATATATTTATGACGTTGATGATGTACAGATTTAGAGGTGCATGTCTGTATGGGAATAAGCTGACTGCATGGATGTTATTAATTTGCAAAACAACAGAGGGTCCGAGGATCCTTCTTTAAGAAACTCCTCCTTATTATTTGTTTTCGATTACAGTTTCTAACTGCAAACTACTTTGCTATTTCATTCAATTGTTGCGTGCTCAAGCCAGATGATGATTTAATGTGATGGCTAAGTATTGTGGCCTGCCCCATAAATAAATAAAAAACAAATTGTGATTTCAAGGGTCCACTCAGAAATTTGTGGCATCCCATTATTTTAGCCTCAGAATTATTAACACTATTCCTGACTATGAACCAGCAGCACTAACCACTGTACCATTCTGATATTAGGTTGTGTTATATATTACTGCATTAGAAGTCTTCATTCTGCAGTATGTTTGGTGATGTAGATTTTTTTTTCTGTCCCTCCACCTTATGCATTGGTTCCAGCCCAGCACTGTAATACCTCTCCAAGCTGGGTCTGCCAATTTTCTCCTTTAACACTGCAGACCTAATCCTATGTTGCAGGGGCTGGTTGTGGAACCTATGCTTCTGAGGGTTCAGCACATCTGTACATCTCTCTATGAGTGGTTTTGCTATATGACCTAAGCATTTCCCTCCTTCTATCTCTTTGTGGACCTAATGGTATGCATGGAGGACTGGTATATAATGGAGAAATGTGGCATATTGCCCCACCTATGCAACAGCTCAGCCATATCTCCACTATGTTCCCCTCTTTAGGCATGCCTACCAGTGTGCCTTCCCCAGCCTTCACCAGGGATTGACAAAGTAGAGAGCTACAGGTCCACTCACGTACCCCAGAATGGTATCGTCCATACCTCCCTGCCATTAATTTCAGTCACCAAAGCTGGATTGCAGTCAGGGCTTTATCCCTCTTTTAACAATATTTTAAAATGAAATGCTGTAGTACACCACAAATCAAATTAAGTTTTTCTGACCAACTTCCTTTCAAGCTTGAAACTTGTTGAAGTATTGAAAATACTTTAAATTTATATCCATAAAATTCTGTATTGAATTACAGCAGCATTTCATACTTTGTTAACAACAAATTCATCATTGCTTAATAATGAATTGTGTGTGTGTGTGTGCGTGTGTGCATGTTCAGTAACATACACGTGTGTAACATACACACACACACACACACACACACACACACACACACACACACACACACACACATACACACATACACAAACATAGACACAGCATGTTTTGTTATCAGATTCTTATATATTGAACTATAGTTCTGTGAGTCAGACAAAATTGCATACAGGTGAACTAATTTACATAAACAGTAATTATATGCTGTGTTATTTTGCAAGCCTTGCTTCAAAGCACTTTCACAAAATAACAATAAAACAATCAAATACTTAAAATGTATTACATATTTCTAGAACATGCTTACAATATATAATATAGATCAATGCACAACACATTCTAAATATAATACTCACATTTTCTATAGAAGACATGCTTTTATTATTCCAACTACAGTGATTCCTGCAGTGATTTTGTTTTAGCACATGAAAACAATGTTCAGTCAGAACTTTCTTCTTACAAGACATGTTTTGCTGCCTTACTCACAAGGAAGAATTAACTGGTTAGAACAGTAAGAAAACAGCTATTTTAATAAACACAAGAAAATAAAAGCATGATCTTGTAAAAATTGAATGCATTTCTTACAAATTCTACATCAATCACAACTACTACCTCCCTGAAGAGTTACATATCTTGTACATGTATACATACTGGTTAATTTGCTATAGACTAGTACTTAAGGAAACTTTTTTTGTAAAGAAAACCTTTATGTGCAATTTTGTTTTTAAATAAGGCTTTCTGTTCTGTCTGTTGGATTTTATCAATATTTATGTAATCACCTCTGAGAAGTTTTTGAACTTTGGGATAGAGTTTGTGATGCAAGCATTTACCAGAATTTTAAAGATTAGAGAATTATGATCTGATACAGTTATATAGTTGACATATACACAATGTTCTTTTTTTGGTATTTGTATTATGTTTTTGCTATTACGGTACTGATACAGAGTTATACCTTCATGAATACATTTAGAGAGTGACTGTGAAGTAGCAGAAATGAAAGTCAGAACATCCAAATCATCACTGTGGGGAAAAGAGCACATTTCCATTTGCAGGGGACAGGGGAGCAGATGCATCAAGTGGGGAGATGAACTATCTTGGGGTCTTGTGCATTGGTGGCTGTAATGGAAATCCGGAGTCTAACCAGTAGATGGTATAGTTCCAGCTGTGCTGCAAGCCTTATAGTGAGTGTTTGAGGTGAACCAAGACCTGAGTCATAGTGTAACAATCAATTTACTAGTCAGTCTGTGTTGTTATCCTCACCTATGGTCCTAAACTTAGCACGGTGACTTAAAGGGTATGACCATAGAGATAAGCAGCAGAAATGCAATTTCTTTGCAGAATAGCTCCACTCACCCTTTATGATGGTGCTAGGAGATCAGCAAAGTGAAATGATGTACAAAAACTTCTCCTTTGCCTTGAGACAGTCAGTTGAGATGATTCAGACACTTTGTAAGAATTATACCTGTGTGTCTCTTATGGGAGGTGTACAAGCAAGAAATGTCTCTGTGTGTCTCTCACAGGAGATATACAAGCCAGAGTAAACTACAAAGAAGCACCAGGACAGATCAAGTTATGTTAGATGTATTACATCTATCATCTTGACTGAGAAGGGGTCAATACTCAAGAGAGTGGACACCTAATCTATCCTGTCCAGCTTGCTATCACTGTAACCCTACCCATGAGAAGTAGTTTAGAAAATGAACACATGGATTCAGGCAGAGGGTAAATAAATTAAAAAAAAAGAATGTTTTTTTTTGCAGTGTTCTACATAACAGCATAGCATCTGATTTCTTTCAATAATTGTCATTCTCTCCTAAATAAATGGAAGCAGTCAAATGGCAATCTAATAAAGAGATATCTTTTCTCTTCTTAGATGTATTATACTCACTAGCTACTTATCTACCATGTATTATCACCAGACAGGGACATGCAAAAGTCAAACTCAAGCCCAAGTCTAAGTACCCCTTTGTCTCATTCTTCTGTTAATCAACAAGTATACAGGAGAAATATGGAGAGACACACCTTTTATGATTTCCAGTTTTATGTTAACTCCGGTTATTTCATAATTCTCTTATTGCTGCAGTTTATAAGCTTCTACGATTTTTCCACACAAAAAAAAAATGCACTTCTAGTCCAAGTACAATTGTAAAGATTCCTGTCTATTCTTTAAAATGTCCCTTAGTTTAAGTGCAAGTCTTTACACTCTCACTGGCTGTTCTAAACAGACACTAGATGATTTTCAACTATATTTGTTTGTAGGCAGGTGTATCCTTGTAAGCAATGTATGTGCCACACTATTACATTTTGTTACATGTGCTAGCAGATTACATTGCATTTGCAAGTGTTAATTTAACTTATTAGCACCTCTAAGATGTGGATTATAACACATCTACATATCCCAGCATTCTGCTGTATTTTCTGAAAAAATGAGGGTACAAAGCATAAGCCAATTGATGCAATAACACTGTGAAGATAAAATGCGGTTAAAAAGGTAGACGTAGCAATTTTATCAGTGAAGTGCTCTCTGCATTGATTATAATGAATTCACTGTCTTTGCAGATGTGTTATAATACATTGTAATGAACACAAGCTTTCATCTTTAAAGTTTCACAAACAGCTTCTAATATCTGGAAAACTGTCATCACAGACATATAGTTTTGTTCTGACTTGAGCTTTTATAAGACAGCAAAAAGTCTAAATATATAAGATCCTTTTATTCAGTTTCATCTGATGGCCTGCAATACTTCGTAAGTCACTTGCTTTTAAAAATATTAACAGAAATAACAATATTGCCATTATGATGCACTATATATGAACAGTGTTGTATTTTCTCTCTCTCTCGCTTACCATGACATTTCACACCATGCCCCTCGATAACATGTAGCCTTCTCACTTAAGAATATATGACTGGAAATAAGAAAAAATAAATAACAACTGTATCCTGTATTGCAGAGACTACCTCATCTATGGAATAGGCTCCCCATCCATGTGAAGAAGAGTTCTTCCCTAACCCAATTCAAGTCCAACTTGGACAATTGGATGGGACAGGCCATATTGTCCCTGGCCACATGCTCACCTGTCAAACTGCAAACAGTCACATATGGCCATACTGGTAACTATACACATACAGCAGGGATATTACCAGGTATCCCACTCCTAGGACACTAGGTGCAATAACAGTACCAAGCAGTATTACTCTTCAGACCACACATGCTGTTTAACACAAGGTCACTTTGCATACTCAACAAGTATTGTGCCTGCATCCACATGTAGAACAGACATAGCCTGTGGCATGTGTGATAAGTACTGTGAGCTGTAATGTGTAATGTTAGATAAGTAGGGGTTCTAATCTCACATCATCCAGTTTGTGTGTGTGTATAAATATATTCCCCTTACAGTGTTATGGACATGCTCATATGGGCTTTCTCCATGCAGTGGTATTCATATTATGGCCCTGTGACTGGCTGCTGGCCTCTACATTTGCCTCCTTTACAAGGCCTGCTGATATCATTCACCTTAAAGGTGCTGGCTGACAGTATGATATCATATAAACTCCGTGGTACATGAGATAAGTACTGTGAGCTGTGCTGTGTAATAGTAGATAGGTAGGAGTTCTAATTTCACATCATTCAACTTGTGTGTGTGTGTGTGTGTGTGTGTGTGTGTGTGTGTATATATATATATATATATATATATATATATATATATATATATATATATATATATATATATATATATTTATATATAAATCCCCTTACGGCACTACAATCATGCCCATATGACAAATCTCTGCACAATGGTTATGCATTTTAAGGCCTTGTGACTGGCTGCTGGCCTCTAAAGTGCCCCCCCTCTACAAGGCCTCCTGATGTCACCCACCATAAGAGCACTGGCTGACAGTCAAACATCAGATAAACTCCATGGTGCATGCTATACATACTGTGAGCTGTAATGTATGATAGTAGATAGGTAGGGGTTCTAATCTCACATCATCCACCTTGTGTGTTTTAATGTAAATTTATCCCCTTCTGACACTATAGGCATGCCTGTCTGGCCTGCCTATGTGCAATGGTTATGCATTGTAAGGCCCTGTGACTAACTGCTGGCCTCTACATTGGCCTACTTTACAGGGCCTGCTGATGTCATCCAATTTAAGAGCACTGGCTGACAGTCTAACATCATGTAAACTCCATGGTACATATGATAAGAATTCTGAGCTGCAGTGTGTAATAGTAGATACGTAGAGTTTCTAATCTCAAATAATCCAATTCTGTGTGTGTATAAATATATCCCCTTACAGCACTAGGAACATGCCTATATGGGTTATCTCTCTGGAATGGTTATGCATTTTATGGGCATGTGACTAGCTGCTGGCCTCTTCCACATAAGCATAACTGATATCCACCACCTTCTAGATTTGTGCATTCAGAAAACCCAGATGACACATATTGAGGGTAGCAGACCTTGTCACAAAGTATGAATGCATGATTACCCTGACTGCCCCCATTGTCCTTGATACACTGTTATAAACATATGCACCTTGGCAGCCATGCACATATACTACCTTAACCTGCTGACATCATCTGTCTGCTGTGCTGCCATGCCATCCTGTGCTGCTGTATTGCTGCCATTTGTCCATTGTTTAACCCCTCAGACACCTGCAATGGACACATACACAGGTCCATGACATGCCCTTCATTCTGCAACTCTTCTGCCAGTCTAACATCATGCAATAAAGATACACAAATTTTGATGTGCAGTCATGACACATGCCAACATACAATACTTGTAGTGGCCTACAAAAAGTGCCATGACAAAACAATATTTCATTACACAAGTCCATGTAAAGTAATATAGTCACCCTGTGCATTAGACATATATTTGCATTTTCCTGCATTGATGTCATGGATGGCAGGGATGTAGCACAGATGTTATCACATGCACGGGGTGTGGTGTGGGGGTGCCAGAGGCTTAGGCTTTGCCAAACAGGTGACAGCATGTGTGTGAGTCAAGAAGGGGTGCGGGTTATATGGGCTATGGAGAGGTGCAGTGTGTGGCTGTTGATGACCTGCATGCAACAGTGGTGTTTGAGTGTGTGCATGCACACAGTCAAGCCCAGTGCTAGCCCTACACATGTGTATGCTGGACAGCTGTGGACCGTAGATGGTGGAGTGGACACTTCACTGTCTCTGGCCATGAATACCTGAACTGGCTCTGCAAGGAGTAGCACTGGCACCACCATGCCCAAAGTCAGATGCAGTGCCAGTACCTGATGGTGACTGCAAAATACTGGGGCTGCGTCCCACATGGGATCACCCAGGATCACATGCCCATGGCCTTCCACATTATGATGTGGACAGCACACATCCCTCTTTAGTGCTGTAGGTATTGTCAGTATGGGAGCGTGACAGTGCATGGCCATTTGGACTCCTAGCAGATGATGTTGCTGGCCTTCATCCATGTGTCTGATGCCTAACTACAACCAGATGTTCCAGCAAATACATCATGCGGTTAAAGACAGACACTGTCTCAGCCCACCATCTATCCACAACCGCAGGGAACTGATCCAGGATGTCCACAATGCAGTGGAGGCAGTCACAGATGTCAGACTGTGCTGCTTTATAACCCTAAGCATCCATCTGGTGTTGCATTCAGAACATGTCTGCACCTCCATGACAGATGAAAACATGCAGTGAGTGTCCAATAATGTGACACCTGCGACAGGTGGTGGATGGACAGCAGTCCTCTTATGAGCACCCTTGTCAGTCTGCCTGTGTGGGACCTTGCCAGATCTCTGGCTATGGTCAGTACCTACACATACTGAAGATATTGTTGTCACACTGCCCTGTTCAATGTTGCCACCCTAAGACTGTCCAATATCTGTGGTTTCTGGGGACTGGGCATGTTTAGGCATACTGACTGTGTACAGTGACAATGAGGGAAGAAGAGGGATGTCACCCCTTGGGACAGATTTAGCTACTGACAACCCCACCTATGCCTCACTATGGCCACCATTGTCATCAGCATCTGATGAGACACTGACATCAGGTTGTAATGGGGACAGACTCCAACCTCCCGGTCACCTGTGAGAAGTCTGTGACATCTAAACACACAATTATTTACTCATAATATGGGCTACCTCACCTATTTACCTGTAGTTCCTTTGGAGACAGAATCTATAAACATTATGTGACTGATATTGTAATATTTAGTGCTACATAGCACTGGATTGAAACCCTGGTCTGTGTGCGGCAAAATGTACTACAGGCAGAGTATTTAACAGACTAAGCTATTGAGTTACTGCTGACTATTAACTGACTGATATTTACCTAAAGTTCACATGAAACACGTATATGACCTTGTAGTACTACTACAGTTGTATACTAGACTGCAAAAACAGTAGAACACACATGCATGAAATACAAGCATGAAGAGATGTAATCTAAACATTAGTATATAGAATGCAGGTGTCCACAATATATTGTTATTGATTTGAAATATCTGTGAAGTCAACAAACAATATCAGATCATGGAGTGAGCTACCTCACCCATATTCCTTACTTACCTGCTGTTTGTGGATGACAGAGCATTATGTGGACAATATTGGCCTAAAAACAGCCCTGAATGGTACTGTATGCGTTAAATAAGATATTTGGTTGCCATTAATTTGCATGCTGTAGCTATTACAGTGTTATACTTGACTGCAGCACCTTACCTTACAGCCTGAATGCGTACAGTTGTACTGCAATGGTTAAATCGAGACAAACCTGATGTACACAATTTACCTTGATGCTATTGGGAATGGTTCATGGGTTATTGCAGAATAAAAGGCATTATTCATTTCTTGACAAACAGCTCTAATTCTACACTTGTTGCACTACAGACATTACGGTATATACTTTAATGCAGTTTCTGGTACTGATTCGAGTTTCTTATTGGACAACAGTTGTCACTATTCAGGTCTTGCAATACATCTCTGCTTCCACAGTTATTGCACTACAGACTTTATTGTATATACTTTAATGAAGGTAATGGTATTGTTTCATGTTTTAACTACAGTTGGCATTATTCATTTATTGCACTACAGCTCTAAATCCACATTTATTGCAATACAAACTTTAATGTACATACTCTATTGCAGGTAATGCTTTACTCTTTCTTGCTTATTTCACTACAGTTAGCATAATGCATCCATACTCAGCACACTCATGGTGCAACTTGGCCAAGTGCCCAGCATGCCCATCAAGGTTGCAAGCCCTCTCCTCTGCAGCTCTTGGGAGAAAAGCACACCATTATGCATACCAGCTTAGCAGACATTCAGATTAAATATTGGTGGTACAGAAGTAAAAGTGCTTACATACATGTGGGGTATCCCCTGCCTGAAATTCTTGGACCCAGGTGTCCAAAGAGATCCCCTTACACCTCTTCAGGTCATCATGGTGGTGATTACACTGCTCACCTGTGTGGGGGATACCAGTTGCACTGGTGAGTTCCCATGCCAGCCAGTCCCAGGCCTCCACCTTGCACTCTGAGCCCTGGTTACCTTAAGGACTTCATGTTTTTTACAATGAGTCCAACCATGACCCTGGACTCCAGGATGCCCCAATGCTGTGCCTGAAAGTGCAAACCCTCACCAATGCCTGGCATAGTATCCTTCAGAGAGACAACTCCAATGGATTATGCTGTATTCCCACCTATCAGGCTTAATATAACCTGTTTTCCCATCCTTACACACCTCTGGGCAACATTTAAAAAATGTGGCACATTGCTTAGCAGCATGCAAACTATCCCAGCTGAGCTGAGCAATGTAAAAACTTGAAGACCTGCATGCTTATATGTATGTGTATAAACATAAAACTTATGTATAAACATTTTCAGCCATTATTGTGCTTATGCCATGCTTAGCAGGGCTTAGCAAGTCTTAGCAAAGCTTAGCAGAGTGTAGAGTGCCCCAGAATTTAAATATAATTGGTATAATTTGCATTTCAAAAATAAAAGCTTATTTCCCTTTCCATGTATTCAAACCCTGCACCTACTGCTCATGAGGCCATAATTCCATCCATTTAGCTACAAGAATGTGTGGAATTCAGTTACACCTTTCTATACCTCTATACCTCTCAGCTGCCTATAAGCACTGCTGAGCACCACTCTGCACTGCACAAACCTGCTCAGCTGTGCTTAAACATGACCTTTAAATAAATAATTAATTGCATCCAGTTTCTATTTTTAGATGTCTGGCTGGTGTCTTGGCACCGCTTAGCATTGCTGCACTCTGTGCCACACCAAGCAAGCATCCTTTTGAAAAAAAGACAAACACTTAAAACCATAAAATGAACAATTGACATATACAATTGGACAGTTCAGGGAGTGTCTTACTCATCTGCTGAAACAATTGACACTACGCTTCCTACACTGATTCAATAATCATGTTCCAGGGCTCTCCCTCGGCAACATGCCATGATTAATATGCATGGCGAGCTGCCGAGGGGGAACCGTGTACACAGACATGGTAACATTCCATGTAGGCTCTACACTGTACCTACACAGTGTTTATTAAATCCTGAGGATTATGTATCTGGTCTGGGAAGCGGTTCAGGAGTGCTGGCTTCTGCAGCATAAGCAGGGAGATGTTAGATAACATGTGTAGTAATGGAGCACCCAACTTAAAACACTGACCGATCCCAAGGAATACTTACTGTACAGCAAATGTAATTTGAAACCTTTAAAAGACCTGTTAGTTTGGACACTAATTTTAGATTGCACTATACTGCAGATAATTGACAAACCAGTTGAAGCATCTGCAACAGGCTGTGAAGTGGAATATAATCAGTTGGGGAGTTAATAATGTTACTTTGCTAGTATTCTTAATAGGTTGTTCCCTACAAAATCAATGGACAGTTAAAGGTATAATTGTTTGGTGGGAAGGCACTCGGCTTTGATGGCATTATTAATATGTGGTTCCCTAAGAATCTGATGAACAGTTAAGGAGATAATTGTCTGGTGGGAATGGCACTGATCAATACTGTTATCAAGGAGGTTGTAAGTTTTTTTTTGTTTTGTTATTTATATATATATATATATATATATATATATATATATATATATATATATATACACACACACATACATATATATATATATGTTTGTGTGTATGTATAAATTCACAAGTTAGTTATGTCAGAGGTGGGGGATATCAAGAGGGTTTCTCATGTGGCATTCAAGGTATTTTATATTGTTTTCAGGATGTGGAGGATGCCACATTGAAACATCGTTGGGCCAACATAGTGGCTCAAGCAGGGGCATTGTTTCAGGAGGTAGCAGCAGTTGAGCTTTCTGAGTGTCCTTGCATGCAGAGTCAACAAACTGAAGTAAAGCTGGGTATCAGAACTTGTAGGAAGAGGAAAGCAGATGGTGCATTGGGAATTCAAGTAACATACATGAGAGTGGGTACAGAAGCACAGCTGCAGTAATTGAGAGAAGCTACAGCAGCTCCACAGAGTACCAACATAGTAGGGGATTTGGAGGGAACAATTCTTGATGTAGTCATCAGGTTGTTAGTTTTGTTTGTTTATTTATTTATTTTAATTTTTTTTTTTTTTTTTTTTTTTGCAGGAATTGAGTGCGGATGATAGGGCATGATTGCAAGAGTTAAGTTCAAGATTAGGATTGCAAGAAGAAAATACGTTGATAAGAGATATGTTGTTTGATATGCTCAAGTCAAGGGAAGATGGAGATTATCCATTGCGGGATCAGGTAATATTTCCAAAGCCAGTGAGACTGGAGGTTAACCATCTTTGGATTTTCTGCAGGAAGCCATAGGGGTGCTGTCACTGTTACTTAAAAGGCAGGTTTGTTTGCAATGTTACATGTTCTTTTAGCAGTTAAAGAGACAATTTTGAAGGGTGAATATGCAGATGTCTTTGATTTGATTGATGCAGATAGTACACAGCATTTAGTGGAGGCTGAAGTTCTACGGGTTAAAAGACTTGTCCGTGGCTTTGGTAGCTTTAGGGAAGAAAAAGCTTGAATAAGTACAGGGCACTTGGGTCTTTGGTTTTGTTACTTTTATGTTAGTGATATTGGAGAAGGAGTCTTCACAAGGTTTACCATTGCTGATTTATTTTATTATGATAAGAAAAGCACAATGATAAAGGATGAGCAGTGTGTGGTAATGATAAGACCAGCACTTTAGTAAGTTAAAGGTATTTGATAAGATGTTTAGATGGGACTTGAGGCATGCTGATACTTGGCTTGGTACCATGGTCGATATATCGGGGATAAGGTACGAGGTGGTTTGAGCAATAATGATCACTGAGTCAGTAGTTTTTGATCTTTTAATGCTAAGAAATGTATGTGGCTAAATTATCATTTTATGCACAGCTTTTTATTTTGTGGTCATTTTCACAGAGCCATGAATTGCTGGCATAAGGACAGTGCAAGGGGAGCAGTGCAGTCAGACAGCAATAGTCGTGGGGTGGCTGAAGCATCCAATAGTAGAGGTCAGGGAAATTGTCATGAAACTAGGGGTCAGTGGCCTTTCAAGGGCAGCCTGAAAGAGCAGGTTGCATATTTTCCCATTACTGTGTCAATTTTGTTTTCTTTGTTAACTGACTATCCCGACTGGGTAGTTGAACAAGAGCTGGTTTCAGGTTTTAAATCAAATTTTAGTATAAATTTGTGGGTTGAGTAGTTAAAAGATTTCAAGTAATTTGAAGTCAGGTACTGATAGCAGAGGATGTGACTGCTGCTTTATTGCCTATAGAAGAGGAAGTTGGTAAAGTGTTAGGTCCTTTTGAAGTTCTACTATTTAAGCAGTTTCACACTTTTACATCAGGCTTGGTCCCTAAGAAAAAAGAAGTTGAATTTCAATTAATTCACCACTTGACTCTTCCCGAATGTTGATCTGTCAATGATAACACTGACAGGGAAGACACAAGGGTTAGTATTCTCAAAGGTTTAAAGGATCTGCGTTTAATTGAATTAGACACTGAAGCAGCATTTTGCTTTCTTACTCATTAATGATGCAGACTAGCCAAGGTTAATGATGTGTTTGGGAGGAAAAAAATATTTTTATAAAATGATGTGTAGCCTGCACAACTTTTGAGAAATTTGGTATGGCTCTGGAATGGCTACTGCAAACCAGTCCTCTATGTTTTGAGTGGTGTATTATTTAGATGACTTTTTACTCACTGGGGAGAGCTAGCTAAGAACTATTTTATTGCCTTGTGTACTGATTTAGGAGTACTGTTATCAGATGACAGGGCAGAAGGTCCCTGTAAAAGTTTAAAGTTTTTGGGTTTAGAAACTGATGCAACATAGAGGTTTTTTGTTTGCCTTTGGAGAAAATCATCAAAATTAAGTGAGCAACAGAGTATTTTTACTAGCAAAAATAAGGTAAGAGTGGAAGATGTTATGCAACTACCTGGTAGGTTTGTTACTGACATGGCTGGAAGTGTTGGCAGGGCAGCAATTTTTAAGGCTCAGTGGTTTGCATTTGAATGGCCTGGCTATTGGCTGGAAGTATGGAAGAAGGACATGGTGGTTTTAGAATGCTTGATAATTTGGGCAGCTATGTTAGGCTGGCAGGAAGAACTGAGGAACAAGCTAGATCTGTTTTGGTACAATTGTACACTTTTGTGTTTCAGACTTCATCTTCTTCTACATGTGCTCTAATACATGTAACTGTGTAACTAGCAACATTTTAAGTGTATCAGAGCATTAGTTGACATATATTCCTATTTGTACCCACAGTGTGGCATACTTTGTCCAGACTTCTTGCATTAACAGGTTGTGTGGTATGATATTAATACATTTCCTGTACTGTTGACTGATTGTGTTGCATGATATGTTTGTGAAAACTTCAGGTTATGTATATCTGCCATGGTTTAGTGGTAAATCAATTTTTGTATGGAGTGCAGAGTCTTGGGTTTGAGCCTTGGAGAGGCAGTTTATTTTGTTGCTGGGCAGAACAAGGGGCATTGGCTACAGAGTGATTAAGGCACTTTTAAGCAGTTGTAAGTGGGTTCATGCAGGTTTGCGTAATGGTAAGCACTACCAACCTCCACTTATGTTTTCTTACAGTCAGTTAGCTTCAAATTTCTCAACCTGTGTAGGCATAGCTTACCCCTGCTCAAACCCGCGCAAATCCGCTTACTGCTGCTTAACAGTGCTGACTGCTGCTTACCCCCATGCTAATTCCTTTAAAAGAAAAGAAAAATAGGTTGATAGGAAAGTGGTGAAAAATGGGGCACAAAGAGGGAAAGACAGTAGGGAAAATAGCTAGGCATGTGCAGGAAGGGTATAGGAAAGGTCCATAGCTGCCCATTTCTTCTGCAGCAACAGTTGTGCATATTCACTATATTTGTAGGTACATTTGAACCCTCACACCCCTGGGAGAGGGGTGAGGGCAACATATATTCATTGTGATGCCAATTAGACTGGATTACGTGCCCAGTGGACACATGTGCGAAATGGACAGATATGTATGGGGCAAGATTTTTTTGTGGGAACAGATTGCCCCCTTTTTTTCAGGTGAGAGTGGGATGTTGGGGAGGGGTAGTAGGTATATTTGGGGAGGTAGGTTGGGTAGGTCAGACAAGACACACATGACACATACAGGGCCGGTATATGACACGTGTGGGGTAAACAACTTGGATGGGGAGGGGTGTTTGGGAGTCACAAGCCCATGAGCCCCCAACTGGAAACAGTGGGACTGAGGTCCCCACCCATGGGCAGTCACCACTGAACCTTCATGGCCCCAAAGGTGGCTGTGCTGGGGGCTGTGTAGGAAGGGCAGGCTCACCCTCTAATAGCACCACTCGGCCCTCAAGCTAGCATAGTCACTCTCGATGCTCCAGATTGAGCTCCTTATGCACCGCGGCCCGGACCTGTTGATGGGTGACAGGTTCCCCTCCATGCCTGCTCTGAGGGGGAGTGAGCCCCATCCCCTGCAGTGGTTCCACCTGAAGGTGGCGCAAGACCCATGGAGAAGGAGGTCCCAGGCTGTGCCCCAGATGTGCTGGTGCCCGGTGCCATGGCCAGCTGAGGTGGGTCAGGTGGATCCGCTGGGACCGGCCTTCCCATATGAGCTGTGTTGTCACAGCTTTATGACAGATATAGGTTAGTAACAGTTAACAGCATTCAGGATTAGTTATAACAGAATGCATAGGTATTCCTATTAACCCAACACACCAGATTTAACACAGTTGCACAGCAAGCAGAACGGGTTCAGGTGCCTAGGCAGCGAGACATTTCCCTGTGAAACATTTTGGCTGGGGACACATGACTGAAGTGACATTCAGCTGCAGAGAAATATGGCTGTTTGGTTCCCCCTGTGAATTTGGTTATTGAAGTTGTAGGTATGACAACACATTCTTCTCTTTGCCCACAGGGAATTTGCAAACAGCCATATTTCTCTGCAGCTGAATGTCACTTCAGCCATGTGTCCCCAGCCAAAATGTATCGCAGGGAAATGTCTCGCTGCCTAGGTGCCTGAACCCAAGCAGAACACATGCATATATGAAACAACAGTGGCCATTACAGGAACATGCAGGTTTCATTGATGGCAAAAGGCCAACAATATGGGTGTATTTTCACATGGCACATGCATAGAAACAAATGTGAATATTTATAAACCATTAGGACATATGTCCCAACAAAGGTTTGGAGTGTACACATTCCAGTTGAGGAGTGTCATAGGATTATTATGCACATATGGTAGGGGTGAGAGAGAGAGTTCAATTAACAACTAATATATCCTTGTAGTTTTCACAACATTCTTAGTCACTGCAGTGGTCTTTACCTAATATGTATTATTACACTACACAATGGCCTTATATTGTACACTGGTATGTTTATAAATTATTATATACATGACCTGTGTCTTACATACAGGTGTGACAAGCTGCAGGTGTTAATGCAACTTATGTTGAGAATTGCTGTTATACACTTTGACTGAGGTGGTAGAATGACAGGTTTGCTTCCATATACATTCTCTGGCTATGTACATGTTTGATTATCAGTTATATGTCATTGACAGCTGCCTACATTTCTTGGATCATCACACTGGATTTTCAGGGGAACAGGGTACCAAGCTGGTGATATGGGCTATTTATCTGGACATGCTGGGCAGATTAGAACAGTTGTGGGGTATGAATATGCATGCAACTTACAATTAGGACATTCTAGCAAATTCTGTACTGTTGTTGGTTGTAATTATGCATACAGCTTTCTATATAAACAGTGTATCAAAATCTGTACAGTTGTGGGATATGATTATGCATACAACTTAGTAGCACTCCCAGGATTCAAACCCCTGCTGTGTGTGACAAAATATTATAGCTAACATTACAGTCCACTGTGCTATCACTGATGTAAAGCTTTCAACTGTTTTCTAAGTCTCCCTAACTTGTACAATATGCCTGACCTCTTGGCACTTCCAACATTGTTATGCAGGACTTCATGCCCATTTTATCTGCATACCACAGTGTAGGTAACACTGCTTAAGATACAACAGTATTATTTATAGTATGGAACTGATCACCAACATATGAGAGAAGAGTAACCAGAAGCACTCCAGGGGTTATACCTTTATTCTCAGACTATTATACATTTATTTCTACTGGTACAACACTTTGTAAGACTCTTATATTTATTTGTTATGACAGTACATGCAGACTGATTACTAACCTGCCTCATGATGCAGCCTTTGCAGCCTAGCATCATGGGCTTGCTGGTTCACAGCCTGCTCATTTGCAGCTGTCAGAGAAATGCAGTGATCTTTAGCGATACCTATCCATAGCATACACAAGCTAGGCAATTATTTACTACTTAGTAGAATAGGTACTTACTCAGTCCTGGGGCATTGGGCATCTGCCGAGACTCCTGGATCCACTGTTCCAGTACATCCCCCCTCCACTGCTTCAGGTCAGCATGGTGGTGCCTGACCTGCTCACCAGTCCGGGGGATACCTGTGGCACTGGTGAGGTCACGGATGAGACTGTCCCAGGCCTCTGTTTTGTCCTGCTAGCCCTGGTACTGGCCCTGCAGTAGTCTCTGATCATGGTGTTTTACCAGGAGCCATACCATGATTTTTGACTCCTGGATGCTCCAGCGCTGCACTCTAAATTGAGTGCCTTCACCCACACCAGTCATTCTGCCTTCAGTAGGAAGCTACAACCAGTTATGGGAAGTATTCCCACCTGTGGGGTTTAAATACAGGCATTTTCCGCACTTCCCCATGATTGGCCAGTTTTGAAAAGGCTAAGCTATGGGCATACCTGCTTACATGAGGCTGGCACTGCTTAAAGAGGTATACCACTAGGCAGATTGAATTGGCTCCCCTACACATTGCTTACACTTACTAACTTGAGCTGTGCTGTGGTTAGCATTGCTTCATAGTTCATTAGCAATATATTTGCCATTTGGCAATGATTTATTCTTCATTACAGGCTTCACATGTGCATTTCATGCGGTACTCCAGTTCACATTTAAATGTTATTATGTAGGTTATACGGCAAAAAGATGTAAAAATAAGTTCATATACAGATTTCACATGGAAAAGGATATGTGCTGCAGTGAGACTTGAACCGGGAATGCCTGTTCGTTAGGCGGATGCTCTAACCACTAAACTACTGCTATGCTGCATCATTTGCATATATATTCTTTGTTATCCTCTTCAGCCTTTTCATCTGCTTTAACCGTAGCTATGCATGATGAAATGCATGCACCTATGGTTAGCTGTACTTGGGGTGTTAAAAAAAATAAATACAAGGGTTTCTTCATTTTATTTCAATGTAATGTTGCTGTTGATCACATGGGGACTGCTGGTGGGAATATGCGGACACCTATGAGCAGTTTTGCTCATTTATTTACACTTTCTTCTGTTCTACTTTGCAGGGGCATGTTTATTCTGAGAGCTCTGCTCTCAGACACGCCCCCTGCACGTGTCCATGCTCAGTGTAGGATTTGGAGCTCAGGCAGCCATGCCGTCATTAATATGCATGGCACGCTGCCGTCCTCCTTTTAAATTGCCACTTACATGCAGGACTAGTTTAATCCTGCACGGCAGATTAGTAAATCCCCGGGACTATCATTTGCTAACTTGGTTGTTAGTCTATGACATAATCTGTGACACATACCTGACTCATTTATCCTATTTGTTGTCCTAGCGCATTCCACAGGTACAACTTAATCTAAAGCGTGTATTTCAGTTTACTTATTTATTTTTTATTCATTTGGACTGATGGCATTTTCCAGCATTAATAACACAGAATTTAGCAATGTGACCCCTTCATTCACATTTGTAACACATTAACACTGTACTTGTTGGTTTAGAAGAGGGTATATTTCTTACAACTGGTTTGTCCTTAGAAACTGGCAATTTAGTTCTAAGCATTATGCCCTTAATAAATATTCTAGTAAGGTTACTAGCTTATCGGGGTTCTTAAAATCACTTTGCCATACCTACATTCTTACATTATTAGGCAAAGCTCCTTTAATCCCATCTACTACTAACATTTATAATCTTTTTACTTTACTGTTACTATCAGGTGCTAGCCAAAGTCATAAAGTCATGCATCTGTGCACTTACCATTTATCTAAATTGTATTGTATGTATTTTGGGAGTTGTACTAAGCCTAACTAAAAAGAACTTTCTTAAGTTTATTATAGGTCATACAATCTTATTTTTCCATATCCATATATGTTTTTGGTGCATCTTCCATTACCCAATACGATGGAATTTTTGACCTCTCTGCTGTACTTTGATTATCTCTGGAGACAAGGCATTCAAATATTTCTAAATAATATTCCAGATCATCCTCCCTGACTAGATTCTTTAGCAAATGGGATGGTCAGAAAAATCAGCTGTTGTAGCAGCATCATAGTCTGATTAGTCCCTACCTGGTACTCTACATCTTTCCTCAGTAATTCCTTCAGGGTTATGAACACCAATTCATAGGTTCATAGGTTCATAGGAAGTTACTAGGCTAACAGCCCAAGAGCCCTTACAAGCCTATCCATATTTATTCTGAGTTGCCCTGATTGTCAGTAGTTAAGTGACAGGAATTTCCAAAATATGAGTTAATGATAAATAACACTGACTGCCTCTATCCATGAGGGACATGAGCTCCACCCAGGAATGAATTTGCTGTCACCCATCCATTGATCTAAGAGGGTCAGGGAGATGCTCTGCTTCATGTGAATGAGAAGGTTTTTCCAGAGAAGAGGTAGTCTCTGGAAGATGTATCTATCTCTCCAGCATGTTAATGTCAGAGGCTAGGTAAGATCCTTGGAGCAAGTCACATACATACATACACACATACATATACATACATACATGCATACATACATGCAAATATTTCAAACACGGGTATTAATGCCCCTCTAGCTGGCCAATATACCAAAATAGTTGTTCCCATAATAACTGTGCAAGCTGTTCTTAAAACTATCTAAACTACTAATTGCTTTAATGTAATTTGGTAGTCTGCTCTGTGTATTAGCTGTTCTCTCCAAGAACCAATTAGAAAACTTCTCATTCCTATAGAATCTTCTACACATGTTGTCTGATGATTCTCTACTGCTTTTTGATAACCCAAACATGCCCTGTATAGCAAAAAAAAAAAAGATCTACTCTTAAATATCTATATGAGGGTCTATATTATAACAACCAACAATCATATGATCGAACGTTGTTATATCGACCCCTAAATCTCAAATATACAAAACAGCGAACAACCAGAACAGCTTTTTTTTCCCAGGGGAAAAAAAATCGCTGTTCCCCCAAAAAAAAAACACTAAACACTAAATAAAGTGAGGGGCTTTGACCCCCCCACACTCCCATGTGGGGGGGGGCTGTACCCCCCACACTGCCCTTCTTAAATATACCAACTCCAAGATTGCACTACAATGGAGGAAACAGCATAACCTGAACAGCCGGCCCAGCGATTTCTTTCTCTGGGAAAAAATTCGCTATTCTGGCCATTCGCTATTTTGCCAGTTCGACATGTAGTGTTCGAACTAAAAGCATTCGATCATCTGATCATTCGCTGTTCTAAAGTAGAACCCTATATGAGACACTGTACATGTTCAGATATTTTAGTCTTTCATAATAACTTACATTTTCACATCCATGGATGACCTTGGTATATTTCTGCTGTACTCTTTCCAGTTTATTCATGATTCTTTTCTTATAAGGCTTCCGTATTGTTATTCCATACTCAAGCTAGGATCTATTGTAATTAACAAACAATGACTCCATCATTTCTGATAGCTCCCATATACCCAGATCCATAAATGAATCTGCAGTTTCAATCACTGTGATGTATTAAAATTCACCATTCAGTTTATATCTCCCAAATCTCACATTTAGTTTTTGATGTATTTATCAGTATATTATTCTCCTCTGCCCAAATGGTCAATTTAGTCATGTTCTTTTGCAGATATGCCCTATCTGTAACATGTAATCAGTTTACCCAATTTCAAGTCATCTGCATAAAGACAGTAGAACATCTCAGATGAAAAAGACAGGTCTGCAAGATATAATCTAAACAAGTATGAACCTAGGACAGAGCCCTGTGGGTCACCCTAACTGTAACCAAGAATTACACCTGTCCAACTGCTGTATGATACTTGTCATGTCCAATTAGTAAGCCACGCAGCTATATATCTTATCAAGAGTACATCTTTGCCTAGTTGTAATTTATTGATCAGTGTTTTGTGTATTAGTCTGTCAAATGCTGAAGTTAAATCTACATAACTTACATCAAAGCACAATTCTTCATTTATAACTGTTATTATATTATTATAAAACATGATGTTACATCATGTTACAGGTGGTAGTAGAGCTATTTTCAACATATGCATGCTGATATATGGTTCCAAGTCCCAAACTTTCCAATTCTGACAATAGCTTATCCAATATTACATTTCCATTATTTTTTTCACAACATGAAAGTAGACTTAAGGGTTTGTATGACTCTGGGTTTGTCCTACTCCCCTTTTCTTAAAAGACAGGTTTAATAAGCACATCTCCAATCTTGAGGAGTCTCCCCATAATTATAAGATCTGTAAGTTCTAAGGTCATTATACTAATTTTGTTTCCTCCCTGTGCTTTGTCTGGATCCAGTTTGCATGGTTCTGTTTCAATATAATGTAATTTGATTTCAGTATCTGAGGTTACCTGGATGTCCCTAGGACAACTTATCACCCCTGTTGTGGAGCCTGGCTGTTTTGCATAAGATTTTGTGAATATGTTTATAATCTGTTGTGTCTGACAATAACATGTGGAATCTACACACAGTTTGTCAATTTGTATGTCTTTACTCCTTCCATGGGTTCCTATTATGCTCAATATCTTTATATAAATTTCTTTCATTTATTTTTCTTTATCTTGTCTCACAGTATGCTTAATTTGTTTGTCCAGCTTGTTTATTTCAGTTTTCAAAGTTGTCGTTTGACTTCTTTTCCATTTCTTATATTGTCTGTCTCTCACCTAAATCAGGTATCCTGTTCTTATGGAAATATGTCCCTTTGACATTATATGACTAGATCCTGACATTAAACATTTTTTTTTTGATTTTTGCACTCAAAGAATTTCTCTCTCAAAATGGTCTGCAGTCCTTCGGCAGCTTACAGTTATCAAACTCAATCATCTAATTAATTCAACTTACATTAAACTCTGTGGTGATATACACCTCAACCTAGGACCTCCTATTGCACAACAGATACCCCACTCAAATAACTTCATTGATCTTAAGCATAGTAACATTGATCTTCTTGTTTTAAATATGAACCTGAGAAGCATGCTCAACAAAACCCCAGAATTTCATGCTACCCTCACCCAATATTCTCCAGACATAGTTATAATAACAGAAAACTGGCTAAAACCACAAATACAGGACACTAACATACTAACCCATGAGTACAACATCCATAGGCTTGACAGGATTCCCTAAAAGGGTGGTGGCACAGCCATTATATACAAAGATAACCTCAGTCTGGAACATCTAATAACAAACTAACCAGACCCCAATAATTTTGAAACCCTTACCATTCACCTTAAAATCAACCCCAACAAAAATATCATTCACATAGCAACTTATATACCCCCCAGTAATAACTCATCCAGCATTGAAGACTTCTTAAGTTGGGCTGCCTCAACATACAGTCAGGAAACCATAATTATGGGAGACTTTAACCTAGACTGGTACTCCTTCACCTCCAACAAGCCAACAAATTTTATCAACCTTTATGGCTTCTACCAAATGATAAACTCTCCTACCAAGGTTGACAAGAGCAGAAAAAAAAACAATCTACACTAGACTGCGCCTAAACAAATAAACCTTCCATCTGTTACCAGTCTGGCTGTCTCCCTGACAACCTAAGCAATCATAGTCCCACCTACCTAATTAGGCAACATACATATCCACTTAAAAACATAGTCTACAAATGCATATGTAATAAAAGGAATTTCTCACCAGAACTCTTTAATACCCTTCTGCAAAACTGAGACTGAACACCTCTGAAATACTTACATCTTGACCAGGAGGTAGAATATTTTAATGACATTTTCCCTCAATATTTTAAATAAACTAGCCCTACTGAGAAAATGCCATACTAAATCCAAACACAGACTGAGTCTAACCAAAGAGAACAAGAAGCTCCTCAATCTAAGGTGTAAAACCTGGTCCCATTATCAGGGCACTAAAAATTAAACATCTCTGCTCAGTAATCGTCAATTACATAATCTAACCAAAAACAAATTAAACATGATAAAAAAGTATACTACACAACTATACAAAATAAGCCCCAGAATAATTCCCACAAGATCTAGCAAGCCATCAATAACCTGCTTAAACCAGGTTAGATCACAACTCCCAAACAAACCACTACTGAGCCCACTATTTCTATTGCCTCCCAATTTAACTTTTATTTCATCAACTCCATCCTCTCCCTGGTACATTAACAGTAGTAACATCTCTCTAAACTTATCTACACAGACCATGGACAAATTTAAATCCCTCTCTTTTAAACCTGTTCCAACTAGTACCATTAAGAAACAGGTCTATATTATATAATCGACTGCTTAGTTTGTCGAACGCCTAAACGTCGACAGCTAAGGGTCGAAAACTGACAATGTTGAATGGCCAGTTAAGCAAATTCTTTCATCGGGAAAGAATTTGCTTGGCCATTACTGGGAATTTGCCCTTTCCCCAATGTAGAGCGATCTCGGAGTTGGTATATTTAGTTAAGGGGTGGGGGGCACAGCCCCCCACATTGGGGGGTGTTGGGGTGAAGCCCTCCACTTTGTTACTGCTTGGAAGTTTATGTTACTTTGGCATGGTCAAGCAAATTCTTTCCCGATGAAAGAATTCACTTAACTGGCCGTTCAACATTGTCAGTTTTCGACTCTTAGCTGTCGACATTTAGGCGTTCAACAAGTTAAGCAGTCGATGATATAATATAGACCCTAAGAAACTACTGTCCAGAATTAAGCCCTCTGCACTCTTTGCAGACCAACTTCCTAATGAATTCCTCTAAATAGCATCAGATGTCATCTCTTTTCCGATCTCTATCCTAATTAGACGGTTCATCACTGAAAAATACATCCCAAAACTATGCAAAATCTCACACATCATCCCCTCTACAGGAAGGTGGTACATCCACAAAACTTAATAACTAAACACCAGTAGTCATTCTGCCCTCCATGCTAAAATTCTGAAAAAATGCATGCATAGACAATTACTCCAGCAGCTACTAAACAATAACCTTCTATCTTCATCCCAGCACAATTTTAGGCCAAAGCACAGCATTGCCACTGCTCTTATCAGTTTTACTAATTATATCAACACCCTTAGAAATACCAGGTTCCAAGTATCCTCCATTTTTCTCGATATGCCAAAAGCATTCAACACAATCTCACATCAGTAACTTCTGAACTAGTTAGCATCCCTTAACCTCTTCCAATCTGCACTCTCTTGGTTTCTAATTTATTTAACTTACCATCAACAGGCTACAGAATTGCATAGTGAACTCTCTTCTCTTCTACCTGCCACTACTGGCATACCTCAAGGAGCCATACTTGGACCACTACTTTCCTCTATTTTCACAAACAAACTCTCCTGTACTACTCAGAATACTACCATCATACAATATGCAGATGACTCCACCCTTATTTGTTCAGCCCCCTCCATATCTACACTTCTACAAACAACTCAAACTGCCTTTAATGACACTGAAAACTGCCTTTCTGACTCACAACTTGTTCTTAATCCCAATAAACCAAGCTCATGTGCTTTTCCAGTAACAAAGTGCAAGACCACACACCATCCTTCACCATCTCTTCCTCTAATATAAACAGTAACACAGACCAATCTTCCAGGTTTGACCATAGATAATAACCCTAGATATGACAAACATGTTGCAATAACTAGCAAAAAGGTGCACGTCAAGCTAGGCTCCCTCTACAGAATCAAACCTTTCCTAATTGACTCTACTAGAAATGCCATATTCAGAACTCACCTTCTTTCTGCAATACTATATGTATCCCCAGTTTTTCAAACCTAAGAAAAACTGATTTAAATAAATTTGAGTCCTGCTATAATAAAATAGCAAGATTTGCCTCTAACCACCCATACTGATTACACCATTGCACTGCTCTTAACCTCCTAAAATGGCTTGAACTTCCCAACCTTTTATCAATCACGTTTTACTCATTCCACCCAAACAACTGCTCTGTTCTAAAAAACTTGTTCAATCCTATTCTTGCTGTCAGTCACTAAGGACTTCCAACAAAAACCTAGTAAAATTAACCAAATCCAATAATAGCTACGGAGATTCTCAGTTCTCTAACAAAGTATCTACAGTATTTCATTCCTTACCACAAACTATTAACACTACAAATACTTCCAAATTCAAACATCTTCAAAAGTAATGCCTCACCAATAAATGACTTTGCTGCTGCAGCAAGCCAGACGGAAAAGCGTCTCTGTATCTCTAAGTCTTTCTTCGCCTGGCTTCTTATTCAGTCTCACCACTATACCTTTTACCTTTTCCAACTCCTATTCATTTCTTTACTTACCTGTCACTAATATCATGTAACTCTCTGTCTTTACTAGTACATTACGTGAGATTATTTTCTTTCTTAGTTCATTAATATCAACATATATTTGAACCTGCATGCCATGCATTTGAAATGTGTACTATGTAATATGTATGCCATTATATACTCACATTATTCACAAGCGTTTGTTAAGAATGTTTTTTTTTTTTTTGTTTTTTTGTTTTTTTTTATAAACATTATCTCTTTTTGTGTAGAGTTTGTCGATTTCTAACTTTGGAGCTTTACTCCTCAGGCTTCCATTTAGTCAGACATTCCTGGTAAACAAATGTAAAATAGATAAATAAAATAAAATAATTTTTCACCATTGAATGCAATCACTCCAATTAGTTTCACATAGTGACTGTTTTGCTTCCATATAATCTGTAATTAAGCTTCTGTGCATTGATTTAGATTTCAGTTTGGCAAAATTATCTAGTAACAATTTAATATTTTTAATCCCATAATCACTGCAGTTTGATTTACGAATGTGCAGCATTTACATCAGGGCTGGTCAGAGGCTGTCTTGTAAGCCAGGTACAGGTCACTCCTTAACAGCTTGTAGGAGACATAATATAGTGACAGGGCTTTCAGTCTGTCCATGTAGGACTTGTTTTGTGTACCCTGGGTTTTCTTGTTGAGAAACCTCTGTGGTCTCTCCAGCTGTTTCCGGTGTCTGATGAGATTCATGCAAAAGGTAACATTGTACTACTGTCTTGGTTTCTAAGTTATTTAACTGACCATCAACAGGCTGTGAAATGGCATAGTGAACTATAACAGCCTTAGATCTAGATGCGATGTCTTTATTTATGAGATGTGCCACAAAGAAGGATTTTCTTAACACTGTAAATACATGGAGGTCAAAGTTCAAATTGCTATCAACCTGAGTACCCAGATAATGTAGCACTGGGTCTACACTTAGGGGTGGTGCTGCCTATAATGTAATTGGGAGGTGTGTTAGCTTTCCCAAAGTGAATAATAATGCATTTATTGTATTTAGCTTTAACCCGTGGCTTTGGCACCAGTTGTTTGTCTGCATTAACCCTTTCTGCAGTATATTAGCATTGTTGGAGGTCTCAGTGATTGCTCCCAATTTGCATTTGCCAGAGAACTTGGTCAGCCACAGGCTATCCATGTTTGCCTGGACTTTTGAGAAATAAATTCCAAAGACTAAAGGGCCCAGCACAGACCCTGTGGTACGCCAATGGTGACTGGTCTTTTGCTAGAGGTGAAGTCACCTACTTTGACAGTATATGTTCTGTCAGTGAGCCAATTGGCTAACCATCTGGTAACGTAGGAGATAATTCCCAATTGGCAGAGTTTCTCGATAATACCTTAGTGGGGGGTTGTGTCAAATGCCTTGGCTAAGTCAAAGTAAGCAGTATGCACTATCTTTCCCTCATCCAGATCCTTGGTGACTTTCTTAAAAAAGTCAACTAGGTTTAACAGACATAATCTACCTTTAATGAATCTGAACTGAGTTTGGCCCAGAATTTGGAGATTACCTATGTCCTTATTGATAAGGTCCACAATGATTCTTTCCATGGTCTTACAGATGAGGCTAGTCAAGCTTATTGGTCTGTAATTCCCAGGGTTAGTTAATGGTTCCTCTTTGTGAAGGGGGATTACTGTTTCTGTCCTCCATTCTGCCAGAACATAGCCAGTTTGCAGGCTGTGGTTAAATAAGGATCCAAGTGAATCTTCTAGGTCATGCTTAAGTTGTTTAAAAACAACCTGGGATGTTGTCTGGTCCCATTGATGCCATGCTTTTGGCCTTAGACAGCTCAGAGATGACCTTCTCTCTTGCGATAATAGACTGAGAATGGTGACAAGTATACTTTAGGGGATGACCGGTTGGGACAGGTTGATGAAATTTGCTCCAAATCTGTCAGCTAGCACATTGATTATTAGCTGTGGGTGAGCATAGATGGTGCCATCCACAACCAGTTCAGTGCATAAGTGGGTATTCCTCTTTAGATTTTGGATGTATTTAAAGAATTCCCTGTGATTATCCTTAGCTAAGCAGGCTAATTTCTGCTTTGTAGGTAGCTTTGGAGGACTTGTCAAAATCTATAATTTATCTGTTTAGGCTAGAGAGGGATTTCTTGCTCTACTGAACTAGTTCCCTCTTGTTTTTGGACATTAGTTTCTTTCTTTTGCTGTATAAGCTATTTATACTAGGAGTCCACCAGGATGGTTTGTTTTTCCAGCAAGACATAGTTTTAATCTGGTCAGGTACAGCTCATTCTATGCAACTACTAAAGTGTTTATACAGGGTGCTAGTGTATGCTTCTGCATAAGAGTCCATGTTATCTGTATTTGAGGGGCTTTGAAATGTCTTATTCTATCACTCAGTAGGAGGTAATTTGTCTTGGAAAATTCTTAAGCTTTGAGCTTGATGGGGTATCTGATCTTATCGTTACATTGAAAGAGACTGATTTATGGTCCAAACTTACCAGGGAGTTTATCATACGGGAGAAGTGCAATGCTCACAAATGTCAGTGAGTACTGCATTCAGGACATTAGAGCCCCTAGTTTGTGTGCTGAATAGATGTTCCAAAGCATTTATATTGACAAATTCAAAGAATCTCTGAGCAAGCATGTTTATAGTCATATATGTTTCTCAGTTGATGGTAGGATAATTAAAATCACCCATGAGTAAGGTGTTAGTCTGTATGGTAATTGACTCAAGTAAGTTTGGTATGTAGCATGGCTTTTCTGGTTCATGGTGCGGGACTATAGCTATCTATGGTGCGGTAAGAGATTTTATCTGTGATTAATTGGACATGGAGTAGCTTGTGAAAGTCATATTGTTTGACCAGTCTTGAGATATACTTATCCTTAATGAAGATGGAGACACTTCCTCATTTTGTTCTTACATGCTCAGTTTGTGATCTGAACATATGGAAGGCTTTCTAGCCCTGCATGGCTGCGGTGCTTGCCATGGCTTTGAATCACGTCTCTGTGGCTGTACAGATGCCAAAGTCTTCCAAGGTGAAGACTGCTTCCAGGGAGTGAAGTTTCTTGTTTAGACTCCTAGCATTAAGCATCAGTACCTTGATTTTATCTAGACAGGATTTTGTTACACTGGGAGGTTGGTTATTTTGACACTCCCTAAAAAGACACAATAGTGGAGGCTAATGCCTTTACCAGTATCCAAAAGCCTAGAGGAGACAGGTGCAAACTGTCAGGAAAAGCATCATGGCTTATCAACCATGTTTTCCCAGGCTGACAGATACTGATTCCCCTTGGAATGACACCAGAAGCTAGGACAATTGTTAAAGACAATCATTTTTGTTTGTACTGTGGCATCATCCATGGGGAAAGTAGAATGATGCTTAAGGCTAGACTTAAACTTGCCTGTAGCACATAATCTGAGAGCTCATTCATGTCTCTCTTCATATAGATAGACATCTCAAATCATATAGATAGACATCTCAAATCATCTCAAATCATATAGACATCTCAAATCATATAGATAGACATCTCAAATCATATAGCTAGACATCTCAAATCATATAGATAGACATCTCAAATCATCTCAAATCATATAGATAGACATCTCAAATCATATAGACATCTCAAATCATATAGCTAGACATCTCAAATCATATAGATAGATGTCTCAAATCATCTCAAATCATATAGATAGACATCTCAAATCATATAGATAGACATCTCAAATCATATAGCTAGACATATCAAATCATATAGATAGACATCTCAAATCATCTCAAATCATATAAATAGACATCTCAAATCATATAGTTAGACATCTCAAATCATATAGATAGACATCTCGAATCATTCATCCCCACATGGAATATGACAGAGTCATACTGGTACTTGCGGTTGAGTGATTTGAGTGCTTAAATGAATTGATGGATTCTGGCACCTGGCAGGCAGCTAACCATTATTCACTCCTTATCCAGCCCAGTGAGAGGAACATCCATATGATATAACCAGTACAGGCTTTTTGTTGTGTTATTCCTTATGTGCTTATTTATTGAGACACCGGTGTTTGTGTGTTATTATTTTTTGTGGCTGTTTTTTGTATTGTTGTGTGCGCAAGTGGTTCCTATAGGCACCGTTTAGGAGGCCTCGTCTTTTGGCAAGTTAAAAGTGTCCTTATTTAGTGTGGGAAATGATATCTGTGTGTTGATAACCTGTTTGGCATTCAATATGTCTGTATGGGTCTATATTACATTCTCGAAAGCCGACAATGTCAAATCTGACATTATTGACATGAGAATAGCGAAACTGCATAATATCGAACAAGTAAAAGGAAATCTCTGTAAGGGGAGATTTCTGTTTACTTCAATGTAGTGCGGTCTCGGAGTTGGTATATTTAAGTAGTGGGGGTGTGGTGGGTGCAGCCCCCCATGTGGGGGGTGCAGGGGGGCCTGCCCCTTGCCTACACCATTTATTTATTTTTTGTTATTTTTATTTTTTTCTGAACATTCGATTTTTTAACAGTTCGATCACTAAAGGTCGACCTTTAGTGATTCGAACTGTTACATATTCGATGTTCTATTAAAGACCCTCTGTATGTGAGAGACTTGCCTCCAGTTTTATAGTGTAACTACATCTGTCACATAAAGTATTTGTTTCAGGAGTAAGTGGTTGTCAATATACATTAGACAATTGCTACATTGCCTCAGGATGCCTATGTCCATCAGACTGGAGGAGAAAGGATGGGAAACTGCCCGTGCTTAATAGCAGGTTTTTCCTGTATGTATTATTAGGGAAGGGAATGGGTTAATTTGACAGAACTGTGCTGAGAGCTCAGAGACTATAAGAGGGACAATATACTTTATATAGGCTAAGGATAACCAATAAAGTGACAATGCCCAGTATGCAGCTGAGTCATTCCTAGACCAGCAGAAAAGCTTGTAAGGGTACCACGACAGTTGTTTAGGTAAAAACTAATCTTCAAGTCTTTTGTGTCTATACAGTGCACTGCCAACTGTTGCTGTACAGAGAGCAGCACTGTGCAAATGCAAGTCTTAAATATGAGCAAAGAGGAACAAATTTTAAGGTAACTACCAATCAGGAAAGAACACAATAAGCCTTCCAATAGCAATCTCCAACTCAGATAGGTTAGATGTCACACAGAAAACAACCTTGTTAATGTAGAATGGCTGGTTTGAAGTTCAGATGTATGAAGAACATAATACAATAGCCACAATAGTGCTATTCACTACTTAAAGCAGCAGTAGACAGTACATTTTTTATGTAAAATACAGAAAAAATGGCAAATTGCTTCAGAAGCTGGTAAAATACAGTCACAATTAATAAAAGAAGTGCAACAAAATACTTATTTTCATCTTTTGAGCAATGGATTGCTCCAGGTGAAAGCAGAGTGTCAGCACTCTCTAGCAATGTTGACAAAGTACAAGCAGCTCTGAGGAGTTACGCCTAAAGCATAAGCAGAGGTATTGATTTCATTTGAACTCATGATCCCTAGTTTATAAGACCAGTGCTCTAACCCTGAGCTACAAGGCCAAACATTTTCATTTTCCTTTGATTCGTGTTTTATAGGTTCATAGGTGCTTACTAGGCTAATGACCACAAGGGCCTTTTTAAGCCTAGCCATGCATCCCATCTTTCTGACAAGTTCTGATACCCTTGATACATGTAAGCATGGACCTGGGAGATGAACAATTTACATGTTATCTGTGTCCATTAGAGACATAGGTGCCAAACCAGGGATGAATTTCTGGTCTCCCATCCAATTGTCCAAGTTGCACTTCAGTTGGGTTAAGGAGAAACTCTGCTTCACATGGATGGGGTGCCTGTTCCTTAGATGGTGTAGTCTCTGGGATACATACCTGTCTCTCCAGCAGGTCCTATTTATATCACAGGCAAGATTTAAGTATTTAGAACGGGTAATTCCGGTGTTGTTTGTTTTGGGGATGTGTAGGAGGTCCATCAGAATGGGGTCTGACAATGCCCTGTATGCCAGGCATAGATCTCCCCTCAAAAGCCTGTAGGAGACAGAATACAGGGATAGGGCCTTTTCTGCACAGGACATAGCACTTATGCCCTGTATTATTTTAATGAGGAATATCTGTGGACGTTCCAACTGTTGGATAATCCTGATTAGGTACATACCAAAGAAGGCATTGTACTCAATGATAGGGCTGATGAATGCTGAATGCAGTGGAACAATGACTTCCTTGGACTTAGATGTCATACCTTTGTTTGTAAGTGCACAACATAGAATGATTTCTTCACCACTGTAGTCACATGATGATCAAAGGCTAGATTATTATCTATGTGTGTGTTTAAGTCCTTTGACTATTGGGTCTTCTCTAAGGGGGTGTGTCGTCAATATGATAGTTACCAGGGATGGATGACATCTCAAAGGATGCTCTTATGCATTTCTTGACATTTCGTTTTAGTACATGGCTCTCACACCAGTTGTTTGTGTCAGCCCATCCTAGGGAACATTTGTGTCTGTGAGATTCAATGACAGCTCCTAATTTGCAATGATCTGCAAATTTAGTCAGCCAGAGACCACTGACATTGGCATTGACTTCTGTGAAGTAAATTCCAAAAAGTAGCAGTACAAAGACTGATCCCAGAGGTCATAATTAATTACTAGGATAGCTTTCTTAATTGGTCATTCTAAGCCTAGCCAATTTCCTTCTTAAAAGGTGAGAATCAAACACTATCTTGTGCCAGTGAGTTAAACACCTTAACCATTATACCAAACCCCAAGCTTACAGTTAACCATGTTAAGAACATAACAGCCACAGTTTTAGGGGGAATCTTTTTTTTTTTTTTTTTTGGTTCAAGTAAGATTTGCACTTGGTAGTAAAGGTGTTGTAAAGAACTGAATATTGAGGAGTTTCTGGCCTACTGACCATGGATAAACTACCAATGTATGTCCAAGACGATTTGAGAGGCAGGATATGTGAAAAAAAGTTTATTCAAATTCTACAAACTAAAATATTAGCCCTCTAGGTTCTGCAGTTTCAAAAACCAAAAAAAGCACTACGTTCATAGCAATGTACAGTCTACATAGTCCTTTTATGCTGTCTAATAACCAGAAGTAAGTTTTCAGGCTGCAAGCCACTGTTAAACCCCAAAGAAAGTTCAAAGTTGTAGGTTTCTACCAGGTCCTATTTTCCTTTCTAAAACAAGCACGTCAACGAAGTTAACTGTAACTGGACTTGCTCTCACTCGATGTTTCCAGGTATTCCTTTAAAGTAATATGTCAGTGAGGAACTAACTTCCTGAATTTATCCTCCATGTTACTTATTTTTACACTGTACTGATTGATAACATAGACCTTGTGATTTATCTAATTGCTAAGAAAATGTTGGCAGAATATGTACATTCTGAAGATGCATTTAAAGGTATGTATGCATTTTCTGTAACCAATGTCACAATACATATATTTGTGTGTGTGTGTGTGTGTGTGTGTGTGTGTGTGTGTGTGTGTGTGTGTGTGTGTGTGTGTTTGTGTGAGTGAGTGGTGCATGTGTGTGTGTGTGTGTGTCTGCCTGTCTCTATCCACATAGATATATCTCTGTCTGCATATATATATATATATATATATATATATATATATATATATATATATATATATATATATATATATATATATATATATATATATATATATATATATATATATATATATATATATATATATATATATATATATATATATTTATACACACACACACACACACACACACACACACACACACACACACACACACACACTAAAATGCTAGGTTTTTGTGATATAAAAAAATGAGATCATAATAAATCATTTAAAAACTTTTCCCATCTTTAATGTGACCTATAACCTATATAATTCAATTGAAAAACAAACACATCTGTTAGGGAAAAAAATATAAAAAATAAAAAAATAAAACAAGCTGGTTGCATAGGTGTTCATACCCTTAAACTAATACTTTGTTGAAGCACCTTTTGATTCAATTACAGCATTCAGTCTTCTTGGGTAGGAGACTATCAGCATGGTGCATCTTGACTTGGCAATATTTGCCAACTCTTCCTTGCAAAAGCACATCAAATCTGTCAGATTGTGAGGGCATCTCTTGTGCACAGTCATCTTCAGGTCACCCCACAGATTTTCTATTGGATTTGGGTCTGGGGTCTGGCTGGGCCATTCCAAAACTTTAATTTTCTTTTGGCGAAGCCATTCTTTTTTTGATTTGGATGTATTCTTGGGGTCATTGTCGTGTTGAAAGGTGAAATTCTTCTTCATCTTCAGCTTTCTAGCAGACACTGGAAGATTTTGGACCAAAAGTGACTGGTATTTGGAACTGTTCATAATTCCCTCCACCTTGGCTAAAGCCCCAGTTCCAGCTGAAGAAAAGCAACCCCAAAGCATGATACTGCCACAACCATGCTTCACCATGGGGATGGTATTCGTTTGGTGATGCAAAGTGTTGTTTTTGCACTAAATGTACCTGAATTGTGGTCAAATAGTTCAACCTTGGTCTCATCAGACCATAACACATTTTCCCACATGCTTTTGGAAGACTTGATGTATTATTTTGCAAATTTTAGCTAGGCCTGGATGTTTTTCTCTGTAAGAAAAGGCTTCTGTCTTGCAATCCTACCCATAGTCCAGACATATGGATAATATGGGAGATTGTTGTCACATGTAGTACACAACCAGGACTTGTCAGAAATTCCAGCAGCTCTTTCAATGTTGCTGTAGGTCTCTTGGCAACATCCCTGATCAGTTTTTGTCTTGCATTTTCATCAGTTTTGGAGGGATGTCCAGTTCATTACAACGTCACTGTTGTCCCATATTTTCTCTACTTTTTGATTACTATCTTCATTGTGTTCCATGGTATACCCAATGCTGTGGAAATTTTTTGTACCCTTCTCCTGACTGATACCTTTCAACAATTAGATCCCTCTGATGTTTTGTAAGCTCTCTGCAAACAATGTCTTTTGCTGGAGCAGGCAATTGAGTAAATGTTTGGAAAATCCTACTAGGACAGCTAAACTTTATTTGGGGTTAATCAGAGTCTCTTTAATTGGTAGCAGGTGTGTACCCAAGAAGACTGAATGCTGTAATTATATCAAAAGGTGCTTCAACAAAGTATTTGTTTAAGGGTGTGCACACTTATGCAACCAGCTTATTGTATTTTTTTTTTTTTGCATTTTTTCCTCTAACAGATTTGTTTGTTTTTGAATTGAATTGTACAGGTTATAGGTCACATTAAAGGTGAGAAAAGTTTTGAAATGATTTATTGTGGTCTCTTTTATTTAGATCACAAAAACCTGGCATTTTAACAGGGGTGTGTAAACTTTTTATATCAACTGTATATATATATATATATATATATATATATATATATATATATATATATATATATATATACACACACACTCGCGTGCACACACACACACACACACACACATATATATATATATATATATATATATATGGGTCTACTTTACATTACGACATGACACTTCACCGACACACAAAACACCGACCCCAAATAACCGAAACCACACAACACCGACAACTCACAAAACTGAACACAATTACACCGACACAAACAACGTAAACTACACATGACACACAATGACATATCCACTAACCCTAACCCAAACCCTAACACTAAGGTCCGACACTACCGCACAGTTACCCTACCCGCACCCTAACCCTAACTCACTTAACCCACCCCTACACCTAAAGACTGTCACTATCGCACACTTAACCTACCTGCACCCTAACCCTAACTCACTTAACCCACCCTAAAACATAAAGACCGTCACTATCGCACACTCACTCTACCCACACTCTAAACCTAACTCACTTAACCCGTCCCTAAACTACAGTCCGTCACTACCACACACTCACCTTTCCCACACCCTAACCCAAAATCCCACAATATCGCACACTTACCTGACCACTCCTAACTCCGTCACAATCGCACACTTACCGAGTCGCGCTCACACATTACCCTTGTCGGTCTTTTGGCTGTCGGCAAATCACCTTTTCGGTCAGCTTACTTGTCGGTCGTTTCGTCTCGGTCTTCTGCGTGTCGGTGAAGTGTCATTTCGGTAATGTAAAGGGGACCCATATATATATATATATATATATATATATATATATATATATATATATATGTGTGTGTGCATGTATATATATATATATATATATATATATATATATATATATATATATGTGTGTGTGTGTGTGTGTATATATATATATATATATATATATATATATATATATATATATATATATATATATATGTGTGTGTGTGTGTGTGTGTGTGTGTGTGTGTGTGTGTGTGTGTGTGTGTGTGATTGTACATTTACATGGTTTACATGTGGCTGCTTAAATTATTACAAGAACATTTCTTAGAAGTAACCTGCTTAGAGAGCTTCTTTTCTTCCATTTAACAGTTAAAACAGAAGGGTCTTGAGAAAACCAAATTCATCATGGTTGTCATAAGGGTGTGCATATAATCTGTCAAGAAGGATATAATCCAAACTTTACAGAAAATGCTATGCCAGACAAGAAGTTAAAACACTATCCTACTGGAAAATGGACTTATAGGGCTGCTCCTTAAGAAATAACTTAATTCATTTTGGCTTGTCTGAGAGAAATTTGCCTAACATGAAATTTCTACAATGGTTCTATATTAGGAGTGCCAGATCTTCCAGCCATGAAGTTTTGTGCATTATTGACCAGGGATATTAACCACAGTAACTTAAGCACACATTAGGGGAATCACCTTGTGTTATATTTATAAGATTTCTGCAGTAGCCTAATGAGATATAAACATCTCATGTCTGCATTCCACCAAAAGGGTTCTCTAGGACATCTGCTTCCAGTGATGAACATGTTCCTGTAGATGAGGTGTGGCATACATACATGCATAGAAACATTGCAAGCAGGGACATTAATGCCCTTCTAGCTTGCCAATATACCAAAATAATTGTTCCCATAATAAGTGCCCAGGCTGTTCTTAAAAATATCTAAACTAGTACAGGCTTTAATGAAATGTGGTAGCCTGTTCCATGCATCAACTGCTCTGTCAGAGAACCAATTAGTTCACTTCTCATCCCTATAAAATCTTCGACATAGGTTGTCTGATGATTCTTTACTACTTTTTGATAACCCCAATCATTCCCAGACTTAGTTGTCTCTAAATGTCCTCTTTACCTAAACAAGATCACATCTTACATATCTATATGAAACATTGTACAAGTTCAGAAGTATGTCATAATAACTTAAGTTTTCACAGCCATGGATGCCCTTGGTATATTTCTACTGTACTCTTTCAAGTTTACTTATGCTTGTTTTCTTATAAGGTTTCCATATTGCTATTCCATACTCGGGCTTGGTTCTAATGTAATTAACAAACAATGACTTCATTTCTAATTTCCAAGACTTTATAAATCTTTTTATACAGCCTATAGTTCTATAACTATCATTAACCAGTTGGTTGACATGATTAGAAAAATTCAAAGCTGGATCTACCCATATACCCAAGTCCTTAAATGTCTACAGTTTCAATCACTGTGTGCTATATTAAATATTCACCTTTCAATTTATGCCCCCAAATCTCACATGATTAGTCTGTGATATATTTATCAGAATATTGTTCTCCTGTGCCCAAATTGTCAACTTAGGCAACTTCTTTTGCAGACATTCCCTATCTGTAACCCATGTAATCAGTTTAACCAATTTTAGGTTATCTGCATACAGACTGTAGAACACCTCAGATGAAAAAGTTTGATCTGAAAGATACAATCTAAACAGGTAAGGACCCTGGAGAGAGCCCTTTGGTACATCCTGACTGCAATCAAGAATTTCTCCTGTCCAGTTGCTGTATGATACTTGCCATCTCCTATTAGTAAGCCATGCAGCTATCCAACTTATCAAGAGTACATCAATAGTTTTTTTTTTCTAATTTATTATTCAGTGTTTTGCATACAACCCTGATAAAATGCTGAAGTTAAATATGTATAAACTGCATCACAGCACAATTTTTCATTCATAGCTGCTATTATACTGCTATAGAATATCATGCTACAGGTGGTACTAGATCTATTTTCAACATGTACATGCTGGTATATGATTTCAAGTCCCAACCTTTCCAATTCTAACAATAACTTATCCAATATTACCTTCTCCATTATTTTTCCACAAAATGAAAGTAGACTTTAGGGTCTGTATGACTCTGGGCTTGTCCTACTCACCTTTCCTTAAAGACAGGTTTAATAATCATGTCTCCAAGCTTGAAGAATCTCCCCATATTTATACAGCCTAGTAAATAATAAATATAATGGTAATGTAAGTTCTTCTTGAAGTGCTTTCAGGTCATTATTACTAATTCCATCTCCTCCCTGTACTTTGTTTGGATGCTGTTTACATAGTTCCTTTCAATATAATCTAATTTGATTTCAGTATCTGAGATTACCTGGATATCACTAGGACAACTTATGTGGAGCCAAACTGCTTTACATAAGATTTTGTAAATGCTCCTATAATCTGTTTTGCCTTAGAAGAAATTTTACATTCTACACACAGTTTATTTATATGTCTTTACTACTTCCACATCTTATGTATCTGTAATAGTTTCCTGTGATGCTCAATATCTTTATATACATTTTCTTCAATGTTTTTCTTGCTCTTGTCTCACACTATGCTTAATTTATTTGTACAACTTGTTTATTTCAATTTTCAGAGTTGTAGTTAAACCTGTTTTACATTTCTTATATTTTTGTCTCTAGCCTTAATCAGGTAGATCCTCATTTTAAACATTTTTTGATTTTTTTTTTGCACTCTACTTCTTTTTAACAACATTCCACATTCTCCTGCAGTTTTTTTTCACTGAACGTATCACTCCAAATAGTTTAACATAGTGAACATTTTGTTGCATATAATCTGTAATTAATCTTCTGTGCACTGGCTTAGATTTCAGTTTGGAAGAATTATCTAGCAACACATTAACCTTTATAATCTCATGATCAATCCACATCAATGGTGATAAAACTTAAAATGAAATAACAGCAATTTCTTTGGGAACACACTGTCTAGTATGCTCCATTCCCTGGTAGTTTTTTTTTTTTTTTTTTTTTTTTTTTTTACAATATGAATTAATTGATGTTCCTGCACATACATTGTGAATAGTTTCCTTACAAATGTTGTTGAATCAATATTATTCCAGTCTGTTTTGGGTAAATTTAAGGCCCCAATCACTATTATTTTTCCATTGTGTGTTTCATGCAAAAAATCTATGAATTCCTTTAGGTCATCAGCTCTTGACTTTGATGGTCAATACATTCCAACAATCATTGTATGTTCCAGGGTATTTTAATTGTCATAATTACGCAATCTATAGTATCGGTGTTATTATTGAATGTGTAATAATCACAGGTCTCATAACTATCTTTAATCCGTATTATAAAACCTCAACATGATTTTTTGTTACAATGTCTATTACAGTAAAAATATTTACACCCAAACAGAACTGGTTTCCAGTCACTTCTCTTTAACCATGTTTCACAAACAATAACAACATCAATCTTGTTGGAACATAACAAATATTCTAATAAAACAAAAACATTGTTGGCAATGCTGTTAGCATTAACAACTATCAGAGATGCATCAAGTGTTCCTATCTGTGAACTGTTAAATGTTTGACCTGGCAAAAATCCTGCCTTGTGTTTGTCAAATATTGCAAAATATCTGATGCAAAAATTCTCTTCCCTGATCTTGACAAATGCATTCCATTTTGTATGAACATGTGCACCCAGAATTAGACTCCAATGCTCTACAAATTTTCATTTTTTTAAAACAGGACATTTTTTTTCATTTAAGTATATACCCAAAAAATATTTTCATTCATGGTGGCATCACTGTCTTTTCTATATGTGATTTGTGAAAATACATCCTATCTATCCAATCTAAGAGAGTTGTAAGTTCTCTACTAACAGTCATAAAGTCCTTGCGGATGAGATCATTTGTACTGACATGAATAAAACCAGAGCCAAACTTCCTTACATTAAGGCTTGCTAAGGCTTGTCTCACACCTTCTAATTTTGCTCCTAGCAAGCATAACATTGTCTGATGTTCGTTACCCTCTTTGCAAATGTAAGCATCAGTTCCTCTAATATTTGAATCTTCAGTTACAAGACTATCTTTTCTGAACAAGATCTGAAGAATCTTCAACTTCTTAATCAATAATATCTGCTCTGTCAATTATTAGAAAGGAATGATCTTCATCACCATCAACCTTATTAATCCCACTCTTTCCACTGAGTATTACATTTGCAAGCATACAATTCTCATCCAGCTGGCGTTGTATATCCACAGCTTGAGCCATGTTGTCAATGCCTGTCTTTCTTCTCGTTTTTCTTATAGTAATATTTTCAATCTTTCCATGTTCGGTTTTGATTTTTTTCCTTTTCACCTTCACCTTGCCTCTTTTTTTCTACCTTTTCTTTTGGAAAAATGCTGCCTTTTTCTGTAGACTGAGGGTTTCCTGATAGAAAAATGCTATCATTCCTTGCAATCTGTGAGTTACATAACAAAGCACTGCCCTTTTTAGTATGTATTCTTCTCTTTACTTTGCAGACAATTATCAGTTTCTCTTTCTACCTTGTTATTTGTTGTGAACTTCTTCCTTTCTTTCTTTTTTTGTTTCCATCTAAACACTCTGAATCCTTAGATTGCTGAATACTTGTATGTAGAATACCCAATTTGTCAGTGGCATTGTCTTATTTCATAGGGCTTGAGTGATCTTTATAGACAATAGACACATCCTTTCCTAAATGTGTTCTGTTTGCTGTTTACCTACTATTTACCTCACCAGTCCAGTCCTTAATATATGTAACAATGTTTCTCCAAGCTGTGCCAGTTGCACAAGTGCAATTGTCATCACTAAGTCTATATTTACTACTAATAATGGTAAGCAAATTATCCAACGTTTGACATGAGGAGCACAGATTGCCAGTGTTATCAGGTGTTGCCTTTAAATATACATAACATTTAGTACACTGTACAAGATATTTGTGCTTTATAGATTCATAGGTTCGTACTAGGCTATTGGCCCTAGGGCCTATATAAGCCTAGCCAAATGGTACCCTGGCTTTTGTCACCCATGAAAATTATTTTCCTGTGCCCCTATCAAGCAGAACCACAGAAGTGATCCCCGGGGGTGAATTTCCTGTCTCCCATCCAATCATCAAGATTTTTCTTAAAGAGTGCTAATGAGGAACTTTGTTTGATATAGATGGGTAGCTTGTTCCAGAGTATAGGAAGTCTCTGGGACAGGAATATATCCCTCCAGCATGTTCTGTTTATTGTGGTGACAAGGTTTAGGTCCCTAGAGCATGTAACTCGGAGGGATTGGGATTTTTTTTAAGTGGAGCACGTCCAACAGCTCTGAGTTTGACATAGCTTTGTATGTTAGGCAGAGATCGCCTCTGAGTAGGCTATATGTGACAGAGTAAAGCTGAAGTTTTTTGAGACGGTCTGCGTAGGGCAAATGTTTGAGGCTGGTAATCCTCTTTGTGAGGTATTTCTGTGGCCTTTCCAGTTTTTGTAGATGTCTTGTGAGGTACATATCAAAAGGGGCATTGTACTCTGTAATGGGTCTAATGAGTGATGAGTAGAGGGGAACAATGACCTCTTTTTTTCCTGAATGAGAAACCTTTTGTGATGAGGTATGCAACGTAAAAGGATTTCCGGACTACTGTGGTGATGTGATTATCAAAGGAGAGACTACTGTCCACCCGTGTCCCAAGGTCTCTTATCACATTTTCGGTGTTAAGTAGACTACTGCCTATGTGGTAGTTCATGGGTACAGAGTTTTTACCAAAAGGGATGACAATGCACTTTTTGACATTGAGCTTGAGGCCATGGCTTTGACATCAGGCATCTGTTTCAGTGAGGCCCTTTTGTAGGATGTCCACATCGTTAGGAGTTTTGATTATGGCTCCTAGTGTGCAGTCATCTGTGAACTTTGTTAGCCAAAGACCTTCTGTATTAGACTGTACTTCAGAGAAGTAGATACTAAACAGGAGAGGACCTAGGACTGAACCCTGTGGTACTCCACTTGTCACTGGTCTGAAGTTGGATTTAGAGTCTGCTACTTTCACAGTGTGTGTTCTGTCAGTGAGCCAGTTGGCAACCCATCTTGTGACATAGGGATTTATACCTACTTAGTGAGTTTATCTATAATTCCAGAGTGGGGGATGGTGTCAAAAGCCTTGGCGAGATTTAGATAGGCTGTGTAAACCACCTTACCCTCATCTACGGCTTTGGTGACCACTTCAAAGAAGTCTATCAGGTTTAGGAGACATGATCTGCCTTTTACAAACACGAACTTGATAGGGTCCAGAGTTTGGAGATTACCAATGTCGTTGTTTATAAGTACCATGATGATACATTCCATAGCCTTGCAGACCAGGCTCATCAGGCTAATGGGGTGGTAGTTCCCAGGGTCCGTGGTGGCTCCCCCTTTGTGGAGTGGGATTACCATTGCTGTGCGCCATTCAGTGGGCACAAAGCCTGAGGTGAGGCTATGATTGAACATGGTACTTATGTGGGGTGCCAGTTCATTCTGTAGTTCATGTAGAATGCAGCCCAGGATGTTGTCAGGTCCCATGGATGCTGTGGTCTTGGCTTTGCAGAGTGTGTTTTTTACCTGTGCAACCATGATTACAGGAACTTCATATTCTTCCGGTATAGAGATGGGCCCTTTAGGGGATGAGAGAGGGGTAAAGTTAGCACTGAACCTATCTGCCCGGATGTTGGCAATATCAGTTGGTTCTGTATATTTAGTGCCATTGAGATTCTTGATATAGCTATAGAATGCTTTGTGGTTGTCTTTAGAATCAGTGGGGATTTTGTTTTCGTAACTAGCTTTGGAGAATTATATGAGGGATCTCAGCTTCTTACTGTGGCTGACCACGGAGTTCCTCCAATCATGGGATTTTACTCTTTTTTGCAATAGTTTATTCTGTTGTAGAGTTTATTTATGGCAGGGGACCACCAAATTGGCTTATTTTCTTTTTGGAGGATAGCATCTTGGTTCTGTTAGGGATTGCACGATCCATGCATTTGTGTAAGTGCTTATAAAGTGCAGTTGTATGGGATTCAGCAGTCGTACCTCTATTGTCCATCAGCATGGGTGTTGTGAAGTTTTCCACTTCTGTCTTAAGAAACATGAAGTTGGCTTTGGAGAAATTTTTATGGTGGTTTCCCTAATGGGGGGTGGGGGTGGGATGTGGATGTCTATGGTGATTTGCTTGTGGTCAGATCTGACCGAGGACTTGACCTCTGGTGTGGAACACTGGCTGCCCATGCTGGTAATGACCAGGTCTAGGATATTGCTGCCCCTGGTGGGGGTGTGGATAAGTTGATCCAATGCATTGGAATTTATGAATTCCAGAAAACGTTGAGCACAAGAGTTGGTACATGAGTAGTTTTCCCAGTTAATGTTGGGGTAGTTGAAATCGCCCATTATTAGGGTGCTAGGTTGTACCCTAATATTTTCCAGAGTATCAAGAAATGAGAAGTGGGAATCCTGGAGCATGATGGGGAATCTGTAGCAAGCTACAATTTGGATTGCGGTCTTGCCCAGAGTTAGTTGCACTTGGATAATCTTGGATGCATTATGCTGAGCAACTAGCCTGGAGGAGTGGATATCCTTAATGAATATGGACACACCTCTGCCTTTAGTGCTTCAGTCTAGGTTAGGTGGCTGAATGGTGTGGTATGAAGTATAGCCTGGTAAAGCAGGGGTGCTCTCTGGAGCCTTGAGCCAGGTCTCTGTCACTGCACAGATGCCGATGTTCTCCATTTTAAGGAGTGCCTCGAGTGAGTGCATTTTGAGGTTTAGACTTCTAGCATTAAGTATCATTACCCTCAGATTTTGTTTGCTTGTACCTGTTATGGTGGTGAATTTGTCATTTGAATCTTGCCTAAAAAAAGGCACTATAGGGGTGGCAAGAGCCTTAGCCAGTATCCAGGGTGACAGGTACAGGCCATCTCTGGCAAAGCATCGTGGTTTGTCAATCATGTCATCCTAGGCAGACAGATACTGGATTCCCTTAGAATGACACCAGAAGCTTAGACAATTGTTGAAGTCAATAATTTTGTCCTTGTACTGTTGTATCATTCTGGGTAATGGCAGGATGCTACTCAGGGCTAGGGTCATACCTGCCTGGGCTACATGATTGGACAGCTCCTCCATGTCTCTTTTCATGTAGTCCAGGGAGGTATGTCTCAGGTCATTCACACCAACATAGACAATGACAGAGTCATATTTGTACTTGTTGTGGAGTGACCTGAGTGCATGCATTATGTGGTGGATCCTGGCACCTGACAGGCAGCTGACAGTACCTTCCTCCTTGTTTAGCCTGGTATGTGGAACATCAGTGTGACTGACTATAGAGTCACCTATGACTAGAGTGTTGGGTACGTTGTTATGCCTTATGGCTGTGGTTGAGTGGCAGACTGAGCTTGTGGGCTAAGTGTCATTTGGGTTGTGTTGGGGGTGGTGGTTGCTTGTGTTTCCTCTTTGGAGGTCCCTGTTGTGTGGGTAGATTTTTTTTGAGAGCCTCCGTGAATGTAGGTGTGTATTTTGTGTTTCTATGTGTGTGTGTTTTGGTGGTGTAAGTTTTGAGGGACTATGTGATGAGTGTGGTGTGGTGCAAGTGTTTGCTTTCTCCTCTTGACTGTCTAGTCCAGTCTTGGGTGAAGAGAGCTTTGCTTCCAGTTTGGCTATATAAGTGCATCTCTCACAGGTTTTAGTGTTGGGCGGCAGGAGGAGAGGGTCGTCTGTACATGAAGCAATTGCTGCATTGCCCCAAGATGCCCAGACAGAAGAAAACACCGGGAGCTGACCCTTAGACATGCCTGGATAGGTGCTTATTTATTAAGTACTTAAACCTGTTTTCCTCTAGACAAGTGAGGAAAGTCGAATGCTGTAGTAATTTATAGCTTATTTAGTACTTACAATGAGTTCTGAGCAAGTGCTGAGCTCAAAGAAACAGATTTGAGTGCTGAAAATAGAAAGCTGGCTACTTCTAAGAAACAAAATTAAGCTAGAAGACTTCCCTCCAACACAGAAAGGCTTGGGCGACTCAGAAGCTTACAAACAGTCCTGGATACAGCAAATTTGTATCTGGACTAGACGACTTACAGGAAAGGCAGGAAACAAGCTTAGAATTTTTTTTTTTTTTTTTTTGTAAAGTGGAAGGGGAAAGGAGGAGCAGAAACTAACTGGGTTGGCCTTCTCAAATGGTCTCCCTAGAGTAGGTAGAATGAGGTAATGACACTAGACTGGGAGGAGTGTCCCAGATCAAATTTACAGTAGGGGCAGGCAACTGCAAAGCCACCAAGTATAAAAACAGGATACCAATAGAGAGGGAGGGTGAGAAACAAAAATCAGAACAGACAAACCCAACTAGATGCTTAACAATTGTAGAAAATTCTAGTTAATACCTCACACAGAGTGAACCTAGCTAGCAAAGTATACACAGACAATAAAAGTGCTATAAATAACTCAGAAATAAGCGAAAAACAGGATACTTAATGTTATATATCACAGATTAGTTAGCTCAGAGCCCTTCCTCTGACTTCCTCCAATTAGCTCAGTGTGAAATGGCAGAAACACTCACAAGTTAACTTCTTAAGTAACAAAGTTGAAACCTGAAGCAACTTTAAAAAAAGCTTGAAAGAGCTAATGAGGTGCTTACTCCAAGGCATAGTCCAGGCAACCCCAGTCAGCCAATGATCACAAACAATTAACTCTCACTGAAATGCTGTACTGGCTTTGGCTAAGCTATGATGGCCTGAAACATGTGCTCAGACACACAGCCTCTACTAACAAACAACTAGGCCCAAAACACAAGCCCGAATATGGACAATGCTACACTACCAACACTAATTAGGTAGAAAAAAACTGCAGAAATGTTTAAACAAATAAAGGATCAAGGAGACTCTAGAGAATGCTTTTAAATGCAAACAAGTTATATGATACACTCCTAGCAGGAAATCAGAACAAACAAACCCAACCAGATGCTTAACAACTGTAGAAAATTCTAGTTAATACCTCACACACAGTGAAACTAGCTAGCAAAGTATATGCAGACAATAAAAGTGCTGTAAATAACTCAGAAATAAGCAAAAAACAGGATACTTAATGTTATATATCACAAATTAGTTAGCTCAGAGCCCTTCCTCCGACTTCCTCCGATTAGCTCTGTATAAAATGGTCGAGCAAATAGCAAATCATTAATGGCACACTCATTTAAGAAATCTATGTTCAACCTCAAATGACTAAAAAATTATAAAAGAAAAAAATGATCAAAATCAGTTACCACAGTGAACTTCTATGAGAAAACTCACTCAAGCAATATACAACTAAATATTAAAGTAAGCACAGTAGAGCTGTTCTCTGACTATAAAAGTTCTGAAAGTCAGACAAAAGCTAGAATTCATTTACATCACGCATGAATGCTCTGCACTACCATGCACAGTCACACCTCTTTTTAACAGTAAAAATAAATTAATCACAAACCGAGACAGCATGGTTTACATAAGCTCAGGACTGTCCTCTCTGCAGTCTGTGTGACTTTATAGCTGACTATGTCCTTAGGATGGTTACAGTTTGCCTGTCAAAAACCTATCCCTTTCTAACAACAGTGGAAATTAAAGGTAAAACAACAAAATGTAAATCAAAGTAAATCTTGTCTACAAGCTATTCCTTCCTTTCTGTAAACAGTGACAAACAGTGGTAAGAAATAAAATATAAATTCAAATAAAATGTCTCAACAGAAAACTCCAGAGTAAATCACAAACCATGATAGGATTGTTTAGATAAGCTCTGGATTCATACCTCCGTGGCATAGACAGATAATGTCATGAATATGATCTAGGGATCACAGATTTGATTAATTCCATGGGAACTGGAGCAGATGGTCATAACATATTGGAGTGAGTAGCCGACTTTTGTAGGTTCTTCACAAGAAAAGAGACCCAACAAGGTCTAATGGAATTCCAGACACCCGGTAGAGGCCATATGCAATTGCATGCACTGTGACTATTGCATATGCTTCACTTGCTCAGCAGTCCAATAGTGCAGGAGCCATGAATGCGGTGGACGTATGCACCTATCCACTGGCCCTGCAATGCATGCTCCATCTTAGTAGTATGCATGTCAATGGGGAAGCAGCCTGGATATTGAGCATTCAGAGAAAATATCCTCCTGGGAAGAACTGAGCATGCAGACATTGTGTTGTAGATCCTCCTGTCTAGGGACACTTAGTATCTGATCTTAAAACTTAGTAGTTCTAATCAGGGGAAAAGAACTCAGGTCCACACATGATAGGGGCAAAATGATTTGGAGAGTATAATGATTGTCTGAGATCCAGCTGAAGGTTAAAACCAGACAGAAAAAAAAAGATTCATATAGATGTCTACAACAATGGAACTACCTGGAAAACTTTTGTTGGGTTGTATTTACTGTATGAGTTAAATTCAAAATCTGATAACCTTCAGTTTCACATGTTTTTCACAATGACTCATGCATGTAATTTGCAGATGCAGAAATGGCTGCAACAGAAATAATCAGCCTGTTATTCAACTTGTTTTAAAAAGTGATAGTGCTTATGTCCAATACTTTTTTTAATATTTTTATGTGAAGTTTTAAAAGCATTCATCATACATACAATCTGTAATTAATCACCCCCTTTTGTTGAACATGTAGCATGCATGTTCCACATAACTAGGTAAATAGACTGGAGTGGGTGGGATAATCTCTGTAATCTTAAACATTGTTAGTAGCATGACCTGTAAGCAGATAACCAGCTATGATTTCTGCCTAATGCTGCTGCAGAGGGCAGATGATGACTGAGGTTCAATGCCTTTTAATGTCCTGTTTTTGGAGATGACTGTAGTTTATGTGAAATGTTTGAAAACTCATACAGTTTTGGATGTTTGTAGCTCAAGCCAGGTGGTGGTACTTGGCTACTAATGCTCTGCCGCCTTCTTCAGGGCATGAAGGGAACCATGGTGGGTGTAAGTTGTAGGTGTTACAAAAGCCATCTATTTTTTTTCAAGAGTATGTCTTGCCAGGTTGTTGAGGGATGGTTTTCCTTCCTGGTTTAACACTCTGTTTTAAGTGCTGTGACTGGATGGCTGGTGTTATATGACAAAATATGCACCAATTTGGGAACTTACTGGATGATAAGATTTACATCTACAGCACATTATGTGGGATCAACTTTAAGTGGTGTTTGTACTATTTATGCCGTTTTTCTTCTTTCTTTCCTTAGGAGCAGTAAACTGTTGGATATTAAAATGCACTAATGATTGGAAAGTCAGTATGTTTAATATGTTTTACCCTATAGATGATGATGCATATTACTAAAAATATACGTAAGGAAGGACAGAAACTGGGCATCAAAACATGCTTAGAATTAAATACCAGGAAATGCAGTGTCACGTTTTTAATAATAATGAGTCAATAACATTCAACCAGCAGAACCTGTCCACTGCATAGCAGCAGACAGATCCAGGGCTTACGATACAGCATAAAGTATATTTTATAGGGTCTATATTATGTAGTCGAAAGACGTGTTCAGTGAACACGTCTTCATCGACACATAAATATCGAATCCTGTAATCGCTGAATGGCCACATCAATGATTTTTCCCAGGGGAAAAAAAGCACTTGGCCTAAGGAACAGCAAGCATACATTCAAACCCCATATAGTGGGGGGCTTCACCTCCACACCCCCTAATGTGGGGGGCTATGCCCCCCACACCCCACCTAACTAAATGCACCAACTCCGACATCGCACTACAGTGGGGAAAAGGGAAAATCCCCGAAGACAGCCAAGTGCATTTATCCCCTGGGAAAAAAGTCGCTGATGTGGCCATTCGGCAATTACAGGGTTCAGTATTTATGTGTCAATGAAGACATGTTTGCTGAACATGTATTTCAACTACATAATACAGACCAACAAAAGTAAAAAAGTACTGCCAAAATCCACAAAACACGGAGCCTGAACTCACAATGTTACACCAGATACCCAAAACCACGTACTGCAGTAGTAAAACATCCAGTAATCAATGCTCTTAGATTAAGCGTTTAATTGTAAAATCCACTGTTCATCAAGGAAACACCTCAACTTCTTCAGAACAAAGAATCAGACATTATTGTCCAACCCATTTAAATACAATGAAACCAAGTCACATGTTTAAATGAATTAAATCCATTACCGATTAAAAATCTGTTATTGTTCAGTACATAATTTATGTTAAAATCTTCTATTATTAAAAAATGACTATAAAAATGTAACGTGAAATTAACCAAAAGTAAACAGGAATTAGATATTTAAACATTTAAAAACATATTGTTTATTACTTGTCTGATCACACAAGGTACATCCAGGTTACATATTTAAAGAACCAAGGTAACAAAAAACATTAACAAAAAATGTTACAAAAAGTGTTATCAGAAAATATTATCAAAAAATATATTGTCAAAAAATATTAAAAAATAATTATCAAATAGTATTATCAAAAAGTGTTGTCAAAAAGTATTTCAAAGCTCACAACCGTGTAAAACATTTAAATGTACTATGATCTATGTGAATTCTAAAACTTCTACATGTAACTCACTTTTAATAAAATATTACAAATATATTATATTCCTAAAGCCAATGTAAACACCACATATTACTTCTTTGGTAACTTACTTTATCTCATTAAATTCTTTAACCGCAGAATACACATAATTGAACATGTTTCATTTAAACCTGGATATTGGCAAGCATTTGACCTCAATTGCCAAAGTAATTCACTATTTTCTAATTTTAATGATTCTGGTCCACCCTCCCATCACTTCTTAGTTGATGAATGACCTTAAATTTAAATGTATGCCCTGGATGTTCGTTCACATGTCTAGCCAGTGCATTTTCTAATTTACTGTTGTTTATACAGTAAATGTGTTCATAAATTCTTTTGCCCAGCTTTCTGTCTGTCTTACCTATATAGAAAGCTGGGCAAAGTGAACACTTAGCTAGATAGACAACTTGTTTACTCATAAAATCAAATCTTCCTGGGGTTTTAAATTTCCTATTACCTATAGTGAAATAAATACTTGTGTCTATATATTTACAAAAACAGCACATCCCACACTTAAACATCCCATCTCAATTACTAGGGTTCCTAAATTTAGTCTCTAAAATAGATTTCAAGTTGTTTCCTCTCCTAAAAACCACTTTAGGCAATGAAGGAAATAAATCCCTAAAGTGGCCATCCTTCATCAAGATGTCCCAGTTCTTTTGAATAATACTTGATACTTCTAGTGAATCAATATTAAAGGTGGAAATGAAACTGTATGGACTGAAAGGTTGTTTCTCCACTCTAACCCAGGAGTTATCTTGTGCTATATCACTTAAAATTGGGTTATATACACCTGTAACTCTTTTATGTTGGACTTCACTCATCAGTTCGTGTATTAAACCAAGTGGGTAACCTCTCTGGGAAAAGAAGGACTGTAATAATTTGCATTCGTCTTCAAAATCTTTATCATTGGAAATCATTCGGGCAGCTCTAACCAGTTGTCCCTTTACCACAGATCTTTTTTGAGATAAAGGGTGACAACTGGTGTAATGTAAAAACATATTGGAATATGTATCTTTCCGATGGATCCTAGACACATATATTTTTCTCTGGTTATCTTTACTGAGTTCCACATCTAAGTATACTATCTTGTTGTTACTGTAAGTTGATGTGAAACTCAAAAAATTGGTGCTATCATTAAGACACTCAAGCATTCGTTGCATCTCATCAACCTTACCATCAAAAAGAATAAAAATGTCATCAAGAAAACGGGTGTAAAACTTCTTTTTTCTTCTTGATTCCTACTTCTCCACTACCTGCTAATTATAACATACAGATCTCTTTACTTAATCATGCTACTCCTCAGCTTATTTTCTATTCTTTTTCCATCTCTCATCCTACCATGACTCTACAATAGCTGTCAACATGTCTCTAACTCTGTCCCAACCAACTATTCATACTTCCTCCCTACACTCTCTTTACATGCTGACATCACACCATACCTATTTAATAACATCTCTCACCTTTACTCCAAATATAAAATAAACAACCGGCTACTGTTCCACAAAAAAAAATAAATTTATTGTCTCTAGCACCTCGGACACAAGGCCTTCAATGAGTAACAAACATCATAAAACACACACACACACACACACACACACACACATATATATATATATATATATATATATATATATATATGGTTCCCTATCAGAAGCCTGAAACACTATAAGCCTGAAAATCAAAATCCTGAAAACTATAGACTGAAAGACCAAAATCCTGAAAGACCAAAATCCTGAAACTCAAAATCCTGAAAACACAAATAATGCTAATATGTCACTATAAAGCCACTAATATCTACCAACTGACCCTGACCCTAACCCTAACCCTAACCCTAAGGTCCGTCACTATCGCAGACTCACCTGACCCATGCCCTAACCCTAACTCACTTAAACTGCCCCTAACCCCAATATTTGTCACTATTGCATACATGCCTAACCTGCGCCCTAACCCTAACTCACTTAAACCGCCCCTAACCCTAACATAAAACCAACCGCACACTTACCTGAACCCAACGCATGACCCAACACCACAGGGCTAACAATAGCAAAGCCACAATGACGTCAGTATGTCCATTTTGTGTTTTCAGGATTTTCAGTTTCAGGATTTTGGTCTTTCAGGATTTTGGTCTTTCAGTCTATAGTTTTCAGGATTTTGATTTTCAGGCTTATAGTGTTTCAGGCTTCTGATAGGGAACCATATGAATATATATATATATATATATATATATATATATATATATATATATATATATATATATAACCAGTTATTATACCATAGAACATATATAATTCCCCTGGTATTACATGAAAACAATCCTGTTGAAAAAAACTTCATATTATTAATCATCTTAAAAGAACAAACCACATTTCGACAAGCAGCACAACTATTACATGGGAAAGTACCAGTAATAACTGGTTGTCTTATAATATCAAAATTAGGGGAATTAAAAGTACCATGCACCAACATATCCTTAAGATTATGTCCACGTTTATATGATGTGCAAGGAAACCCCCAAAATATCTCTATGGTGCCCAGGCAACCTATTTTATACTGGAGAAAAAAAAAGGGTGTTTAAAGTGAGGTTGCTTCAGCACATTAGGGATATTATCAACCAAAAACTGGACATGTTTGTGGCTTTACATTTTAAAGAAAAGCAAAATAGTGATTTTTGTTATTGTAAGGTACTGTTCTTGAAAAAATCAGTTTTATAGCAGGAGAAAGTTTTTCCTTGACAGATCAACTTCTTTATAAAGAGTCAGTTTTTATTTTAAAGTATAACACTTTAATACCTGTCGGGTTGAATTGTGAAGTCAATTGGAAATATTTCATTGAATTGTTTAATTGTTTAATTATATAATGACTGGTTTTATATATATGTGTGTGTTTTATGATATTTGTTACTCCTTGAAGGCCTTGTGGCCGAAGCGCTAGAGACAATAAATTTATTTTTTCTGTGGAACACTGGTCTGTTGTTTATTTTATTTTATTTGGTTTATTTTATTTCTCGTGGTTGTGTTTAATAGTTTACTCCAAATATAGACTGATCAACTTCATTTAAACATACACTAAAAAAAAATTAATTGGAAAAATACTCTCATAAAAACAAGTATCAGTAATTCCCTAATATGCTGAAATCCTTCTAGAAGACATTTACCCTAATTCTGGCCCCATCTATCACAATGAACATCAAGACAATTCTTTTCCACACACTATTGTATTTCTACAGTGGTCAACCCCCAATCTCAGTAACCTAACTTTTGCTACCATAAATGTTAGAAGAATAAGAAATACAATTTCTGAACTACATGCCTGAATTACCCAACATAAGCCTGATATTCTCATTGTACTGCAACTTGGCTTAAACCCAACATAAATAACTCCAGAATTATACCTTCTTGCTATAACATCATCCTCCATAATGATCCATAATGAATGTATAAAGAGGAAAGATAGTGGTATTGCTTTAATATCTTCCAACAACTATCACATTTCCCTTTCAACAAACCAATACCAAAGTTCAGTTTAGCAGAGTTTCTTATTACTTTCCTGAAATTTAACAATTATAAACAAATATGTATTACTGTTCTTTGCATCCCTCCTGGTGACATTCCAGCTATACTGGAAGATATCTTACATTGGATATCCATAACAATTCCACAAAAAATACTACTACTAAGTGATGTGAATGTCAGGTGGTTTGACATAAACTGTAACCTCCCGACATCTAGCGTGAACCCATTTGGTTTCACACAACTAATTAATAGCACCACACATTATACCAACACATCAAATTCCCTTTTAGACTGGATCCTAGCAATGACACCACCTCGGGTGCAATGTCTGACTATCTCAGTGATCATCTCCTACTCCGTACAACCATACATCTCATACATCCACAAGCAGCACATTTATAAAAACAACATGCAGCCTTTCCAGGTTTAACCCAGAAATGTTCATTATTTATTTGTTTTTATTTTACATTTGTTATTGGGAGGTGTCTGGTTGGGCCAAAGGCCCTTTTTCAGCATAGGCCTGGGAGAAAGGCTCCAACAGAAAGACAATTACAGATACATTTAGGTGTTCAAACAGCATGACAATACATACAGATTTACAACAGGCATATTTTTTACAGTGGTATGAAGACAGCACAATACAGGGTTATCAGAAACATTCATTAATAAATTTCATGGTATCCAGTCGTGGTATGAAACACAATACAATACATACATACATAGTACATTAGATTATTTTAGCAGTAGTATGAAGACAGCCCAATAGAGGAAAATAAACCTTCATTAGTAATATAAATCATTACATAGTTTCATGGTAACCATTTATAATTAAAACAGTGGTAGTACTAGTTAATGTCTTGGTTTAAAAGTAGTAATTATTTAACTTGATGGGGTCAGTATATGTGAGTGAGAGTGAGAATTTAGTAAGGTAAGATGGGCATAGGATATGTGCCTTGTCTGATTGCTCTAGCCTGGAGAGCAGTCATAACACAGCCAGATTTGCTTCAGATGTTGCCTGATGAGGTTTTTAAAGGAGGCTTTAGAGGATGTGTTTTGTATGCTAATGGGGAGGGTGTTCCATTTTTTTCACCATTGTACTACTATATAGTGAGTCTAGAAAGCTGTTATTGCTGTTGGTTACTTCTAGTAATAGTTTGCTTGATGATTGAAGAGGCTTTGTGGCCGAGTGCTATTGCACTAGGTTTTTCAGGGCAGGACACTTATTGGGGAAGTAATAGCTAGAGTGACAGAGACAGAGCTGATTATAACTTAGTAGGTTGGGCAGCTCAAGTGAATGGAGCTGGTGCAGAGCAGTACAGTGATGGGATCTATATAGGAAATCTGCATCAAAGCGGGCAATTCTGTTGTAGCAGGCTTACATTTTGCTTAGGTCAGTTTTATTGAGATTAGTTAGAATGGGGGATGCATAGAATAGGGTGGATAGAAGATGAGAGTGAGCAATGGCAGATGAGAAAAGGTTTAATGCAGTAGAGTGATCCCAGTTTGGCGTGTACTTTTTTAATAGTTAAGTTGAGATGACAATCTAATTTTAGGTGGCAGTCTATGGTTATTCCTAGTAGCTTAGCCTGTGCCACTGGAGTGATTGGAGCAGAGTTTGTAGAGTAGATGCTGAATTGACTGCTGCTGGAATTTTTGTTAGAAGTTGTAATCATTAGCTGTGTTTTCTTAGGAATGAGGATAAGTTGGGCTTTGGTAAGGTAGTTTTCAACATCAGAAAATGCTAATTGAGTTGTTTGCTGGGGGGGGGATATTTCTTGCAGCACAGATTAAGGTAGTATCATCTGTATACTGAATGATTGATGCATGCTGAGTGGAGGTATGGAGGTTGTTTGTGAAAATTGTGCAAAGTAGTGGTCCTAAGATAGACCCCTGTCAGACTCCTGTAGTTATGGGTAACAGAGGTGAGAGAGAATTTTCCCATTTCACATCCTGGTACCTGTCAGTTAAGTAGCTATGGAACCAGGTTAGTGTGGACTTTGATTATATTGCATTAGTTTATTTAGCAGGATTTGATGGGATACTGTGTCAAATGCTTTGGACATATCCAAGAACAGAGTTGACACCTGCAGGCATTTGTTTAAGAGTTGATTTATTGTGTTTGTGAAGCAGAGGAGGGCTGTAGTGGTGCTATGTGTGGGTCTGAAACCATGTTGAGTAGAGGGCAGGATATTGTTGTCTAGGAGGTATTTTAGTACTTGGGTATGAATGCATTTTTGTAAGATGACCTGTCATCTATTAACTGGAACTTCCTAAAACTCCTCTCCTTAGATAATGCTGTAAATTAATTCAATACAGCTGCAGGGACTAAAAATAAATGATGCGATTCAGCTATCAAAAAAGAGTAGCATGCGACTGCAGGAGAAAAAAACATGGAAAGAATGGCAAAAATATAAAACAGTACTTCATCTGGCTTTTCGTGGTTAGGAGTCGCTGTAGTGGAACATCTGTCCACTCGTGATTGACAGTGGAGTTTTACAGTGTTGAGTTACCAACCTGGCCCCCAACCTTCCACAGAAGGCACACACACATGCACTCACACCTAGAGCCAATTTAGAGTGTCCAATCCACCTACAGCCTGTCTATGGGAAGAAATTGGAGCAGTCGGAGAAAACCCATTTGACCAGAGGGAGGACATGCAGATTCTACACAGAAGGCACCCCAGCCAAGGATTGAACCAGACAACCTCTTGCTGTGAAGCAATATCGCTAACTGCTGTGCTGCCATGGCCGCCCCAAAAATATAAAACACTACACTATCTTTAAAACTTCAGAATGATTAGCAATCATACTAAAAAGCAAATTAATGAAGACAAAAACTATACTATAATAACTTTCAGAATAATCATAAACACAACCTTAAAAATGTCAGCACAGCCATTAAAGAAATATTGCTTCCTGGCCATAAATTCATCCCCAACCCCTGTCTCAATAACTCATCACTCGAAACCACAATAGAGTTAGATTCTTATTCAACAGATAATATAGCATCTCTAAACAAGTATCTAATCCTAACCCTCACAAAGACATACTAAACCAGCACTGGCAAAAAATACACATAAATACACAAAATCATACTCGGAGGCTCTAAATAAAAACCTGCAAAAGCATCAGAGACCTCCAAAGCAAACACCCAAAAAACCTGCATCTCCCGTCACAAACCAGACAACACATAAACCCCAAAATCAGTGTGTCACACAATCAGTGTGTGTTGCACAATCACAGCCCTTAAGGTGAAATAACATACCTAACACACTAGTAATAGGCGACTCTATAGTCAGGCACACTGACATCCCACTCACTAGGCTGGACAAGGAGAAGGTTACTGTTAGCTGCCTGTTGGGAGTCAGAATCCACCACATAACACAAGCACTCAGGTTACTCCAGAACAAGTACAGATATGACTCTGTCATTGTTCATGTTGGTGCGAATGACCTGAGACATACCTCCCTGGACTACATGAAAAGAGAGATGGAAGAGCTCTCTGATCATGGAGCCCAGGCAGGTATGACCATGACCCTGAGTAGCATCCTGCCCTCACCAAGAATGATACCGCAGTATAAAGAAAAAATGATCAATTTCAACAATTAGCTAAGCTTCTGGTGTCATTCAAAGGGGATCCACTGTCTGACGACATGCTCGACAAGCCTCGTTGATTCGCAAAAGACGGTTTGCACCTGTCACCCCTAGGCTTTTGAAAACTGGCCAAGGCTCTTGCTGCCCCCATAGTGCCTTTTTTAGGCAAGGCTCAAAAGTCAAACCAACCTCTCTAAACAGCACAGATAAAAAAATGAGGGTTATACTCAATGCCAGGAGTTTAAATCTCAAAATGCATGCACTTGAAGCACTCCTCAGTATGGAGAACATCGACATCTGTGCAGTAACTAAAACCTGGTTCAAGGCTCCACAGAGCACCCCAGCACTACTGGGCTATAACTCATACCACACATTTTGGCCACAAAACATGGACCGAAACACAAAAGGAGGGGATGTATCCATATTCATCAAGGATACCTACACCTCCAGGTTAGTGGCGCAGCATGATACCTCCAAGATCATCCATGTGCAACTAACGTCAGGCAAATCTGCAATGCAAATTGTGGCCTGCTACAGATCACCCTCCATGACAAAGGACCACCACTCCACCTTTATGGAGACACTGGAAAACATGAAGGTCCTACCAAACACTTTGATATTAGGCGATTTCAATTACCCTACTGTTAACTGGGAAAACAACTCAAGTAAAAACTCCCAGGTCCAGCGCTTCCTAGAATTTATCAACTCAGATGCCCTGGATCAGCTAGTACACTCCCCTACCAGAGGTGAAAACATATTGGACCTGGTCATCACCAACATGGGCGACAGGTGTTCCACACCGGAGTTCAACCCGTTGCTGGTTAGATCAGACCATACATTAATCACGCTGTATGTTCACACCACACCACTACCTCCAACCAAGGAAACCACAGTGAAAAACTTTTCTATAGCAAACTTCACCTTACTTAAGACAGAGGTGGTAGGTTTCATAGCCCCCATGCTAAAGGATAACAGTGTCCAAGATGCAGGAACGTTTACAAATGCACTCTATGAGCACATACAAGACTGCATGAAGCGTGTCATCTCTAGCAAAACCAAGACTCACTTCCCTAAGAGAAGTAAACCAGTCTGGTGGACCCCTGCCATAAACATGCTATACAATAGAAGGAAGAAACTAGTTCAGAAAAAAAGCAAATCCCAAGAAGGAGAGACATCCCTGATCAGTATCAGTAAGAAACTAAGGACCCTCATAAAATCCTCCAAGGCTAACTTCGAAAGAAAAATTGCCAAGGATTCAAAAGATAACCACAAAGCCTTCTTTAGCTATGTCAAGAAATTAAGTGGCAACTTGCAGATATGCTCTGAGCTAGTGCAAAATAGCACAGACTATACTGAACCCACTGATATTGCCAACATCCTGGCAGATAGATTCAGTGCAAACTTCACCCTCCTCTCACCCTGAAAAACACCCACAACACTACCGGAAAAGTGTAGTGTCCCAGAAATCACAGACGCACAGGGGAAAAAACAACCCTTTCAAAAGCCAAACGCACAGCGTCAAGGGACCAGATGATGTCCCAGGCTGCGTCTTGCATGAACTACAGAACAAACTAACCCCCCACCTAAACACACTGTTCAACCTCAGCCTCTCCACAGGCTTCGTGCCCATAGAATGGTGTACAGCAACAGTTATTCCGCTCCACAAAGGAGGGGCCACGACTGACCCTGGTAACTATCGCCCCATAAGCCTGACTAAACTGGTCTGCAAGGCTATGGAGCGCATCATCGTGGAACTCATTAACATAGACATTGGGAACCTCCAAACACTTGATCTGACCCACCGACCCAGTTTGGCTTTGTTAAGGGCAGATCATGCCTACTAAACCTGGTTGACTTTTTCAAGACAGTCACCAAGGCCATAGATGAGGGGAAGGTAGTTCACACAGCCTACCTTAACCTCACCAAGGCTTTTGACACCATTCCTCACTCGGAAATGATAGAAAAACTCACCAGCCTGAACATAAACCCCTACATCATGAGATAGGTTGCCAACTGGCTTACAGACAAAACTCACATGGTAAGAATAGCGGGATCCAGGTCCGACTCTAAACCAGTCACAAGTGGTGTGCCACAAGGCTTGGTCCTGGGACCCCTACTGTTCAGCATATACTTCTCAGAAGTACAGGAAAACACAGGAGGACTATGGCTAACAAAGTTCGCCGATGACTGCAAACTGGGAGCCATAATTGACTCTCCAGCTGACATGGACATTCTCCAAAAGGGCCTTACTGAGACGAACACCTGGTGTCAAAGTCATGGTCTCAAGTTAAATGCCAAAAAATGCATAGTCATGCCATTTGGGGAAAACAAAACACCCATGAATTACCACATAGGTGGCAGCCCCCTTAATACAGAACAGGTAATAAGAAATCTGAGGAACCAGGTAGATAGTCATCTCTCCTTTGACAATCATATGCCAAAGTAGTTAGGAAATCCTTCTATGTAGCCCACCTAATTACTAAAGGGTTTGCATCTAGAAATAAAGAGGTTATAGTGTCCTTATACTCGTCACTGATCAGACCCATCATAGAGTACAATGCCCCATTTGGGTTATACCTCACAAGACACTTCCAACAGCTGGAAAGCCCACAAGAGTACCTCACCAAGAGGATTACTGGCCTCAAACATATGTTCTATGCAGTCCAACTGGAAAAACTCCAGCTGTACTCAGTCGCATATCGCTTACTCAGAGGTGATCTCTGCCTGACTTACAAAGCCATGTCCAACTCAGAATTGATGGACATGCTCCACCTAAAGAAATCCAAGTCACTGCGAGCCACTCGCTGTAGTGAGCTAAACCTCACCACAACAATAAATAGAACATGCTGGAGGGATAGAGTCCTATCACAGAGACTCCCCATGCTTTGGAATAAAATTCCTAACTACATTAGGCAGAGTCCCTCACTAACACTCTTCAAGAGAAACCTTGACGAGTGGATGGGTAACAGAAAATACACCCCCGGGATCACTTCATTGGCTCTTCTTGACAGAGGCTCAGTTAATTAATCAATGGGGTGGCGAAAGCTGACATACTCTGGCTAGGCTTATAAATGCCCTCGGGCAGATAGCCTAGTACCTACCTATGAACCTATGAACCCTGCCTAGCAGCCACATATCACCACATTCACTTTCACTGTCAAACCTATCCCTACATTCTATATAAAACTACCCTTAAACAAACTCAAATCATGCTATACTTCAGCTGATGACCTTTGAAGTCAATACCTTAAAATAGCAGTCAATAGCATTGATTATCCTGTCTCACTTATAAATGGGTTAGTCCAGGAATCCCACAATCCCTCTCTCTGGAAAAAGTCATACATTATCTATCTGCACAAAGAAATAAATTACTAACTTTAGATGTATAGCAATCTTATCCCCCCTCTCCAAAGTACTTGAAAATGTACTTAGAAACAATTGCTAAACTATCTCCTGCAGGAAGAAATCCAGTCATTCAACACCATGGCTTCCATCCTTCCCATAGTACTAACACTGCACTTCTAACCTATATAAATACTCCCAGGGATTCCTTAAACTGTGTGTAGACTACGCACATTTTTTTTGTGATGAGCAGCAGTGCTAATTGCATATACATGCCATGCATCACACTTACACAGGTACAAGTGAGCTCTTGCGGCCAGCAACAGTGTTGCCACCCAGGAAATGGTGTAAAGCAGCACAAATGCATATAGAACAAGCAGACAAGTTTACCTACTAGCAAACTTGTTCTGAAAAAATTGCTGGGACAGCCACAATGATCACCAGGACTAAAACTGCTGCAATGACAGTAGTAGTCACACATTATAGAAAAGTGTACTCATTGCAATGTACACTACAACATGTTTTTGACACACTGTAATAAAGGTTTTGTGGTGATTATCTGGGGTACATAGAATGCGTTATAAATACTCTACTCTGGGGAAGTATGCATATTGGAAAGGGCCACAGACATGAATGTTAGGAATGAAGAACGATGAAGAGGGCATATGATACATGGTAATGTACACCACATAAGGGCATGTCAATGTATATACACTCCAAAGACAAGTCAGGAGTATGACATTAAGCATGTATGTGCATATCACAGTATGTACTGCTGTTTATACCTCCTGTGCGAGTATTTTATTTATATTATCACACATTAAAGTATATGTTACATGACTATCATGGAAGGTTACATATCAATGGGATGATTGGCTGTGATATAAACATCCTAACATGATCACTGGAGAGGACCTTTTGCAAGGATGGTATATACAATAGGGGTATGTGCACATTGTGAAGGTGTGCAAAATGAGCTGCTTGAATATGACTGAAATATCAGCCTAGATCTCAGCCAACCAGGGACACATAGCAACAGGTCCATGGGCCACGTTAGACAGAAGCAGCAACAATCATGGACAATTTTAAATTAATACCACTATTAATCTGTGACATTGACATAAAATATGTGATTGTAAGGTATTATACATGCTCTGCAGGAACTTATACACCTGTATTGATTTCTCTGTAATCTATAAGGGGAGTTTAACACCTTTTGCCATCAATGTTTTCAGTGAGCTGCGTATTTACTAGTTGCATCACAGAAAGACTTATCACACAAGCATTTTGTAGAACACCTTGTATTGAAGTCTGCACTGTCAGCTCCTAATGGCTATGCATCATAAATAATATGTACGAATGGCTGACAAGATGTTTGGGAGATCACTGTGCCAAAAGTGATACACTTGAAACAACACAGTAGTATGAGTGGATTACCTAAACATACAGTAGCCGTGTATTGCATGCATCTGACACATGTAATAGCAATGGATATTGTTTGCAGCATCTGCAATTAATGTATGGATTAAGAATTGATCAAGCATAATGAGTTGTACAGCACTATGTGAGAGTCACGGCAATGCATCCGTTATGTACAGCACTATGTGAGAATCGCGGCAATGCATCCGTTATGTACAGCACTATGTGAGAATCATGGCAATGCATCCGTTATGTACAGCACTATGTGAGAATCATGGCAATGCATCTGTTATGTACAGCACTATGTGAGAATCATGGCAATGCATCCGTTATGCACAGCACTATGTGAGAATCATGGCAATGCAGCCGTTATGTACAGCACTATGTGAGAATCACGGCAATGCATCCGTTATGCTCATGTGCACAGAAACTCCAGCATTGCAAAGTCTAGCTTCAATGAACAAGGAAGATGTCACTGTCCTGTTGTTCACATACCAAACAATACATGGAGCACACTTTCTATCAGCACATGTCAAACCCAACACATGTGCCACATAACTGTCATCCTGACATTGCCATGTAAAATCGTATACTATTATGAAATGTTGATAAGCATGAATATGTGTTCATGCAAACTATTAAGTGGTAATGCTGACGTGATATACTGGTACATTTCCGACGCTGTGCAGTTACACTATAGCTATACTTAGGATGCAATTGAACTTCATAGGTTTATTAGTGCATAGGAGAGAACTATGCTAAACTGCCAAGATCCCATAAAAGCTTGGCCATATTTAACATGAGTTACACAACTTTCAGTAATGAAGTGAGCGATGTTCATACAGAGATGTACATATGCTATGTTATCTAATACCAACTGCCTCTATACATTAGGAACATGAACACAACATCAGGACTACAATCATGATTACCATCCATTTATATATGTTACACTTGAAGAGGATCAGGAAAGGCCTTTAATTTATGTGAATGGAAAGCATGTTCCAGAGAAGGGGTAGTGTCTGAGAGATGTATCTATCTCTCTAGCATATTTATTATGTCAGAGACTAGTTTAGCACCCTTGGAACAAATGACCCATGTACAGCTTGTGTTAATGTGTAACACTGCCATCAATGATCGATTGTAGAGTGCCGTGTACGCCAGACACAGATCATCCCTTAGTAGTCTGTTGTAGACATGGGCTTTAAATCTGTCTGCATATGACTTTTGTTTACACCATTTATTTTCATGGTGCAAAAACTCTGGGGTTGCTCCAGCTGTTACAGATATTGATGAGGCACATACAAAAGGATGCATTGTACTCAAGTCCTGTGTAATGAGGGGCAAGTACAATGGCATTATAATGTCCTTTGATGTGGATGGTCTGCCCATATTTCTGAGTTGTGCCACATAACAGGGAATTGTCACCACTGTGGAGACATGGTGGTTGACATAATAATTACTATGTAACTGGGTACTCAGATCTCATACCACTGGATGTACTAATAGAGATGTGCTGTCTGTATTGCAATTAGCTCGGGTATTTGCTTTTCAAAAGGGGATATTATACCTTTGTGTTCATGTAGTGTGTTTTCCATGGCTCTGGCACAAATCATTTTTGTGCAGTAAAAGTTTTTGCAGTGTACCAACAGTATTTGTGGATTCAATGATTGTCCAAATGTTGCAGTCATCCACAAAGTTGGTAAGACAAAGGCTGTCAAGCTTGTCTTGACTTCTGGGAAGTAAATACTGAACAGGAAAGGGTGCAGTACAGAACCCTGTGGTACAACCCTCATCACTGGCCTCTTGCTAGTGGTGAATTTATACACTTTGTCAGTACATGTCCTGTTGGTGATCCTTGTGTTTATCCACCTTATGATGTGTTTATGGTCATTTGAGACAGTTTATCTGTAATATCGGCATGTGGATTTGTGTCAAATGCCTTGGCCAGGTCTAGTTAGACAGGATACACCATCTTTCCCTCATCCATGCCCTTGGGACCTTCTTGAAGAAGTCAACAGATTTAACAGACATGATGCATCCTTAAAGAATCAAAAAGTGGGTTGGGTATGCAGTTAGGATATTGCCTGTGGCCTTTTAGGTAAGGTCCACCATGATTCCTTTAATTCCCTTAAAGATGAAGTGAGTCAGGCTTATGGGTCTATAATTTCCTGGCTCAAGTGATGGTACATCCTTATTCAGATGGATGACTGTTGCTGTATACCCTCCTGTGAGAACATAGCCTACCTGGAAGCTGTGGATAAGTCGGGATCCAACTGTGTCTGCTAGATAAGGTTGCAAGTTATTGAAAAAGCAGCATGGGATGTTGTCAGGGCCCACTGATGCTGTGTTTTAGCCTTAGAGGGTGCATATATTAGCTACTCTCTTGAGGAAATAAGATGAGTAATGTTTGCATGTATACTTTGTGTAATGTCCAGTGTGAACTGGGGAGTGAATTTTGATCCAAATCTGTTAGCTAGGAGATTGTCTATTTCCTTTGGCTGAGTATGTGTGGTGCCATCCACAAACAGCTCTGTGCTTAGTTTTGCATTCCCCATATCATTTTGTACTTATTTAAACAATGATTTGTGACAACACCTCAAATACAACTTTAGGTATGCATCACATGCCACACAGTGGAAGTCTTCACACAGACATACAACTCTATCCATGTCATGTATTTACATCAATTATACATCAGACAACTTGCAAAACCTCTAAGCGCAACTTCATGCAACTCTGTCTATGTCATGTAATTTCATCAGTTGCACATCATACAACATGTAAAAACCTGTAATGGTAACTTCACAAAAAATCTAGCAACCATAGCTAAAGATAACTATAAGGCATTATTCAGCTATATTCATAACCTAAAAGGTAGGAACCAGATGTGTGCTGAAATGGCTCTGGATGGCATCACACATACTGATCCTGCAAAAATAGCTAACCTATTATCTGACAAGTTTGTCCCCTCCAAACATTCCACAAAGCATTCACTTTACATCTCACTCACCTTGCATCTCCAAAGAACAAGTCATTAATGCTCTCTCCAAGGCTAAAAGCACAGCCTCTGTAACATTGGATAGCATCCCAGGTTGCATTTTAAATGATCTAAAACATCAGTTAGCAACTCCATTTGGTACTCTCATCAACCACAGCCTGAGTAATGTTTTTGTCCCTGCTGAATGGAAAACAGCAGCTGTCATCCCCCTAGATAAAGGGGGGACAGAAATAGACCATGGAAACTACAGACCCATAAGCTTAACCAGCTTATCTGTAAGGCCATGGATGTATCATCATGGACCTTATAAATAAGGACATAGGTGTTCTCCATACCCTTGATCCAACACAGTTTGGTTTTGTCAAAGGTAGGTCATGCCTGTTAAACCTGGTGGATTTCTTCAAAAACATCACCAGAGCCTTAAACAAAGGCACATCTGTGCATACACCCTACCTTGACTTAGCCAAAGCCTTCAACACAATCCCATATTCAAGCATCATTGATAAACTCTCCCACTTGAATATCAACACTTATCTCTTCAGGTGGGCTGCTAACTGGCTCACTGACAGATCACACTCAGTCAGAGTTGGGGACTTTACCTCAACCAGCAGATCCGTCAACAGTGGGGTTCCTCAGTGGTCAGTGCTGGGTCCCTATTGTTAGGAATATACTTCTCAGAAGTTCAGGCCACCAAAACAGGGGGGCTGTGGTTGACTAAGTTTGCTGATGAATGCAAATTAGGTGCAATTATTGAATCCTCAAATGATGTTAATGTACTTCAAAATGGACTTACACAAAGCAATGACTGATGCCAAAGCCATGGATTCAAACTCGATGAAAAAAAAAATGCATTATCATCCCCTTCAGTAAAAATGATATCCCTGCAGACTATCATATAAATACTAATACCCTAGGAAACAACTCAATAGTGAGATACTTAGGAATGTAAGTTAACTGTAGCCTAAACTGTGCCCGTCATGTCTACTGTGGTAAGGAAAACATTCTAAATCCCACATCTCATTAGCAATTGCATCAAGATCAAAAAAATCATAACACTCCTGTACTCAACCCTCATCAGGCCAATAATTTAGTGCAATGCTCCCTTTGTTATGTACCTTACCTGACACCTGCAGCAACTTGAGAGACCTCAGAGATTTTTAACCAAGAAAATTCAGGGTCTCCAGCACATGTTATACATTGACAGAGAGACTTGTGCCTCGCCTACAGGGCAATCTTGGATCCAAACCTAATGAACATGCTGCACATCCACAAGTTAAATAGGACATGTGTCACCCACTCCAGTTACCTTGACCTGGCCTGTGACATAAATAGGACCTGCTGGAGAGACAGATATGTTTCTTAGAGTTTACCACTCCAAAGGAATAGGCTACCAGTTTACATCAAGCAAACCCCCTCTATGACCATGTTTAAGCATAGCCTGGATGACTGGATGGGAAACCTTAAATTCCTGCCAGGGATTTCACCTATGACCTTTCTAGATATGGCAGTCATTGCTAACTAAGATCTTGATTTTAGGCAAGATCCTTTATATTGGGTTTCTCTAGTATTATTTTGGGTACACATGGCTATACTTGTAAAGACGATTGGGTTAATGGCCCAGTAACCACCTATGACCCAATGAACCTTGCGCATATATGTTTCACACTGGAAAACTGTGTGTGAGTGCCCTGATACCATATATGGGCACATTACAAATTAGGTAAATGTGGTTCATGCAGAACAGTTACTGACACAAATGTTGCCAGACACACAATGCTGCTGGGACCACCTCAATAATCCTTGTGAATAGCAACACAGTAGTGTATGGAATGAATTCACAAAGGGTGGTATTGATTTTGGAATACTTTCATGTTTTTCTATATAACAGCATTACATCATGTGGATGGATCAAGATGTGTTGTGCCTATGTAATCAGTATGACATTATATTGGTGTATCTCACACAGCATTTAATGATGGTAGGTATACACATGCACACCTGTGTCATAGTGCAAGTGTCACTGTGATGGTTGGATGACAACTGGCTAGTATGTTTATATACTTCACTACAAAAACGCATGTCTTAGTTAGAAAACAACATACAAAGCATCATCCCATCTAAATAGTTTTTAGAAGGCATAGTACTACAGCTGTCATGTACAGAACATGTAACCAAATGGCAGCAGGCATCAATACATTAACTCAAATCACAGAATGGAATACACTGTTTTAGGGATACCATACATCCATACCTCTACACGGCATGTGTAGATGGCTGCAACACTGACATATGCAGTGTTCATAGGGTCATAGGACATTAGTAAGCTAAGGGCCAACATCACATAACATTTTAGCCATTATTATGGTATTCAAACAAAAATTACAATATCTATAATATGGAAGATAGTAAGGGTATGTGAGCATGTGTCTGTATGTGTTACTTGTATTACATACTGCTTCTGTCCATATGTGACATATGCAACACACTGGGAGAGAATTAGCAAACTCACATCTGGTGGTCTGGAGATAGCTTGCAGGAGGTCATGGAAGAGCTCTGCTTCACAGTGTGTGTATGCATCTTTGAGATGATGACATCCTCCAGTCTTCTGCAGAAAAGATGTTATGTGGACAGTAGGTAAAAGGGGATGATGGCTTCATGGGGCTATGTTAAAGGGTCTCCTGAGTGAGAATCAAATGAAATGAGATGTAAAAGATCATGAAATGACTGTAGCATGCCACCAACCACACACACAATTGCTGACTGATGTCAGACTCGAACATTAAACCTGTGGAGATATAGAAGTTGGAGTTCATGCAAGGTAAGGGTATCACCACCACATATGGCTGACTCTAACAGTGTCATGGTGCATTTTATAGAAGATAATAGCAGAGTCATATACTGAGAAGATGATGAATGGATGAGTATCTGACATAGATGTGGAGTCACTTCTTGGTATAATATTTTCTGCAAAATGTTATGTGGATGAACATACACTTAAGGTGGCTGCTGAGAGATTATAACCCCTAACAATCTGGTTACAGAAGCTGGGGAACAACAAACTTAACATCAGCTCTACAGCACAAGTTTGACTTTAAAAGGTCAACATCATCAGTGTGTTTTGAGAAGAAGATGGTAGGAGGATTGTCTCACACACTGCTCTAAAATGGTCTCCACAATTACAATTAACTGAACACAAACACATGTTGAGTGCAGTGAGATTAGAATCCATAGTGCCACAGCTTAAGCTTGACTTTCATACTGTCAGACAATGCGTTATGACTGATGTCATCAGCAGTGTCTGGTGAGAAGAAGATGGTATTAGGAGTATCTCTCATGCTGTTTTTAAATGGTCTCCAGAATGTGAACTGAACATAAGCACAAGTTGACTGTAGTAATATTAGATGCCTATACCTACCTTTCTACAAAGCACAGTACTTAATGCAAGTTCCAAACCACAAGTGTGACTTTCATACTGTCAGACAACACTTTACAGCTGATTACATCAGCAGTGTCTGTTGATAAGAAGATTGTTTTAGGAGTGCCTCACATGCTGTTCTAAAATGGTTTCTAGAATGTAAACTAACAACACAGACACAAACACAAGTTAACTGCAGTGAGATTTGAACCTCTACTGCAGACCACAGTAGTGTCACAGCACAAGTATGACTTTTTCAGTATCAGACTCCACTTTATAGCACATGACATCATCAGTGCATTTTAAAAAGAAAATTTAACAAGGAATGTCTTGCACGCTGCTCCATTTTATAGCACATGCCATCATCAATGTGTTTTAAGAAGATGCCATGAGGAGTATCTGACATGTTTAGGAGAAGATGTTTGGAGGCCTGTATGAAATGGCTGTGTAGGCAGGTACAGCTGTAACAATTTTTGCTCTCCATTGTACTGGATTGCTAACAGTAGGATACAGATCATGTTCTTCAGACTATGCACACACACACACCAGGTGACTGCAGTGAGATTAGTGCTCCTACCTAATAAGGTCACACTAGCTAGAGAACACAGGGCTTAATGCAAGCATCACAGCAAAAGTCTTACTTTTAAATTGTTGCTGGAAACTTTATAGTGGATGACATCATCACTGTATGTGTGGGAGAAGATGTTGGGAGGCCTGTATGAAATGGCTGTGTAGGCATTTATGACTGCAAACATTTCTCCATAAAACTTGATTACTGACAGTAGGATTAAGACTCATGCTCTTCTGACTATGTATACACACACACACACACACACACACACACACACACACACACACACACACACACACACACACACACACACACACACACTTACACATACATACAAGTTGGCTATTGTAGTAAGATAATCCCCGCCTAACTATTTTATTCCCATCTGCAGAAGACAGTACTTAATATCTGTGCCATCCTTAAAGAATGCTTTTCCTTGTCATAGTAGTCTTTATAGATGCTGATATCATCATTGTATACTGTACTTAACATATTGTGTTATGAAAGTGATATGCAAAGTGTGGACTGTTTATTTCCTATGTGCAGATATAATTTAAAAGGCAGCTTCTCAAATTAGATGCAATAATCTGTCAGGAATGTATATTGTAGAACTGAGACACATGCACCTGTTTCTCAGTTTGTTGCATACATTACACACAGTCTCACACACACACACACACACACACACACACACACACACACACACACACACACACACACACACACACACACACAGACACACACACACACACACACACACACACACACACACACACGCACACGCACACACACACAGATCTTTTGTGATCAGCATGGATGGAACTCTGGATATACTTGTGTTCATATTTGTGTTGAATTGATGTCCAGATAAAAACATGTATAAGACAATATGAATGTCTATTGTCAGTATAATGCTTTAAATGATGTAGCAATACAGTTGTGCTATTTATTATTGTAGTGTTGTTGACATTTGGGGACTATTACTGACATATCCATTTTCAAGTGCATGGGCGCAGTGCACACATGAGTCTTAAGTAAATATGTATTCAGTCACTAACAAGTCCCTTCCCTTTGTTTGTATTTTTACATGAATTTTAATGGGATGAATACTAACTGACCATCAAACATACTATTACAAGCCAGTCAGCTCTTTCCATAGTGCACCTGTCAATCAACTCGTTTATGCTGTCGAAAGCAAAGTGTTGGCATATGGGATATTCACATTGAATGAATACAACTTGAACTTGAGAATTACTTCTGCATATATGCTAGGGTAGAACTAGCTGACAGATACTATGGTGTTCATATTGCATTTTATATTTGAAATGTTGTGTCATAACGTTTGTAACATTAAGGTCTGTTGCTGTTACCTTCCCTGTTTGCATGAAGTTAAGCAACAAGCAAACATAGTTCCCTGCTTAAATGGAAAAATAGTAATATTTCTATTGGTTCACCTTCCTTCATGCAAGCACACTAAGCAATGAGGTGCAGCTATCAGCACTTTGGACAGCACTGAGTGTAAAAAAACACCTGCATCATAAGGTATAAACTCAGTCAGTTCATATTTTAATACAAATGACACAGGGTTCTAATCCATCTCAGTCTAATTGCTTTACAGATGTTGTTAGAATGGCACAACAAAAGTAAATGTGATAACTTCTGCAAATGTGAGACACTATGACTACAGTGAAGTACTGTATAAAAATGAACATCAGTCAATTGATTTATGTCAACATCATGCACATGGATTTGCATTGTTATACATTCAGCAGTCTAAATAAATGTTAGATTGAATGTTTAACCTTACTGCCTTTACTCTGGTGTAACTGTGTGTTCCTTTAGGGCAGTGAGTTTAAACAACATTGCATGGAGGTATCTGCACTATGCCATAGGATATGAAGAGCCATGGACCATTGCTCAGCATTGGCGAGCAATGCAAAGCTCCATGCAAGTGCAGAGGACAAAAAGTGAAAGGCTTTATTATGAGGCATTTCTTCCATGTGTGTGGTGTGTTATTCTATTTTGTGACCAGACTGAATGTGTGAAAATAGGGTAGATAAGACAGTGGTGAGATGGGGGAAGCAGGTGAAGAACAAATGGGAAGCAATATAAGAATTTGCAGGAGGGAATTGGGAAAGAACTATAGCTACCCACATCTTCAACAGTGTAATATGAACATTTATATAACACTGGATAAATTTGGACTGTCACCACAACACAATGAGTGACAACAATGCAATCATATTGTATAGCCAATGGGATCACATCAATTCTGTCAAGAATACACATGTGTAAAGTGGAGAGCTATGTATGCAACAACATTTTTTGTGGGAAAGGTGAACAGGTTTTTTGTTTTATTTCAGTAAGGAGGAATGCTGGGGAAGGGATGTCGGTATGTCTGAGTCAAGTAAGTAGGGTAGGAGAGGAAGTGGATGCAGAAAAACAGGACAAAAAAGACAGAGACAGGTATGTGAGGGGCAGAAAAGTTTTGACAAAACCATGATGGGTATATGGAATGACATCAGAGGCCCATGCCCATCAAGCATAGGGACAGTTGGAATTTTGTCCTAAGCCTCAGAACTATCATCAGTGTCCCCTTCCTCAGCTCATTTTGGAGTGCTTGACATTTTTGTTTTCTCAGCATTCCATGAGCATCTTCTCCATACAGCTGATGTGCATGCCAATAGCATTTTCTATGATCTCCATCACCACCCCTGGCAGATTCCGGCCGGTGACAAAATCCCTATCTCCAGCAATACTCCCAGAGTGTACCACTGAACCAACTGCTGAGGTAATGCTACCTGATGTTGAAGGGTCAGATACTGCAGGAGCTGTAGAGAAGGTACTGCCAGGTTGCATCCATGATGTGCTGGGTATTGGTGTGGTAGCCATGGGAGGGGTAGAAGGCTGAGATGCACTGTTTAGCCTATTTCCCTGTGCTGGAAATCATTTTCCCAGTTGTCAGAAAATTATGATATCAGAAAGTTGTGATCACACAAATAAAAATAAAAAAAAGAGATCTAGAGTGGGGTAAGAGAAAAAAAAAGCAAAAGATAACCATCATACGTCGCATACAATACATTACTACATACAAATATATTTTTACTTCTACATTAACTATACTTTTTAAAAATCCAAAATAGGACTGATAATTGCTCCAAATAATCCTTGCAATATGCATATATTGCACATATGCTTTTAAAAATAATACATATTAAGTTAACAGCATAGAATTTATGCAAGTTTTATTAAAATTAATATTTTTTTATTATTTTGGTATGTATTTGTTACTTGTGGGATTTGAACCCACAACATCTGAATTTACTTTTAGAATTGACTCTTACAATTACCTTGAGCTACAAAATGAAGCATGTATGTTTGATTTTGCAGTTAAGATATGCATGCTTAATTTGCTGCTGATGTATGGAAGAGCAATGCTTTTAATAAAATAATTAGTAATTTGTGCTGCATACATATACTTTGCTTCTCTCAGTCTTTCTAAGCATCCAGCATGAACCTCCCTGTTAGCAGGAATCTCCTGGTCAGCTGTAAAATAAAGAGGAGACAAAATGTGAAGAGCATTATGCATACCAGTCTCAGCTATCTACAACTTTTTATATAATTTAAATTATCTTTATCTGTATATTTACACAACTCATCTGGCCACTGGTTGAGTTGCTCCTGCTTGCACCTTTTCAGGTCATTGTAATAGTACTTGCATTGCTCTCCAGTGCATGGAATGCCAGTCACACTGGAGACAGCCTTGGCTAAACTATTCCAATCTTCTGATTTACATTGAGACCCGGTATAGCCCTCCTGCAAAACCCTACAGCAGTGGCATTTTACAACCAGTCCAGTGAATAATATGGACTCCTCTACATCCCATCTACACTATATATTTGAGCCCTAAATTGGGCACCTTCCTTCCTAGCTTCTGTCATCTCTGCACAGGTCATCCAGCAACAGTTAAAGTGTTTCCACACCAATTTGTGATATCACAGTTTATAGATAGTGTGCAAACCCACACAGTCATGTCAACTACATTTGCATGATGTTAAGTGGATATCAACAATGCCAAACAGGAATTTTATGAAATAGGAAGGCTGCTGTGACAGTTGGAATTAATTTATGGCTTGTATGCTTGATCAGTATAGTGTGGTTACTATGGTTTCAGTGTCAGTTGACTCTGGCCATAGCCAAAGTGCAGGCAAGGTGGCATGCAGGAGGGTTGTTAGGGGTGCTTGAGGGAAGTCTGCTTTGCACCCTCCATCTGATCTTGGTGTGTCATTATATGTGACTCAATGTAAGTTTAGAGCTGTCACATAGGTGCAGGCATGTTCCACTGGGGCCTCTGAGGACATGTTTAGGGTTGTAGATATAGCACAGTCTTATGTGCATGACTGCCTCCACTGTGTGTGAATGATTCAATGGACTGGGTGAATAACACAATGGAATGGGCAGCATCTGTGATGGAATGTCTGCTTGGAAGGGGACAGCATCCATGTGGTCAGCATCATCATTTGATGTCAGCCAAAGTGACCATGTCCAATCATGCTCCCATTTTGGCACTACTTCCACTGCTCTGTCAGTGATTGAGAGGTCCATACTCAGACATGGTAGGACATGGGGTTGTGGTTCTGGACACCTCATGAAAAGAGCTCTTCTCCTCTGAGCACCACTAAAAATCCTCCTGTGTGGCACCTTGCCAGACTTGGCTATGACCAGCCAACTGACACTGAAGCTGCAGTAAACACATTACCCTGATCAAGTTTGTCACCCTGCACCTGCCCAATATCTGAGGGCTCAGTTGAGTATATATGTGCAGGCCTACTGACTATGTCTGAGTGAAATACAGGGGATGACCAAATGTCAACCTTCATGTCAGATTCAACCCCTGCACCCCCTCCCGACTGCCTGTCTGTTTGGCCATCATCATCATCAGTGTCCATAATACTCTGACATCAGGCTGTAAGAGTCCTATACTTCCACTGTCAGGATTAACTGTGATAATAAGCAACAAACACAGGAATGAAATTAATACTACACTAAATATTTAAAGCAATGTATATGCTAACAAACTAATACTGGTCCCACTATTGCAAGTGGTACAGCAATATGCACACTCATTACACCCACGTCACTCATACTGATAAATGCACATATCTGACAAATGGCCACAAATAATATTTTGCTTACCATGTACAGAGGAATCTACACTTGGTAGGGAGGATGATCCTGGAAGAAATGGAGCTAGGTAAGGACACAAATGAAATATCACAATTGCAATAACACAGGGGGACAGTGAATACACAATTTTGCCTATATGTCCGTTAAGAAACTTGGCTAACACGTCCACCTACAGCCCATGTATAATGAACAAGTATTTTTTTAAGTCTATTAATTTAACAATAGGCTCAGAAAAATAACCATGGGAAGTATTACTTACGTTTTTCTATATTCTGTTATACAAGCAAATCTTAAAACTTTCCATATGTAAGATTATCTGGAACCTTCTCCTGGCACATACTTGTATTCACTGAAACATCAGCATCGGCATCAATCACATGTTGGTGTGCAGTTTCCACTGAGTTCTCCGGATGCCTGACAGTGGATAGGAACTCTTTACTTGGTGTCGGTGGTGGAACAGTAGCAGACGACCCCCCCCCCCGGTAGCCTGCTGTTCACAGGCAACTGCAGCTGTTTTCCTTTGGACTTATAAAATCACTTCAGTGGCCCTATGATGCACCTGATCACAAGTCCTGGTGTGAACCCCTACTGTGCTGACATCATTGACTAACCGGTTCCAAATATGCATTCTAGCAGCCATATCCCCACGTCGCCTCTCAAGCAAAAAGGTGCCATGATACCTAAACACCTGCACTATTACATTGTTTTCAGAGTCATTAAAAGGGGGGTTGTATGATTTGGAGAGCTTCGGTGCCAAAATCCTCTATGATATAAAACAGTGAAGGATACAACACACAGCTATCACATAAGTAAATTCCTGCTTATATACACAGAATTTTTCAATATTAAGCACTGGAGACACACATTTTAGTTATTAAACAAGGTTATGTGGTTGTACCACATCACACTCTAACTCAAACCTATCTTTCATCCAAAACAAGGAATACCACTTTTAGTAATGTATTGTTTCTGTAGTTGGCTCCTCTACCCCCAAAACAACAAGCAAACAGAATTGTGTGATACAGCTTCCTGTGATGCACCCAGTAAATATATAGCTCACTAACAACATTGTTGGGTTGGATTACATTCATACAAGTGTAGATTGTGGCATACATCTGTCATACAAATGTCCCAACTAGCCAGGATTGCTTATTTAAACTACAGGTATAACAGTGCCCTTCTTAACAGCTCCCAAAAGTGGTCATTTTTGAGGAAGGCATGCTTAATTCCACTTATAGATTACTAATAAATCATTCCATTTATACATGCATATTCATGCAGAACATGTGAAATTTCTCACAATCACATATTTTATGTCAATGCCACAGATTAATGGTGGTATTATTACAATATTGTCCACGATTGCGAGTGCTTCTTTATACTGTTGTCCATGAGCTTGTTGCCATGTGTCCCAACTGGCTGAGACCTATGCTGACATTACATTCATATTTAAGCAACTCATTTTGCACATCATCACAATATTCTCATATCCCCTATTGTATATACCACCCTTGCTTAATGTCCTCCCAAGTGATCAAGTCAGGGTGTTTATATCACAGCCGATCATCTCCATTGCTATGTGACCTTGTGTGACAGTCACATACAAACAATAACTGTGTGATGATATGAATATACCCACACAAGGGAGGTGTAAACAGCAGTACATACCGTATTATGTACATATGTGATTACTGTTCATGCTACAACTGTCATGTCTTTGGGGTGTATGTACATTAACATGCCTTTATCTAGTGTGTATTACCATGTTTCACTTGTCCTCTTCCCCTTTCTTCATTCCTGCTATTAATATCTGTGGCCCTTTATAATAAACACATTTCCCCAGACTAGTGTATTTATAAAGCAGTCTACGTACCATTGATGATCACCACAAAACCTTTATTTCAGTATGGCAAAAATATGTTGTACTGTACATTTCACTGAGTACACTTTTCTATAGTGTGTTAGTGTGGCAGTCATTGCCTTAATTTTAGCCCTCGTGGTCATTGTGTTTGTCCCTGCAATCTCTTTGAACAAGTATACCTATAGGTAAACTTGTCTGCATGTTTAAATGTGTTTCTGCTTCTTTATATGGTTTCCTTTGCCAGGCACAAAACCTCACTTATATCTGTGTAAGCATGATTTGTGGCATGCATTTGTAATTAGTACTGATGCTCATCGAGCAAAAACTTAAACTCCATGTAGGCTTTGTGCTGAGCCTTCACAGAGTTTACTGAATACCTGGGACTGTCTATGTAGGGATTTATCACAGGGTGGGTTTAAATCTACGTTTTTTATATAACATTATTTTCTGATATTACACTTACTATAATATATCCCTATATATACTTTTAAAGTTTAATATCACTGTCTTCTTTGTGAGTTTTATGGTTTTGCAATAAAACAAATATTTACTACAAAATAAGAGATGCAATGTTAAATAGATTTTTAATGAATACCTGATAATATTTCATACCAACCTATGAACCTATGAAGAAAGTAGTTTATAGTGTGTGTGTCTGTGTGTGTGTGTGTGTGTGTGTGTGTGTGTGTGTGTGTGTGTGTGTGTGTGTGTGTTTGTGTGCGTGTGTGAGTGTGTGCTATATTCTCAGCAGAGTATATCCAAAACTACAGAATATTGTTATATAAAGAATAAAGCATATGAGGTGTTTTTTTATTTCTTTAATTTTAGATTGTTTATTTTGGTTCTCAATGACCTGATGCATCTAAATCTATGTCACGAATAAAACATGCCAGTTTTTTTTTTTTACCTTAAAACATGTACTATATGTAGCTCAATACCCAGAATGTCCCATATGTTATATGGGGAAAAGTGTTCTCTCCGATGTTATGCATGCTGTCTGTGCCGAGTCTACCTATCTGTGCATGCTGTTTGCATTATTACATAATTCAAGGCTTCATTGCAACTCCGTGGATCAGCTCCACTGTCACTGTCTCTTGTTATATACCATCCACATTTGGTTCTGAATACATCACTTGATGTATTACTATATTTGTGTAGTGAATTTTAGGCCCTGTGATCTGCCTTTCTCCCATGCCACCCCACGGTCTGCAGTATTTGACATAGCCTTTAATTTGATTACCCACATTTACTTGCATTAAATAATTATTCTTGAAATGAAACATTTTAAACATATTGCAGTTAGTAGTGATGCTTACTTTTACTGAATTAGTCACCCACTAGTGACATTCACTCTAGCAATAAACTTTTACTATGTATCAATAAGGCAATCAACACTGCAAGAGGCTTTCTCTATGCTTATTATGTGTCAGAATCCTGGAATGAAATCCCCACTCAGTTAAAACAGATAGAAAACATAAATAGTTTCAAAACATTGCTTAAATAGCACCTATGCCAAAGAATGGACAGTTCTTCCTACTCACCTGACTAGTTTTACTCAGATTACTTTTCTCCAATGTTTACAGCCACCCACTTTGTTTTCCAGTCTTTTAGTACCTTATCACTCCTTCTGATGCTGCATTTATTCCTTAAACTCTTACTCTTCCTGCATCTCTCACACCCCACCACTAACTACAGTCTCTCCTATGTACAATTAACTTCCTCCTTATTTCTACAACTTCTACTTTCGTATCTCACTTATGATTTTTAAGTTATATTCTACTTGGCTGTCTGTAAATTATTACTAAACTGAAAAACAACCCAGTTTGATCTTTTCCCTACAGCTGTCATGCTATAAATACATTATTTTTTTTACTGCATGTTATTTCTCTATTTAATAATTATCCAAAGTTTGTTAATCTCTCTCTTGTTTTTGTGTTAAAATGTTATGTTCATGTAAGAAATAAAAATATTTAAAAATCAAGTAAATAAACTCATGTATAGATGTGGAAATAATGAATATATGATCCTGTTAATCTGCAATGCTCCCATGTAACCCCAGGAGGGTGTTTGTAAGAGGTTGTAGATGGTTTTCAAACAATAAATGAAATGAAATAAATGAAAGTAAGTAACACTCTGAATTTAACAGATGTTTGAAATAAACTGATGCAGTGTGGTGCTACCAGAAAGAAGTAAACAAGTTGTCAATGATAGGCTGATCATTGAAAAAATATTCTCAATAAAAGGGATTTGAGTAAGCATTCGAGCTCTAAAGTGTCTGGCAAGAACAGATATAACTGAGTTGTGCAGTAAGAAAGACTTGTAATGATTTCTAACTATATGGTAATCTTGTAAAGCAGATGTTGCTTTGTTGATAGCCTCATCGAACACCACAATTGTTCTAAAAAGAAATAATATGAATGAAAATAAAGATGCATTTACCCATCAAGTAACTCCACACAGAATATATTTCAGTCTGCTAATTAATCCAGATTAATAGACTGCTTGCTTACAACTGCTACATGACATAAGAAATCTAGTGTACAAACTGAATTTTATTCTCAAGAGATAGACCTAAATTGGAATAAACCAATCTCTTGCAGCTTATCTGCTATATTCAGATAGCTCTAGTAAATATTTAATTACTACTTTTGTGTTGGTGTGCATGCATGCCTGTGTGTGTGTGTGTGTGTGTGTGTGTGTGTGTGTGTGTGTGTGTGTGTGTGTGTGTGTGTGTGTGTGTCTGTGTGTATTTGTCTGTATATCGTTAAAGCTTTTCTAATTCTGTAAAACTGTAGTATGAGGACTTCAAAGATTAAAAAGAAATAAAAGTTTTGACAAGAGTGTATTGCTAATATTTTTTTATCTGCAAGACAGTAAGAACATATTCATGCCTCATTATGTGTTAAAAGGGTAGTGATATTTTATTCATGATTTATCTAATTTGCAAAACACATGGTACAGGGGTTGGATTTAGAGAGCCATTGATCACTGTATAGTGGCAATATTGCAGTACAATGTCTAAAAGGGCACCATACAATTCAAAGAAAACTGCACATCGAGGTCTCTGAAATAAACTACTTACTTCTCTCTGAATCACATCTAATAAGGACACTGCTCTATTAAAAACTGCTTCATATAATAAGCTACTGGTTCCCTCTATAATCCATTCACAAGTCAATCTACTCAGAATTCTGATTTGCATAGAAATGTTTGCCAGCATCTACACCATCAAGAGTATTCCAAAACAAGACTGTAGATTTGTGGAATCTGATAATATTTCATAAAAAAAAAAGCTTTTGAATAAGCTGATTTCTCCATTCTGTCCCATTTGCCTTGCTGGTATACAGGAATATTATGCAGGCTTTAGTTCTATCATTTTAGAAGAACATTCACCTCACACCTCTTCAAAATATGTGATAACAACTGATAAATGAATGTAATTAGACTCCTGTAGCCATGTGAAGCACAACAGCGAATGCTAGAATGTACTGCCTTCCTGAGTTAAATGAAAAAGTAAAAACCAAAAACAACATACACTATCACAAGACATCCCTCCCTAAGGAATCAATGGCTGCATGCAAGGAGGTGTGGACATGGGTACATAAACAAAAATTCTCCTCTGCAGCAGGTATCTCAACTGTCCTTGTTTTGGATGATTTTTACCTGAATCGAAATATTTTTAAACATTTTGCAATAAGCAGTGACATTTCCTTTTAGAATCAGTTTCATAGTTGCCTAGTTCATGAGAGAGCTATGCTAACAACAAAAATGAAGAAAAAAAAACAGTATAATTCCAATTAAAAAATAATAACATTAGTTTAGACATAAACAGAAGTATAATGTCTGGGCCGTGTATTTTTTGATACAATATACTATTTGGTATCTAGAATCATTCTTTGTTATACAAAATAGAAATTATCAATTGAAAATATGTCAGTTTTTCAGACATACCTGTTTCACTTAAAATGAAAAATATGTTGATCTCATTTTAAAATTCACCTGCCTGAATAAACAACACTTTCATTGCAGTTCTATTCGTTTTATCAAGTGCATCTGTAATCTGCAACAGATTCAAAACTGATTTAATGGTAAATGCAGTATATTTGCAGCATCATGCAAATAGCCATAACATGCATGTTACAGGTTTAGAATGACATTTTAGGACATTGCTTCAGAGACACATAAAGTACAAGCGACAAAGAACTAGAAACATCAGACTTGGAAGGTGAGCATAGCTAAACCTTAATCTTGACAGCTGATATACTATATTTTTTCACTTATGATCCAATACCCACAAGGTGACACAGTCAGAGAAATGGAAAGACAGTACACGAAGAAAAACCTCCAATGACATGCTGCAACTTCAGCCCATCTAAATATCTCAGAATTTAATAATGCTGAACTTCTGATTACATACCTCAAAATCAGTCAAAAGAAATCTACATGTATCTCAGCAGTGTACATCCCACCAGGCAATAATATTATTACAGCTGAAAATATCCTACATTGTGTATCTGACACCATCCCCCAAGAAACCTTCATTTTAGGTGACCTTAATCTAGCCTAGTAATCTATAAACAGCAGCATCTCCAAGGATTCTATTCATCTATTTGGCTTCACCCAACTAATATGCTCCACCACCAACATCAAAAAAGCACTAATAGGCAGTCCACACTGGACTAGATATTGACAAACAAACCCCATAATATATAATCTTCTGTTTTCTTGCCAGATACTATAAGTGACCACATCCCAACCTATATGTAATCAGACAACATGGTTCACTTAAACAAATAATCTATTAACAAGTAAAGAATTTAACCAAATTTGACAATAACACATTTATTACAGCCCTGTCCCACTGCAGCTGGAATGTATTGTGTAATGTACCTAGATGAAGCAGTTAATCACTTCAGTTACTCCTTTCTAAAAGTACTAAATGATTTAGCACCAGTTAGGACAAGAAGGGTAAAATCTAATACAGTGCCATGGATGACAAAAGAGACCAAACAGCTCACGCTACAAAGAGATAAAGCATGGAAAGAACACTATAAGAATAAAACACAGCATGCCTACAAACATTGTAGATATCTCAGTAACCTTACTAAGACAGTTGGTAATTCTGACAAGAAATCATACTACAGCAATCTTCAAACAAGCACCAAAACACCTCCAAGCTATTTTGGTCCTGTCCAAATAAAATATTATACCAGGGCCATACCATTACACCCTGTCCTTCTACTTCAAACAACAAAGAGTCCATTGTACTCAGTTCAACACTTATTTTATCTAGCCAATTCTACCACTAGTCAGTGACTACCTCACATCACCTCTTCAACTTCTGTCTGTTCTCAAAATACTCGACCATAAAAAAATTACTAGTCGAGTTAAAAGCAACAACCTCAGCTGCTGATAACCTTCCCACTGAGTTACTCAAAATAGGTACAAAAGCATTAGCCTTCTCTGTTACAATAAACCGGCCAATAACAAAAAATAATGTCCCATACATCTGGGAAAAAAACATTATTATACCTATTGACAAAGAAGGTACTTGAACAGAGTTAACAAACTATAGGCCTATTGATATCCTATCACCCCCTCTATAGAATCCTTGAGAAATGTATTCACTCTCAGCTTATGAAACATATAACCAAACACAACCTCCTTTCCAGCACCCAGCATGGTTTCAGGCCCAGCCACTGTACTACTACTGCCCTCCTCAACTTCACCAACATACAAAGAAATGTAGCAATATGGGCAACCTTGTTTCTTTACCTTTCCTTGGCCTTTCAAAAACATTTGCTGCAGTGTCTCATCAAAAGCTCCTCTCTGAACTTACAGCTCTAGGTCTCACTTAGCCATCCCTCTCCTGGTTTCACACTTATTTATGCAATCATCAGCAGGCAACTACATGACAGCAAAACCTTTCAGCATTTCAACCAGTCTCTGTTGGTGTTTAACAAGGGGCAGTACTTAGTCCCTTCTATTTAATATTTTCATAAATAATCTTCATAATGCTACAACACTTGTCACTCTCATTCAATATGCTGACAATTCAGTCCTTATCTGCTCTGCCCCGTCCATAACAAAATTACAGGAATTTATCAATAATTATTCACTGGCATTGAAATATGGTTAAAAATGTCTAACTTGCTATTTAATGTAAAAAAAAAGATATGCTATTTAATCCAAAACAACACCTTAACCAGAAACGTGTCCTATTACCTCAAGTAATAACACAAAAATAGAAACCATAAAACAAACTAAACTACTTGGAGACATAATAGATGACAACCTCAAATTCGATCACCACATTCTTTACTCCATCAAGAAAACTAACGAAAAATGTGACTCCTTTTATAGGACTAAACACTACCTGACAGATCAAGCATTGCCTTATCAGCAACATTTCTCCTTCCTTCTCTGTTATATGCTTCCCCTATTCTTACAAATATCAATAATACATATAAAACTAAACTAACTTCCTGCTACTACAAAACAGCTACATTTGCAATCAACCAACGTTATAAAAACACCCTACTGCTTTACATTAAAACAATTTAATTGTCTTGAACTCCCATACAAGTTGACATACTCAAAACTAATCATTGCCCATAACTTATTTTACTCTCTAGATAAATGCCCAGCATAAAAAATACTCTGCTGTACTTTTCACCCACTAGAGACCTTTGCTCTACCAATAAACTTTCACTATGTATCAGTAAGACATTCAACACTGCTGAAGGCTCTCTGTACTCTCATTATGTGTCAAAACTCTGGAATGAAATCCTCACACAGTTAAAACAAATAGAAAACTTAAATAGTTTCTAAAAACTTTGCTTAAAGAGCAATTGTAAAAAAACAACAAACAAGCAAGTTAGCTGCTTTAAACTTCACAAAACCACCCCAGAGTAAGTGGATGCTTTAATGTCACAATTCACAACAGTCACATGGGTGCAGCACTATCAATGCCATCTCTACCTGAATGAGGACCATCATCAGAGAGAGAAGGCAACTGGGAATTCCAGCACAGATCACATGCCTAACATCCATGGTATGGCACATATGGACTTTGCAAAAGAAACAAAGTCAGTGTAAATTTGTTTGGTTAAGGTATGTATGTGTATGCAAATGCAGACAAGGAGCACAGTAACACATGCTGAGAGTTGTATATTTTATTAAATTTGTGAAATGTATAACCATTTATTTTAGCAGAGATGCAGCTGTATCTAACAGGATGGAACTTTGATAACAGTCATTGCTTCATATCACAAGCATCTTTATCTTATGTTGAAGTAAAGCATATACATATGCATGTTGTAAGCAGCTTGGCTTAAAAGATAAATACTATTTCCTTTGAAAAAACACCAACTGTCCAAGAAAAGTGAGCCATAATTGCAGTGTTCCTTCCTGTTTTGACTTCTGTTTGCATTTTGAATACTTCTACCTTTCAGAGATACCTGAAGCATCACTCCTGCATTCCTCTTTATTCTGAATGATGATGAATTGTGATGAATTCTATTCAAACTTGAAGAAGCAAAGCAATTTTTGCACGGGGTGCAGAGATGTAGACATATAGCTTGATTTCCTTGGGACTTTCAGCCTTAAAACTTTGATAATCTGCAGCATATTATGGTTAGGGTTACAGGCAGGGGCAGGGTTAGGATTAGCACCTGTTGCTAAGGTCTTTTTAGTCTATTAGCCGGCAAGTTGTGTTGTTGATATAATGAATTTTTAACATGTTTTGCTTCATGTTTTTTTGTGTTGATCATTTAACTCATTGACAATTCACTACATTATCATATCTATAGATATATATATAAATATTAATATTAATATATAAATATATATATACCTACATGTAGCAATCCTCTAAATATTTAATATCTCTGAGCCATTCTTCAGTGAACTACAGCTTGACAAACCCACTTCATCAACTCCATAGCCAGAGAAACTCACTGCAGAACATCTACACAGCAGAATACTGAACTCGCCCCACTGTCTCACCTGAGCTTAAGTCCACTTCTGAGATTCTCTGGCTCAGAATTCAATGAGTTGGTTTGCCAAACAGGAGTTCCCCAGATTGTTTGCTTGTGAAGTTACCTTAATCAATATATATGTTTTGTTACATAACATAGTTTAGATCAGTGAATATTAGTAGAGGCAACACAGCTACCCGCATTGCCTTTTTAACAAGAAACAGCTCCACCTCTTTAGTTTCCTAGGATGTGATTGTGGAATGAAAAATAGAACTGCTTAAATGTGAAGATGAATTATGTTGTTTAAGCCAAGTTTTTGAGACAACAAGTACATCTGTGGCACAAAAGAAGACTTGACAATTCTGTAGAAGGTCAATTTTATTGTTAATGTTACAGCTGTTTAAGTGAGCAATGTTTTGACTTTTAAAGTGTTGTACAGGTGCATTATTATATACGTCTAAGTGCAGTACAAGAATGAATGTTAGGATCCACTGTTAGGTTTAATATGACTATAAGTAGGAGAGAAGAAGTATATATTTACAAGCACAATATATAAAATAGAGTCTTTAGCACAAATTAGTACTCATGTCCTACTATATATTTAAATGGGAACAACTATAGCTCCATAGAACAGAAAAGTGAAAAGTTATCCTGAAATTAGCACAATGATGTGCCCCCTCAAAGATAAACTGTTATGCCTGATTATCTTAACAAATTGTTCATAATGTGACTGCAGTTTTATTCTTTTTAAGAAGTATAATTATGGAGTAACATTAGTTGAATAATTTCAGCCTAAAATGTTGATAAATAAGAAATATCAACTATGCAAAAATTAAAGAAGTACAGACAATACATCTACTTAGCACCACTGCCATAGATTAATAGCTACACAAGCCAAGTGTAGTCCTTCCAGTTAGAAATGGTATCTAAAATGAAAAGCAAGTGGGTCTTTTTAAGTGCCTTAAGATAAAGTGTGAAGTAACAAGTTAGGACATAAACACCTGCTCTGCAGAGGGGGAATTTGTATCTATTTAAAAGGACTTCAATGTTTTTAAAAAAACTATTTACCCTAATTAAAGGCTCCACGCTGTCTGTGAAAAAAAGGTCCATTTGGAACAGTGCTCTAGGACATTTAACAAATACATATAAATAAAAGCAAACAGTGTTACTAATTCTGGGCTTACTGACAGACATATGGATATTGCTCATTGTATGGTGAATACATATGAATGTGTATGCAGAATTCTGACAGGGCCTAAATAAATTAATTGACCCCAGGATCAACTTAGCATTAAAGAAAGAAAGACTGAAGACCCTTAGATATGGACTTAGACCCTGTCTTAACACACACCTTGAACCTTAACCTGTTTGAAGGAAGGGAAGGGAGCCCATGCTGTGGAAGGATACACTGATAACAATATAAAAGGGAACAGGAAATCAAACCCTCTGTAATTCATTCAGACATGTTATTCTCTAGAATAATGTGTCAAAAGTTATAGAAAAGACAGCAGATTATTTCTGACTGACAAACTCAGTTACCTGAAACATACAGCTATCACAAAGCATGCTTTCTTCAGATGTTCATTAATTGTAACAAGTCCACCTTATAATGGGGATTATATAGCAAGGGCAAGTGACAGAGACCTACAAGTTCATGTAGTTTTTATAGGCTTTTAGTGGAATGCTTGATTTGGTCACACATTACTCCCTTCTAAACAAACAGTGCATCATTAATCTGAATAATTTCTAAGTGACTTGGATAAAAGACTGTCTCACCATCAGATGTTATAGGATCAAATTAAGCAGTGAAACTGGGGAAAGCCAACTTGCTGCTGTTTAAGATCTGCATGAATGACACCAGTTTAAGAGTAAAAATAATAGTTTAACATAACAGTGTTCTTAAAGTATCTAAAATAGTAAGATCAAAACATGATAAAGTGTAAAGACAAAGATCTCTGCTGCCTTTAATTTATGGCCAAGGGAAATGGTCTTGCAGTAAACACAAAGAAAAGTCAGTCTACATAAACTATGGGAAAGTGTTAATTATTATGTGACAGATTGCAAATAAATTAATAAAACATATATACATTATGATTCTATTATTATCAAAGAAGCCAAACTATCCTTCAAAGCCCACATAGAAAATATGCATTGGAATATATATAATGTGGTGATAAATCTGTCAAGGTTTATTGTGGGTGGGTTAGTATTCATACTGATTCCAGTATACGGCAGTGTAGTTAGATCTGATCTACAGTATATAACTTACTTAAGGGCTTCCATGGAAAAATATATTATAGACAAAATGGAATGAGGCCAAAGAAAAATGTGCTAAACTAGTATGTTTTTTGTTTATTTATTTGTTTGTTTTAATGAAACTAGGCTAACTAAGCTCAATCCATTCACACTTTCCTCACAGTTATCTGGTTGTCTTGCTACTGTTTTTTTTTTTTTTTTTGGAAGTGAGAATTGCTCAAGGATGGAACAAAGATGCAGATGGTCATTTTAGTACCACTAGGCAAGGGCTTTTTTGCAATATGTTTTGGAAGATGTAATTGTTTGCTATAATTGTTGTTTTCAGATAATTCTCAACTTATGGACACACAGAAGCCTTCAAAATATAGTTGTATACATTTTTGGCAGGCAAAAGGCAGAGATGTAGTAGTCTGGGTCCTGTGGACCCAGTCTGAGCAGCTGCTAATATCTGCAGGTATATGTGAATATACTGTTTAACTACCATTAAATGAGCAGACAAGGTTTAACTGCAGGTAAATGTGTGTGCACTGTTTAACTGCAGGTACATGTGCATACATGGTTTAACTGCAGGTATATATGCATGAACTGTTTAACTGCAGGTATATTTGCATGCACTGTTTAACTGCAGGCAAATGTGCATACACTGTTTAACTGCACGTGCATGTGTATACACTTTAACTGCAGGTAAATCTGCATACACTGTTAAACTGCTGGTATATATGCATACACTGTTTAACTGCAGTTATAAGTGCATACACTGTTTAAGCGCAGGTAAATGTGCATACACTGTTCTACTGTAGATAAATGCGCATAGTGTTTAACTGAAGGTAAATGTGCATACAGTGTTTAACTTTAGGTAAAGTTTCATGCACTGTTTAACTGCATTGTTTAACTGCAGGTATATGTGCATACACTGTTTAACTGCAGTCATAGTGCATGCACTGTTTAACTGTGGGTAAATGTGCATACACTGCTTAACTGCACTCTCCATCTTATTCAGTGAATTGAAGAAGTGACAGATTGGGAAGACTAAGCAGCCGTCATCTATAATAAGAATATATGGGCCCAACAGTTAAGGATGGATGCTAGAACTATATTTGATCAAACATCTGGATCTTAAAAGAGTGAAGAGGAATGCAAATTGTATCTGGATTTTATATTCTGGTATAATATTACGATCCTTTGAGAGGGGCTATTTCAGATACGAATATGATGTGACAAAGAATTACATACCCAAGTTCTTTTTTCAGGGTTTTGACAGCTGTCTGCTTAGATAAATCCACGATGGGGAGTCTGTTGGTTATAGAATCCCAGCTGCATACCCCCCCCCCCATAATTTAGTTGGAAGCTGAAAAAATTCCAGGATTTCTTAGTCTGAGCAAAGGATCCAAGACTTCTTAGGCCAAAGAAAGAGGCTGTTGTTCGAAATTTTAAGATGCTGTGCATACTCTGAGATTATACTGGAGGCATGCCCATTACTTTAATTAGAATGAGAATTAGATACAATGTTCATGTAAGTGTTTACATTTCAGACACACTTTACATCCAAAAGGAATGTTGTGAATACAGTTATAGCGGCCTACAAAACGATAACATTTGTCAAGGTTTCAACACCGAAAACTTCACAACATAATTACTTCTGTAACCGATAACTTTTACTAAAATGAACATAAAATGTGATTCAGAAGTAAAACTTACACTCTGAACAAGGTACTAACAAATAAGTTTTATTATTCTTTCTGCTATTGTCAAACATTTAGTGTTACGATTCCTGCATCATATGTATAAATACTGAAACCATCATAAAAATAGCAGGTAGAAGAAACACAAACTTCACAAGCAGCATGCATGTATTATAGTACAGGTGACCAAGGCTCTTACCTATTGCACAACTTTCTGAGAGAAAAATCACCAAATTGATGTTCATAAAAGACAATTTTCTAGTTTTACTTTATATGGAGACAATGAGCTCTAATGATTAAGATACTCTAATTATTGTCTGTAATTATCCTTTGCAGATTAAAATAAGCTTTTGTAATCAACAGCAATGCAAAGCCAGCTCATTACAATGATAATAGTA
>NC_056745.1:1291231159-1291253659 GCF_019279795.1 Protopterus annectens
AATGTGTATGCAGGCTACCCAGGTAGTTATTATGATTCCCACATATGGCACATCTGTGACCTGTACTAATGGTTTGTGAGGGGTCACTTACCACAGAGCATATTGCTGGTGATGCTAGATATGCCTGGAACCATGACTCATGATACTCATTACAAAAAGAAAACACAGAGTTAAACAGACCATAAGTACAGCCATGCACAATCACAAACAAGAAACATTACTGAGCATGCGTCTGGGCTGCTGAAGTCATGTTTGCTGTCTGGATTCATCTGATTGTGCTCTGCAGAATGAGTCTGCCAGATGTGTCTGGGTGTGATTGTTGAACAATATTATACTTAGGAAGATATTACATTAAAGTGGATACATGCAGGGCAGCATTTCTCTGTACAGCAGGCAGTAAAGTCAAAGCTAGATGAGGAGACAGAAGAGGAAACAGCAGCAACAGGGGATGATCATACCAGACGGAAGCAGGCAAAGTATGCTGTGGCTCTAGCAAAGAAGTAGCAACTTGCATATAGTTTTAGAACATAGTATATAGGCATAAAGAAGATGCACTGCTGTAAAAATGATGCATACAAAACCCATACCAGGCTGTACTTACCCATGTATAGGCTGTTTACACCCAAAATCACGCATAGGTCACTCAGGTAACACTATAGGCAGTGTTCAATTATTATCATTTGTACAAATCAAGAAAGGAACATAAGGAGTGCACTGGTATCACTGGAGGCATGTCATGTACTCGGGGCTGTGGTGGAGAGAGTGTAGCTCCACAGGGGTATTGTCTCACAATAGTTGCAGTACTATAGCTTGGTCTACTGGACAAGTCCAGGCAGTGGTGTAGTCAGAGTTTGTGCTGGCCAGGTCTGTCTTTGAGTTTGCCACCCCTTTACAATGCCCCCCCATACACAGTCCTCCCCTGCTGCAGCCATTCAAGTGTCCCATTACTCGGTCATTTCTTCCCATTTACCATAAACACTGAATTGTGCATACTGTTTTATGCCTTAGTTCTACAATGATTATTTGGATTTCATTTAAAACTTTTATTTTAAATTTTATACCACAAACACCGATAAACATCTGCTAAACAAAACAATACAGTCTCACAATGCAAACAGACTTAGCATTAAAACTTGTCTACCCTTGAAACTCACATTCAGTGAAACAGCATTAAAACCCACATTCAAAGAAATTGCATCTGGCCAATGGCAGATTAAGTTTACCTTAGGTCTGTTTTAAAGTCACAGTCCCCTTGCAAACATATTTAGAACCTTACAAACATAGCTGTGTTCTTTGATTCATCTTCCTGATTGTATTAAATCACATTCCTTATATAATACAGTTAGACCAGGTTTTAAATTTATTGTTTTGAACATTTTTTCAAGTAAGCAATGAAATAAAATGTATGAACCAACAATGACAAAACTGCCCAAAATCAGAACATTTACATCAAAAAAGTCTACTCAAACGTCTGTCATTATAGTCCACCAGTATCATTAAATATGCACAATCTCTGCAGAAGTAAAAGTCATCTAAATAATTCCACATTAAAGAGATCTGTAACTAATGAAGAGGTTGCTCCTAGCAACTAATTTTATGTTTCATTGTTTCATCTATAAATAAAGTGTCTGTTGCACTTGAAGAATAAATTGCCTATATTACATTAAAAAAATGATAAGCTAGTAATATTGCAATAGGGAATGGATGGTAAACTGATAACATGTTCATAATTACTAGATATCTCTTCCAAAGGAGGACACTCTCAAGACTGCAGCATCTACCCCCTTTAAAGTACAACACAGTACAGTATCCACAATCCTACATACTTATCAATTAAATATGCATCAAAAGGCAAGTATACAACCTATTTTGCTATTAATGATGCTAACAGACTTGGTATAAGCAGCACTAAACATCTGTTACCCTGAAACTCTCAGCTCCTTGTAAAATCCACTTGAGGCTCAGCTATATCTCTCAATCTCTCAACTTTGCAGCACCAGCAATCTGGAAAAAGCCAAAATGTATTGGGGGGGGGCAAAGGCCCAGAACCAGGGACACATTTTAAACATTACTTGTGTAATCTTAGAAAGTTGCTAGAATAAAATTTTTGTGCTTCTATGTGTTTCCTGAAATAAAATGAAACTTAAATGGCTATCATTATTTAGTGAATTCAGTTCTCGCTGATTTGCCAGAAAACCACAAATCTTAAGAGGAACAGACCAAAAGTATGAGCCAAACATTCCAGACATTCTGTGAAAAATCTGGACAATTAAGAAGTATGGACTCAACTTCTTGAATCACAAGTGGTGGTATGGGAAGAGAATTCAGGCTCGTGCTTCTTGTACCTATGGTACAGGATTTGAACCAGAGTAACACTAACCACCAGGTATATCTAACTGGGGCATTTTCTCCACACACACACACACACACACACACACACACACACACACACACACACACACACACAGAAACATACACACGCACTTTCAAGCAGCATGCTAAATAACCTTACTACCTCACCCACACACATACTTAGTTGCTGAAAAAGCAATTTCAAGCAGCATACTAAATTCCCTTACTACACACACTTTGAGCATACTAAATTCCCTTACTACCCACACATACGTTCAAGCAGCATACTAAATTCTCTTAATACCCATATACACTTTCAAGCAGCATACTAAATTCCATTACTACACACATACTCACACAAACCTTCAAGCAACATTGCAAATTCCCTTACTGCACACACACACACACACACACACACACACACACACACACGCACACACACACACACACACACACACACACACACACATGCACACACACACACACACACACACGCACACACACACACACACACGCACACACGCACACACACAAACAAAGACATTACACATCATTTTTTTCTGTGTTTGTTTTTTAAGAGTATGGTTTCCAATTGACTTGTTTCCACTGAGCCACTGAGTAAGACTTTAAGTACTTTGCATTTGCTTATGTGAATTAAGTGCCTCACAAAGATCTGAAATGGTCACAAGAAAGTGATACTATATACAAAACAAATTTTACATGATGGTGAGGTGTACATTTTACAAGTTGAAAAGTGGACTCCTAAATCAATAGTATGTACAGGGTGACATTATCAAGTGTCATCTTACTGATCTGCTGGGTATTCCCTGGAGCCATGGTTAATGGCACATATTATACATCCCCAGACCATGGCCCAGAATGGATATAACAATGTCTTGAATCACATCTATGTCACTACTGAATGTAAGTTTGGCCTGCTGAAGGTCTGCTTTCTCTTTCTAGATGTATCTGGAGGTGCTCTGCAGTACAACCCTGGCCCATGCAGTAATATCTCTGCAGTCTGTTTATGTCATACAACATCATTATAAACAACCAATTACACCAGAGCAGACAGACTTAAGAGGAGGAAGTCCCAAGCTCCCATAGTCATTGATGGATGAGGTGACTGATGAGATGCCTGCAGAGTAGCTGACTGCAGGGGAGGAATATGCTGGATGAGTCAGGTGTTGTATAGGTAAGAAAGAGCATCTGGTTCATAACTATGGACCAGAATAATGTATTACACAGAGCAATAAAAACAACAAATGGAAACCTACACCTATGCTGTGCTATACCATGCATAGACTAGCCACACTGTGCATCAGACATAGCCTATACAAGTTGCAGAATACAGTAGGTAAACAGTTGCCACCACATGCACAAGTGGAGAAGATCACAGTATCAGTGTCATCAATGGAAAGTTGTGTGTGGTGTGTGCGTGTGGGTGGGGGGGGGGCATAACATATTTGAAAAAAAAAATTCTGTGTGTGTTACACTTGTGTAGGTAAGTTGGGAGAGTGGGCTATACTGACCAAGGATGGCCATTGCTCTGTGAGTGTGTGATGTAGGCAGTGAGAGTGAGCTGGGGCACAGTTCCAACTGATGTAGCAGCACTACTGTGAAATCCAATGGACTGGTTCATTGTACCCACTGGACACATATGCACAGAATGTGCACATTTCTGCTCATAGGCATGCCTTCTCCTGCTATGCTCACAGCATAATACATACTGCACTGAGTGTATGGAGTGCTCTGAGACTGTTAATGATGATCCATGCCATGGCTGGACTCAACACAAAAACTCTGCTCATGTTGGCATCCACATTGCAATATACTTCCCTCAAAACTGGGTAATGGCATAGATGTATTGGCCCTATGAGTACCTGGTTGTGCCCTTCTCTTCCTACATTGGCTTTCCCCCCAGCAACATTGATGGACCAGCTATGGAAACTTCATTGGCTATGGTGCATGCAACACAGCCTCATAGGTTCAAAGCTATATACTTAGGCTAGCGACCACCATGCAACCCAACTCAATCATATCCCTGTGTATCATGTGCGTTTATTAGGAAGACGTATGTTAAGAAGTTTCTAAAGGTTATGTGGGGAGTATGTTAGCTTGGGTATAGTTATTTTTTGCCTTTGTCTATTAGAGACTCGGAGGTGAGATTCGGGGTGAATTTCCAATTTTCCATCCATGGGTCAAGTTTACACTTAAATACGGTTAGGGACAGACTCTGATTTACATGGATGGGGAGTAAGTACTAGGCTAACTGACCTTGTGGGTCATTTTAAAACATAGACCAGTGTACAGATTGCAGAGAACTGAATGCAATACTCTGTAAATTGAGTACACCGTTTAATGAAAAAAAATGCTTTTGTCTCAAACAATAAATATATTCAGTAAAAACTAAATGAAAACTCCAGCCAAGCTAGAGATTCCACTGAGCGACCTCTCAAACCTCTTGTATCAGAGACCCATGTGATACATGCAAATGACCCTTACAAACATCAGGTGTTTCAGCTAAATGGCAATTCTGAATGCCCATGACTTATTCAGATGCATTCAGAATCTCTTGGCTGGAGTTTTCATTTAGTTTTTAATGATTGTTTTTTCTGTGTGACCTTCTCACTCTTTGTTTTAAACAATGAATACATGAGAATTCATCAGATGTAATAACATTACAAAGTGACCTTATTTAAACAGTTACAAACATCACATGAGTCAAAACAATTAAGTAAGCAACAACATCTTAAACTGACCATGTGATTATGAAAACCTATTGTAAAATAATAAACATTTACATTAAAAAACAGACATAAAATTTGTCAAGTAAAGACATAAAAACATATCTATCTAATCTGAGCTTTGAGCTTTAACAGGCATCCAAAGGATGTTAATTCATTAAGAACAGGCCAGCCTACTGCATTCAGGAATAAAATCCAGTAAAGTTCATGTTTTTCCAAATGTAAGAACCACGCTACCCCCCCCCCCCACATTCTGTGCAACTTAATCAATAACAATAACTTGACTTGACTAATGTTTGAACATGGCATTAGTCAATTTACACTTATTGATCTCATAGTTGTGTTCATACATTCTGTCCCTCAGCCTATGTTCCATTTTTCCTATATAGAACACAGAACAATCTTGGCAAAGTGCTGCATACACTATGCTTGCTGTATTACAATTATATTTGTCCTTAATTCTAAAAGAGTATCCAGTGATATCAAACAGTTCCCCTTTTTACAAAAAGAACAACATCCACATTTACCAATAAAAGCAATAGTGATCTTATTTTTGGAAACAGTATGTTCAAGAAAATTCTTAAAATTAGCTCCTTTTTTGTAAACAATAATAGGCTTCCCTCAATTGCTTTTCTACTTTGCAGTCTTCGTTCATAATGGTCCAATTCTTAAAAATAATGTTTCTGACCATGTTACTATCAATGGTAAATCTGGTAATAAATGATAGCCCAAATTTGTCATTATTCTGACTGCTCAAACAACCAAGATGTTCATCTGGAACAGACAATTTAGCATCGGAATACGGTCTTTGAAGATTTCCTGGCAGAATGTGAATTAGAATGTTTTTATGGAGAAGATACCCTTGTGAATTTTTAGACAATCTTAAGGGAGACAAAATAGAAATTTTGTATGTATATTAATTTTGGACACTGACTTGTTTGCTACAGTTGAACAACTTGGTTTACACACACACACACACACACACACACACACACACACACACACACACACACACACACACACACACACACACACACTCACATATTTATATATATATATATATATATATATATATATATATATATATATATATATATATATATATAGGTCGACTTTACATGACTGAAAGCTCAAAATACTGAAATTCATTTGACTGAGTCCACAATCCGGAATGTTCAAGATACTGAAAACTCATTTGACTGAATTTCAGAATACTGAAAGCTTACAATGCTGAATTGCAAAATACAAAATCTTAAGCCATAGACATGGTGTGTTTCCCTTCACATGTGAATTGCTTAATATAACAAAATATGCACAGATCTGTGAATACCAAACATTTCATCACAAATAACATTAACATTCACAAAACATAGGTTCACAATACTAAATAAACTGCACAAATATCAGCAACAATTTGTTCACCAAATGAAAACTATAAAAGAAAAAAATGCACACTTACAACACCAACAACTAACTCTTTCCAAAATTATAAATTACTTACTTACCTTATTAACAGACACTGGATGATATAAAACAAAACTAGGTGGGGGGGGCTACACCTTCACACCCCCCAGTGAGTTGACTGCGCCCTCACACCACTCCAAAACTATACATACTAACTCCGGGATCACACTACAGTGGGGAAAAGAGCATATACCCTTTACTTACCTTGTAGTACTGTACACACTGCCATTTTGTATTTTGCATATCTATATATATATATATATATGTATATATATATATATATATGGTTTACTATCATCATTTCGAAAATTAAAATAAATAAGGTAGCAATTACCGAAATAATACGTCGAAAGGACATATTTCCGAATGTTTAGAAGGCCGTAAACCGGACAGAAATGTCGAAAACGTCGAATCGCGACATTCCCAGTCGATCAACGTGGAATAACCGAAACAGCGTGAAATACAGGCAACACAGAGCACGCCCACCCTGCCAAATACACAGAACTACCCAAACTAAACACACGCGTATGCAGGGGGGCTGCACCCCCCTGCACCCCTAGGGGGCTGTGCCCCACACCCCAACTTAATATTCCAGCTCCGAGATCGCACTACAGTGAGGAAAGGGATGTATTTCCCTGTCCGCACTGTACCGCGATCCGGTCCCATGAGCGAACGTTGTTATTCCGAATGCACAGTCCATTCGCAATTACAACATTCGCTCAGATGACCTGCCGCATTATGAAGTATTCGAACATCTGATGTTCGAATACTTCATAGCCGTGCAAGTGCACGGCGACATTGTCATGGTAAACCTATATATATATATATATATATATATATATATATATATCTACACACAGGATCACTACTAAATCCTGAATACTTCCATTACCGAAGACCAGAATCTTAAGACCAGATAACTGAAAGACGAGAAGTCCGGAAGACCAGAAGCGTGAAATTTGAAATACCGAGCACTACACTAAACATACACCACACACATACACAGACCATCACCCAAAACACAAACACACAAGTCTACACTACAGATAAACCCCCCACACCCCCCCTACTTAAATATTCTAACTCCAAGGTCGCACTATACAGACAAGCACACGAAAACACCACCACACACCTACATTCCCCACACACACACACACACAGACACACACACACACACACACACACACACACACACACACACACATCACAGTCACAACACACACTTACACACACACTAAAGCCACTAACCAATAAAACCAAACAGACACTTACCGAACCTCCTGACATCTCTGTACTTCGCGATTTTGAAATTCGCACTGCTGGTCTTCCGGTCTTCTCGTCTTTCGGTTATCTGGTCTTGAGATTCCGGTCTTCGGTAATGTAAGTTTTCCGGAGCTAGTAGTGATTCTAAATATATATATATATATATATATATATATATATATATATATACCTAAAATCTATATATCTGCATAAATATTTTATCTTAAGTTAAAAAAGCATAACCTTGGGTTTATGGACTTGTCAAACAGTATGCTCCTAAACTTTATTCTGATATTACTGTTCCCTCAAAGTCAGTTCATTTCTATTTAATTTGCTCTTTGACTCATCTAAAGAACCCACCTCTCTTTTTATATCTCCTTTGCAATATTAAGAACTTTAGATACAGTTGGTTAAGAGTTTTATTTCCAGCTCTTTTTGGAAGCCAGCAGCATTAGAATTAGTAGAGCTTTACAGTGTTTGGAAAATTCAGATGCTATACCTGCCTTGACATTTCTGACAAAGTACTCTGTAGAAAAGTTTTGAAATCCACCAACCTGTTGCATTCCCCAAAAAAAAATTCCAATTACCTCTCTCTTTCCCATCATATCTCCAGCATTTTATTGATCTGAGGGGAATGTCTGCTTGATGTATTAAAGTTCTTGTGCAAACACTTCCAAGCAAAAATCCACAACTTTCTTGACTTTGTGGTAGATTTGGGAGCCATACAGATGTTCTCCCATTGTTCCCATTTTTTTTCCTTTCCAGTGTCTCTTCACAAACTTTTCTAACTTTCTTTGATTGATTCTTATAGCTATCATGTGATATTTTAATTACCCTACTAATTATCCCTTTTTTTTAAAAAAGCAGCGTACTACCAGATCTGTTCTTTCACTTAGCACTTAAGGGAAAATTTGGCCAGGGTTCAGGGAACTTCCCCTACACTTCAGCATAGGGGGATGAAATTGGAGGTGGCACATCCAGTCTCTGTCTCCATTCCAAGAGTGAATGCAGCCTGGAGAGACAATAGAGCCATGTAGGATGTAGTCCAGAGCATGGATAGAGCAAAAGTTGATGTTGTGTCTGAAAAAATTTCGGAGATGGCAGAATCACTGCCAAATGGCAAAGTTAATATTGAAGTGGTGGAGACCAAATCTATATCAGATGAGATGAAGAGAAAGGAGCAGATTAATGTATCAGAGCACATGGGAACCAATTGGAGGAGCTATTTCAAAACAGGTTGTTCAAGAGTGAAACGAGGCAGCAGAATGGATGTATTGTTACAACCCTTCAGTCTGTAGGTTTGTGGGATGATTATTTCATGGATATGTTGAATCAAAGTGAGCCAGATAATGAAACTATGGTATCATGGAATTAAATAATAGAAAGAACTGAGGGAGAAGCTGAAGGAGAAAAATAAAAGGAGTCTGAAAACAGAGCATACATACAAACAGTAAAGCCAGGTGAAGAAAGGAAGGAACCAATAAAAGAAAAAAGGAAGAAATTTACCATACGTATAAGCAACAAAAAAGAACATGGACTTAACAGGTATGAGGTGCGGGATTCTGTAATTAACCTAAAGAGGAAAAAAAACTCTATTCTAACCAACAAAGAGATTTTTTTGTGATATAATATATCTGATACAGGACAGGCTAAGGAAAATTTCTTAGGGAAATATGACCAGCAAAACAGGATTAGTTCATGGCCTGATTATATTATTCAAGCCTTTTTTAGAGAAACAACAAGAAAAAAAAAAGAATAATGGTGGCATTTAGGACTGAAATTGAAGCTAGTGAACTGAAGCAATACTTACTGACTGTTTGCAAAGATGTAGTTGATAGAACAAAGGGATATAATGAAAGAGGTCTATGGACTGGAGTTTAGGAATGTGGTGTTATATTAAAAATGATAAACGATAACGTAATTCACATTCCAAGTGTAATAAATGGAAATGGAAATGGGGGTATGTAAAATATAAGGGGCAGCCAAGAAATGTTTCTTTTGTGGGAATTGTATCAAAAGAAAAATGTTTTAAATGTGCTAAGACAGGTCAAGATACATAGAAATGCAATTTAAAGTGTAAAAAAATGTGGTCATCCTGACATGCATGGTTTCAATGTGAAAATGTTAACACAGCTGATAAAGTGGTTATACATAATACAGAACATGAATAAATGACAATACAAGAGACAGTAACACAGTATGAAGCCAGTGACAAGGTAGAATATAATGTAGAACAAGAAAATAAAGAAAATAGTGAAACAAGTGAGGAAGAAGAGATAAATTGGCAAGTAGTAGAAGAAAGAAAAAATCTATAGGAAGAAGAGTAAAAGAAAGAAAAAGGAAAATGAGAGGTATATTCACAAAAGAGACAAACAAGGTAATTGATGAGAATTACATCTTCTTCATATGAACATGTAGATTTTACCTTTGATTGTGAATAGTATAAAAAAACACGAAAAGTAGGTTATGCATATTAGAATGGTGCACAAAGTTAAATATGAATGTAATAATACTAGAAGATAGACTTTAACAGAAAATGAAAGGACACAAACGGAAAAATTATGGAATGGATCAATAGTTTGGAACACAGGGAAAAGAAACTTGTTCAGGAATATGCATATCGTGTCAAGAGGATGTTAAAATTTTAGATGTGAATATTGTTGAAATAGGGCACAACTGTATTGAATATTTGATGGAGAAATAATGTTTATAGAATTATAGCTATATCTGTGTATGTTACAAGAAAAGATAGGGAAATGATGTTTAAAACATGTGCAGTACGTGAGTATAAACATGAATATCATACTAGTAGGTGACTTTAATTGTAATTTAGGACAGAATAAGAAGAATGGATGTGACATGAAAGTGGTAAAGGAGTAAATTAGATAAGATACATTGTATTTATGGAAACATAATCATTGGACTTATAGGAGGATTGATGTTAAAAAGAGAAATGGGTTATTTCTTAATATCAGAAGGTTTAAGAATTATACAAAAAAAGGAGTGAAGCAAATGGATTTTCTAATCATTTAGCTATTTGGTTAAATATAAATGAAAAAGAGGAATATATTAAAATAGGTAAAGGATTTAAAATGTTAAATGAAAAAGAATTAGAATCAAAGAATAGGAGAGAAATTTAAAAATTATGGAAAAATTATGTTGAAATGAGAGAGTTTTATGAGAACTGAACTACATGGTGGATTAGTTTTAAAGAAAAATATAAAAAAATGCTTTCTTGAATGTATACATAAGAAAAGTAGTCAAGAAAAATAATATATAATAATTTAAGTCATGAAGTATTTTGAGATATAGTTAGAAATGAAAGAGAATATTATAACAAAGAAAAGAAATCTATAAAATAAATCAGGATAAAATTAAGAAATATATATATATATATGTATATATATATATATATATGTATATATATACATATATATATATATATATATATATATATATATATATATATATATATATATATTGTATATTATATATATAGCAAACAAGGGAGAAAGGAAGATATAGCACCATATTTAAATGTATTAATGAAAAAAGAAAAGAAAAGAATTGAAATATAAGGATGGAAAAATAATGAAGACATAAAAAAGAGATATGTGAAATAATTAAGAACTATGCAAGGCAAATGTTTGTTAAGAAAGGTTTTAATAAAAATGAGAAATATGAAGTTGATAAGTTAAGCAAAGAAGCTAATGAACATCTGGAAAATAACATAACTATAACAGAGCTGAATGAAGCTATTGATTAAATACAAATCTAAACATGACAACAGGATTAGATGTTATAAAATTTAATATGTATAATAATATGGAAAACTGGCAAAATTATTATTTATTAAGATATGGACTGAATGGTTGGAGACAAGAATACAATATAAAAAATATGCATAGTTGTTATAAAACTTATATGGAAAAAAAGCGGAGAAGGATGAGATAAAAAAATGGAGGCCAATAACTTTAAATAATACAAATTATAAAATGTTTATGAGAATCACAAGGAAAAGACTAAACAGAAGATGTATAAGTTATATAATCAACCTATATTTAGTAGAAAAGGAAAAGGAAGCCAGAATGTACTATGGCGCATAAGGGAAGTGACTGATGATATAATAAATAAAAAGTAGCTACAAAACTTCAGTATGAATCATTATGGAATATTTTAGAAGCATATAATATTGGTAAAAGAACAATAAAAGTAATTATTTCTTTGTATGAAAGAAACTATGTTTAGGTAAATGTGATTGTATGGATAGGGGAAGAATTATGGATACAATGTGTTATAAGACAGCGTTGTACAGCTATCAGTATTGTTTTTTTTTTTTTTTGTTAGTTATGAATACAGTTGTGAATAAAGTTAATTTAATGACAAAAGATGCAAGATACAATATAATAGAGAAAGTACATATACCTATTATGTATATGTATGCATATGATATAGTGCTGATAATGGAGAATAAAAAATGGATGGAAGAAGTTGATGAATTGAGGAGGTCACTAAATTAAATTGGATTAAGTATTAATAAGGAAAAAAGTAAAGGACTGAATATAAGGGAAATATAGGAGATACGAAATTCAGTGAGAAATATAAAGTGATCTTACGTATAATATTTGGACAGAATGAATATAAAATGAGCAATGGAAAAATATTTAGCAAAATAAAGGCAATGACTACTTTTTGAAAAATGTTTAGGATTTCATATAGAAAGAAGGCACACTTGATTAATATTGTGATAGTGGGGGAAATTGCATATGTAGTTAATATTTATATGATTCCTACAAAACATGAGAAAGAACTGATGGATATATTGTTTTCTTTCATAAAGGGTTCTAGACTAAATCCAGTCAGGGAGGGATATTATATATGTATGTATATATATATATATATATATATATATATATATATATATATATATATATAAAGTAGAACAAGGTGGATTGGGTTTAATGAACCCAATAGTTTATGTTGCATCTTTGAATTTCTATAAAATGTTACAATGTGTTACAAAAGAAAAAGAAAGGCTTAATTGGTGTGATTCTGTTAAATAAATATAAAACATTTTGGGAGAAATCAAAATAGGAAAAAGATCAAAAGATTTAATTAATGAAGAGTTTAAAGAATATCAAAATAAGATTATATTAAGGAAGTTGAAAATGGATATGACTGAAAAGAATAGAGTGGTATTTGAATATTATGAGAACATATTTCTGTACTGATCTATGGAATAATCTAGAAAGAAATAAAAAGGAAGTTATATTGCTGAGGTATAAATGGTATAAAAGTATACATGAGTGTAAAGATTTTCTCTGGAGATTATCAATAGGCAAATTGCCAGTTAAAGCACATATGCCATATAAAAGTAAAGAAAGTAGGATATCTCATAATTGTAAGGAATATGAAACTATTGTTTAAGAGTAAAAAGTTTGCGGAACGTATTATGTAAAAGTGATATGTTGGGGAAGTTTATAAAAGATGATCAAATTACTATGGAAATGATAGGATTTGGTTATTATGGCATAAACAAGCAAGATGTCAAAAAAATGGACAGAATAATATTTTATGATTCATGGACAATTTGAAATGAAAGACTGAATTAAATCAAATATAATGGTAAATAGGTACTGGCAAGAATATTGGAAAAAATACACTTTTGTTTGTGGGGTGGGCAACAGTAAATAGTCTATAGCTGGACTTTAATACAAATATGTTAAGAAGTATAAAGTAAATAATAAGATTTGTAAATATGTATTATGATTTACAATAAAAAAAGTAATCATCATTGTTGCAAGTGAGACTATTTTTTTTTTTCAGAAGGACTTCCTGTTTCTATTCCATTTGCAGAAGTGGCCTGGAGAAACAGGGAAGCAGATGGAGAGAGAAGGAGATGATGGGGATGTGAGAGAAATGGAAGAGAAAGCAAAAATTAAGACTGGAGAATATGTGCAGGATTCTGAGGAGATGTTTTAAAGTAACTTGTTTGATGCAGATGAGTCAGAAAATTAATTACAGACCTGCAGTTGGGTAGATTAAGTGATTATTTTCTCAAAGCACAGTCAAACACAAAATGAAAGAGATGTTTCATATGAGAACTATATGGAGAAAATGCATAAAGAGGATGCAGAGATAATCCTGAAAAATAGTGCTGAGATGGAAAAGAAAACATGCATAGAATGTAAAATAAGGCAGAAGGAGAGTAGCAGAAAAGAAAGTAGAAGAAAATGAAAAATGGAAGTGCATGGTAAGTATTTAAAGTAAAGAAAATAAGAAATGGACATGTATGGAGTGTGGGACAATTTGATACCTCTTCTGGGTGTAAAGAGCATGAGATACGAGTGTTTATTCATGTTAACAAAAAGACATTTGAGATGGTATATCTGAGACTGTTTTTTCAATGGAAAATGTTCTTGGAGAATATGAAAAAGGAAAGACTGCAAGTCATAAAATCTTTTTATGATAAAAGCATTTAACAATGAAATATAAAAGAAAATACATGTAAATTTCAAACAGAGCTAGAAAGAGAGAATTTGAAAGGATAACCCAAAACATGTTTTTTTTTTTGTGTGTATGGGAATGAAGGACATTGGATAAGTAACTGTGATGAAACAAAATGTTACATTTATAGAGAAATGGGTGACGATGAAAAAATGTGAATTGAAATGCTATAATTGTAATAAAACTGGACATCTATGGATGGATTGCAAAAATGAAAATAAGATAATAAGAGTAAGAAAAAAGGAAAACAAGAAGAAAATGAAGAAAGAGAAGAAGTTTTAGAAGTAGTAGAAACAGAAGAAAAAATAGATGAGAAAAAATTATAAACAGGACATAGAAGAATGTTCTGAAATAAGTGATTAGGAAGACATACATTGGGAGGTAGTAAAAGAAAAAAAATATTTGTAAAAGGGTAAAAGACAGAAAAAGAAAACTTAAAGGGATAAGTACAAAAGAAAAAAGAAAGGAAATGTATGAAAAAGAATATATGCAACTAATGATCAGGGTTGGTATAATGCCTAAGGTGTTTGACTCACAGACACGAGGTGCAGTGTTTAATTCTCACCTTTGGGTGGAAATTGCCTAGGCTTAGAATGGCCTGTTAAGAAAACTAGCCTAGTAATTAGCTATGAACCTAAGAAACCATGAATTTAAGGAAAAGGGAAAATGAAAATATTAGAGTGCTTTCTGCAAATGAGAAAAGTATTAATAATATAGGAAGAAGAATATGGATTTTGGAATGGGGTAATAGAAGTGATGTAGATGTAATTATATTAGAAGCCACAAGATTTTTAATAAATGAAGAAAGATTACAAACAGAGAAACTATGGCAAGGAAAGATAACCTGGAATTTGGGAAATGAGAGATGTACTTGAATTGTTGTATTCTGTAGACATACAGTAAAGAAATTTGATGCAACTGTAGCAAAAATATGATGATTAACCATTGCAAATTTCAAATGGAATGGACAAGTATACATAATTATAACATTATATCTTTACACTAATTGTAAAGAAGAATGGGAAAGCTTATTTCATCAGATGATTTTACACTTACTAGTGACAAATATGAATATTACAGTAACAGGAGACTAACTGTGATGTAAGAGGCAAGCAGAAAAAGAAAAGAAATTATATATGAAAAATGTTAGAAGTTATAAGATGTGGTAAGTTAAAACTTTGGGAGAAAAATACATGGACTTAAAAGGAGTATGAATGGAACTGAAACAGATTATTTTATATTATTGGAAGGTTTAATTAGAGGAGAAAGGGAGGTAGTTAAAAATAGGATTTTTTGATCATCTTGTAATATTGCTAGAGATAAAGGAAAGCAGGACATACATAAAAATAAAATAATAAAAGGATAAATGACAAAGCCTGGAATGAAGAAGAAAAGAGTTAGTAATGCATTTCTGGAAAGGTCATATTACTATGAGAACATTTTATAAAAAGTGGGTCTGAAAGGTTAATGATATGAATGTTTTTTTACAGCGGCAATATGATGTGAGAAAGCTAGAAAAAGAAAAATATAAAACAACATATAATGGTGCATTGGAAGATTTAGAACATAAAAGGTGGAAAGTACTTTGACAAAGAAAAAATTATATGAAAGAAATCAGGAAAAAATACAAGAATTTCTATATAAGCAAAGCTATTTTACAACAAAAAAGAGAAGATCAAGTTACTTAAGCAGATTAGTGAAGGAAGATGGCAATGTAATGAGAGAAATAAAAAATGTAAAGGATATTAATAAAGAAGTCAGGAAAAAATTATTTGTAGTGTGATACAATATGTAGAAGAAATGTTTTTTTTTAAAAAAGGAAGGTAGTAAAAACACGGAAAGTAAAAATGTTAACAGAAAGAGAGAATAACAAGGTGGAAAATTAGATTTCTTTAAATGAGCTAGATATAGTATTAGGAAAGTAAATATGGATTCAGCTGCAGGACCAGATGGAGTAGGGTATGAAATGTATAAATATTTAAGTACTTGGAAATACATATATATATATATATATATATATATATATATATATATATATATATATATATATATATATATATATGTGTGTATATATATATATATATATATATATATATATATATATATATATATATATATATATATATATATATATATATATATATATATATATATATTTAATATTTTGAATGAATGGTTAAATTAAAGTTGTATGTATAAAGTAGTGTGCAGTGGAATATTTAAATTCTTATGGAAGAAGGAAGATAGAAGACAATTAAAAAACTGGAGACTGATAGTATTGAATAATAAGATCTTTATGAAAATAATATAAAATAGATTTGAAACTAAAATGGAAAATATTATGGAAGATGTATATACATATATATATATATATATATATATATATATATATATATATATATATAAAGGAGAAGGGCTGTCAAGATTAATTAATGATAGAAAAATTGTGGACAATATTATGAATAGAAAAGCAGAAGCAAACCTCATGATAAGAGATCTTAAAAAAAGGCATTCAATACAGTTGGATATGACATCTTATGGGTAATCTTGAAAGCATAAGTGAGAAAGTTAGGAAATGATGTATGTCATAAAGTAAAAATACTTGTAAATGGCTGGTTAGGGTAAGAGGTATGTGTGAAGACTGGCATAAGACAGGGATATCCAGTGATTTGTATACTCCTTGCATTAGTTATGAATTTGATAGCATATGAAATAAATCATAAAATGAAGGAGGAGGAATATAAAACACCTCAAATGTTAAGAATTTCACTTCTGTTAACATTTGCAGATGACATTATAATATTTACAAAAAAAAATGAAATTTGGATAAAAGAAGTAATTTACAGAAATCAGTGTCTAGAGATGATAGGGATGGCGTTAAAGAGTGATGTAGTAAAGATGGGGTATATATTTTACAATGAATGGAAAGATGGGGTATATATTTTACAATGACTAGAACTTCTGTGTTAGGTATACATTTGGGAATAAATACGTAATAAAAATTCCCTCAAAAGAACATCAAATAAAATAAAACAAACCTGTCTTTTTCTGGAGAACATATAGATTATCATTCAGGAAAAAGGCTTATTTGATAAATTCAGTACTGATGGGAAAATAATATACTTAGCAAATGTATTTATGTTGTCAACAGTATTTGAAAAGGAATTATTGCAGATATTTGTTTTTCAATTTTATGGGTTCCTAGATTAAACATTAAACCCAGTCAAAAGAGTGGTTTTGTATGTAAATAACGAGGAAGAAGGTTTGGAATTAATTAATCCAGTGGTATATGCTGCTTCATTTAATTTGTACAAAGTGTTAAAGTGGATAAATGAAACAGATGCGAAATTAGGAGTAAAACTGTATACATATAAGTATGATACATTTTGGTGTATGGTAAAAAAGAGTAAATGAAAAAAAGAGCGTATAAATGAAGAAAAATATTTTTTGTGGAAAATAAAAAATGATGATATAGAGAAAAGGTAGAAAAGTACTGTATAAGAATATAATGATAAAACATTACTATGTAAAACTATGGGAAAATCTAACAGATGAAAACAATAAAGCTATAAAAATAAGAAATAAATGGTGCAACCAAAAAGTAGAATGTCTTGATTTTTGTGGAGTAAGAGATAAACTGCTAGTAAAAGAAAATATGCTGCATAAAAAGAAAAGTCATAGAATATGATTATATTGTCAAGAAGAAGAAACTATGGAGCATGTTTTTTAAATGTAAAAGAGTAAAACATTTGAGGAAAGTTTATAATGAAGATTCTTTCAAGATAAAAAAAGAAGTGCAGAAAATAAACATAGATGCAATTAAATATGAATAATATAACAGTAAAAATAAAGAATATGGGGGGAATTCAATAAAGCCTACATGGACTGATTGTCCATGTAGGCATAGTGGTATGGCCCCAACACCAAAACTGGCAGCCGTGTGATCCAATAAGCATAGCCAAGGGGAGTGCACAAGCATGCAGACATGGAAGTGTCTATGGAATGCAAATCACCTCATAAGCTGGTGAAATCCATGCTAATGAGGGTGATTTGTAATCCACTAAGCAGAAAGGCACCTGTGTATGTGCTGTGTTGGTGTTAGAAATGTACATTGCAAAAAATGTGTACCAAAATGTACATTATAAGCAAGGGCTGTAAAAGCCACCCAAAACATGGATATTGTACTGTAGGCATGCAAATGGATAAAACTATGGCCAGTGAGTCCAAAAAGCAGTGTGCAACAATAAAAAATATACATTTTTTAAATATATATATTATGTTTGTGTGTGGCATGTAGCAAAGCGCAAGCATGCCATTATGCAAAATAAATAAATAAATAAATAAAATGTTCAAAAACCAAAAATAAGACATTTGGAAAAATAATGCATTATAGTGCCCTGCATGCAGTGTGTACAATGGTAGGTAGCAGTGCTTGCTAAGGAGGCAGGCCCCTGATGCAGTGAAGTATCCAGGGTACATTCAAGTAGGTGTATGCAAATGACCCATGGCCCATGGCATTAACATGAATGTGTGGACTGGCAGCCTTGGCAGTTATCACAACTCCCACATCTGGCATGCATCACAGCTGTACCAGATGTTTGCTAGGGGGGACATCCCATATGGCCATCTACTGGGGGATGCTGCCCACGCAATGGAACCATGGATGATGATATCCATCAGAAATGCACACACACACCTACTGATGAACGCCATAATGAGGCACACACACACAAACTAGGAACATCATAGAGTGTGTGTTTGGGCTTCTCAAGTCACAGTTCTGCTGCCTCTATATATCCGGTGGAGCCCTGCAGTACTCTCCAGTCACATCTGCTCACATGTTCACAGTATGTGCCATGCTACACAATATGATCCTGTGGAAACAGCCGCAGTATCACAGAGAAGAAACACAGAGGGACTTGAAGGGAGGACCCCCCCCCCCCTGAGCCTTTCCCTGTAGGCATATATAGGCATGCCCAGTATGCCCTGGACTTGGCAATGAGGCACTCCTTAGCACATGCACTGACATCCTCTGGCCCTAGGGACTGACGCCTCACTCTGACTCATATACATAGTAAAAAGGATGCCAGCCACACCACACAACCTGTACTTTACCATGTATCGGCTGTAGACTGCATGCCTCTGACAGAGTCAGCCCTGAAGCACTGCGATCTCAACTGCTGCAGGCACAAAGTATTTCACTCTTCTTTACAACAAATATATTGTGAAGTAGAGTATGGTAGCATATGTATGGACCTGCTGCATATATGCTAGGGAATAGAGAGGGCTACTGGGAAACCTGCAGACAACTGACATCTGTGTGAGACAATAGGAGTTTTCAGCACAATACTGGCTGTGCCATAATATGCAGTAGGCCCCAAGGCAGCAAAACCCACTGCACTGAGTGCAATGAGAAACAGTGGGGTCATAGGACAGATGCATGGCTGCCAATGCTAGCGTCACTATCCCTAACACACCCGTGTTCCCATACAACTGCAGTAACATATTGTATGCAAGGTGATAACAGCAGACCTCACATTCCCTGGGCTGTCCCAATCAAACTGATGACATTTTTACAATATGCATGGGTCACTGTGCTTGATAGAGTCAGCAATTAAACTGCACTGTCAGGTGGCTGTTGTGGCTTAGTGGGCTAAATACATCACCATGGTTGATGCTGTTCATGGTTTGAGACAGGCTGTGCCATTATTTTGCATGTGAGCTAAACCTATGGTAGGAGCTCTACAGATTGTACATAAGTCACTATTTGTAATTGCATGAAAGCTGTACAAAGCCAGAGGTAATGGACGGACAGGTGGCCACAGATACCTCTGAGTTACCTACACAGTGGCTAGTAAAACAGCAGGTTGTAACAAGTCAGAGTAGCAGCAGGATATAAAGGCCATCATGTAACTGTGTCAGTACTTACAACATGTCAGTGAGCACCAGCATAACTATCAAATCTACAGAGTTTCACAGAATGTCCACGGTTTTGCCTCATATGTCTGCTCCATTTTTCATAACATTGCAGTTTTCTGACAAATTAGTGGCAAATCAATAAAGGTCGACTTTAGAAAATAATAAAGACATTTGAGATGCAGACTTCACACCCATCAGAAAATTCATGTTAATACAAAACCTGTTATTCAACCAACTGTCTCAGTTTGCAAGAGCAAGATGAACAAATTGTCCCTACTATTGGGCCTGTGTCCCACTTTTGCATATAGCTTTGTCCAGATGTCTTGCTCTAACAAGTTGAGAGGTATGGGCACCATGTAATACCAAAACAACACAAACTGTCTGAGGGCCAGAGCAGACATAGGGGCACAATGCTGGACATCCTGCAAAACAGGTATAGTCAGAGGTGTGAAGTCTGTAACCCTGTGTGAGGTATTACATCTTGTACCCCAGTCACAGCATACCTACAAATACATAGAGCTGCAACTGTGGACAAAGCCAGAAACAGGAAAGGGACAAAGGCCAGCAGGTAATTAGAAGGATGAACTACTGGCCAGACTAATCTAGAAAGTGCAGAGTAGAATGGGTTGTGCAGTAGCATGGGTTCCCTGTTGTATGGAGTCAGAAAACCAAATGACTGTCAGCAGTTCCTCATGTCAATCTATAACGATCTGCCACTGATGTGCCAGGAAATCACATTACTATGTAAAACATTCCAGACATATGATGAAAAACCCTGTTCAGTCTAATACAATCTGTACACACCTTAAGTATGAGTCAGATATTATGGCCAACATCTTCTTCTTTCAGCTCTTAAAGGTTGCCACAGTGAATCACCTGTCCGCTCATGATTGGCAGTGGAGTTTTATGGTGTCGAGTTGCCAGCCCGGCACCCAACCTTCCACAGAAGGCATATGCACTCATGCCTAGTGCCAATTTGGAGTGTCCAATCCAGCATGTCTTTGAGATGTGGGAGGAAACTGAAGCACACGGAGGAAACCCACATGACCACAGGGAGGACATGCTGACTCCACACATAAGACACCCCAGCTGAGGATCGAACCGAAGAGCCTCTTGCTGTGAAGCAGCAACACTAACCCCTGCACCACCGCAGCCACCCATATTATGGCCAACATACAGCTGGGGAATCCATTGGGCATGCTCTCTGGGAGGTGATAGACTGTGTTAACAGGTGCAACAGCAATCTGGCTGTTGCACACTAAATCCTGGACTGGAGTAGAGGTAGGGCTGAACTGGAGTCCCCTTGTAAGTACTGACAGTCACACTGGGCATGCTTCTACACTTAACTAATTTCAGCCCATGTCCGAAGACTCATCTGCATAAAGAACTGAGATGTCAATATATCTCTGTGCATACAGGCAGCTATGTTTACCCAATTGTCTCTCCCTATCGCCATCAGACATGATTACCCTTATCTGTCAGTATGTGACATATATACAATATATATGTATCTGTACAGTTTTATATAGATACATATATATATATATATATATATATATATATATATATATATATATATAGTTCCCCTTTGCACTCTCGAAATACTGAAATCTCAAATTTCAGTATCTCGAGACCATAAAGGCGAATATTTAAAATAGCGAAAGAGCATAATCACAAATTCAAATATCTCACATTCGCAATTATGGCTTTACGCTATGTTACGTGCAGTGTTTTGTGTGGATGATGTCCAGTGTCATGTGTGGATTTAGGTGGAATTTAAGGTAAGTGAGTGCTTTGTAAGGGTTTTGGGTGGGAGTTTGAGTGTATGTGAGTGTGTTTGTAAGTTGTACATGTGGGTTAGGGTAGGCAGGTGAAAGTATGAGTGTGTAAGTGTTGGATGTGTTGGTGTTTGTGTGTGTGTGTGTGTGTGTGTGTGTGTGTGTGTGTGTGTGTGTGTGTGTGTGCAAGGGTCAGTAAAATGTCTGGGTGTGAGTTTACTTTCTTCTTCTCTTTGTGCGATCTCAGAGTTAGTAAGTAGAGGGGTGTAGGGGGGCTTGCCCCCCTGCTTATTTGTAGTGTAGGTTTGTGGTTGTGTGGTGTAATGTTTTTGTGTTTTTTTTGTTTTGTACTGTGGGTATTGTAGAGCATCTGTGGTGTGGCGTATGCTGTGTTTTTGGGATTTCAAATTTCGCAGTTTTGGGCTGTCGGGGTTTTGTGGCCTCACCTTTATTGTTTTGTGTTTTGAGAT
>NC_056745.1:1291256159-1291271159 GCF_019279795.1 Protopterus annectens
CAGGTATTGCAATGTGGCTAAGTTTAACAGTTGCGTCCATGCCAATCTGGCAGCCCTTAACATACCTAGGGTATAGATGAGCCATATTAAAACAGTGTCACACTCACTGTCTACAGGGTGATGGACTCTGGCTACACCAGAGGTACCTATGGAATTCTGGGGGAAGGTATCCTGAGCAGACACAAATCTGGCATTGATACAGGATAAGATGTGCATATAACAACATGTACAGTTCAAAGTGTGATGCTGTCAACATGTGATACTGCCAACATTGCTGACATTCTCACTATGTGTGCACACATTAGCATTACAGAACCTCCCAAATGTACATTGACCTTAACTCCATGTACAGGTATGCAGAACCTGCCACTATGACTGCTACAGTATTAAAGTGATGACCACAGGAGGCTTTCCTGGATGTGCCTCTGCTGTGGAAGCTGTGTCGCCCACCTCCACAACATATGAGGTGATGGATCTTTGCAAGCTGGTGGCTGAACCCTTGTTTGCCAGGAACTCCTCTCTAGCCGAGAGTGGTTATTGTGTCACAGACTATCCAACGGAGCCAGTACAGTCCCTGGCCACAGCTGCAGCCCTTTGCATGTGCATTATTTATCATATAACTGGCCCAGTGTTGGACCTGTTCATAGCTCCTTTCCTGTAGCCAAACATACTTTACAGATGCCACAAAGTCTGACTTCAATGCAGCACATTGTTGCTGATTATGGCAACTCCTCGACAGCAGGATCTGGTGATGGCATCTCAGTCCATCAAGTATGGCATCATTCTCCACAGCTGAAAATTGTGGGCTCCTATTTCTGTACATCACTCCTGAAAGACAAGAAGAGAGGAACACATCACAGGACCACATATATTGCTCTCCATTATGTGCACACCCTGCACATCCACATTTGCCAGCACTATCCTCCACTAACTATAACATCATACCCAACTATTTTTCACCACAGTATGTATGTGACTATCAGCAACATAGTGGAAATGCATCATGCATTACTCTCCTGATTTTGCTGTTTCCTGTTGGTTGCTGCATGTTTTCTAAGGTGTTCAACTGCATCTTTTCAGTTGCAACTATTACTGCTTGTTTATAGCCCATCTACATCACATGCACTAGTGTCAGCCTCCTACTCTTTTTCTAAACACCTGGGTTGTAGGCCCACCCCTTAGGTCTCCCTGGCCTTCCTCCCTCAGATTCTGGAAAATATGGCTTGACAATGTCCTACAGATTCCTCTGCCAGTCTGGGTGATATGGGCATCCTCGCACAGTGTGGCAACTGCCTCATGCACTGGACAACCATCTACAAATACCACTAAGGAACACAATTTGTCAGAGATGCAGTGACATTAGGAACCTACAGTCCATGCTCTGTCCCTCTTATGCATGCCCTCATATGTGGAACAAAACAGGGTGTCAATACAATCAGTACACCTCACACACCACCCACACCTACACAACACACACTCATATATGCAGAGGTCCTCAACATAACATCCACATACAAAGGAGACCTCTGAGGCAAAGACACACATGGATTCCAAAGCCCTTCACAGCACATTCCATACATAGCCACACACCTGTGTCCTACAGCCACAAAAGCATCACCATTAATCAAATATATTAGTCGTAGGAGACTCCACTGTGAGACACACAAATGTGCCCTCATCAAGCTGTATATGTGGAAGTTCACAGTTACTTGTCTTTCAGGTGCCAGAATCTGCCAAATCACATATGCACTATTGTTTCTCAACAGCAGGTACTGTTATGAGTCTGTCACAGTCCATGTTGGCTCTTCTGACATTAGACCTACCTCCCTGGACTATATGCAGTGAAACATGATTGAGCATGCTGATTATGTATCCCAGGCAGGTGTGTCCCTAACCTTAAGCAGCATTCCTCTGTCACCCAGAATGATGCCACAGTACAATCAGGAAATGACTGACCTTAACACTTGGCTTAGTTTCCGGTGCATTCCAGCAGGATCCAGTACCTGACATCCTGGGATGAAATGATCAACACACCACGATGCTTTGCCAGAGAAGGCTTCCATCTGTCTCAACTGACTTCAGGCATCTGGCAATGGTTCTTGCCATCCCATACTGCCTTTATAAGGAAAGGTGGTGAGGTTAACACTACTAACAAACAACTGACATCACATTACAAAGTGAAGGCCATGCTGCTAAATGCTAGGGGTCTAAATATGAATTTGTGCTCATTGCAAGCAGTCTTAACCCTGTGAAATGCTGACATCTGTGCAGTCACAGACACATGGTTCAAAGCTGCAAACAGCTCCCCAGCCTTACATGGTCAGCCATACTATCATACGGTCATACCCCAAGGTGTGGGCAGTACAGCCATGTACTGTATATGAAAGACAGACACACCTCCAGGTTGTTCAAACAGTAGCATGCATAGGGAACACTGCAGGGGCAGTTAACCACTGAAAAGCTACCTTTTCAAAGCATAGGTAGCTACCAGCCCCCACATATGACCAGGAAGCCCATTCTGCCTATATGGACCTGATCAACTCTATCAGGATTTGAAGCTGTACCCTGATCCTGGATGACTTTACTACCCAAACATACATTGGAGGATGTACACATGCCAACACAGAAATGTCCAGAGATTCATGAACAGTGAAAATGCTTTGGAGCAGCTAGGTGCTACCCCCACAAGAGGTGAAGGTCTGTTGGAGTTGATATTAAATAAAATGGGTAACCACTGCAGCATCCATACAGTATAATCCTCCGTGGCCAAACCAAACTTAAAGCAGTCACATTTGCAGTCACCATCTCCCACAATACACATCTAGCTATAGTCAGACATACAAACAACTCCAAAGTTGAATACAGCCTCCTGAGGAATCGTATAAACAGCTTTGCAGCTCCCATCCCCTCTGTAGGAACTGGTACCAATATCCAAAAATACACAAAAGCACTATACATGCATTTGTGCAGATGCATGGAGTCAAGTATACCCGACAGGACTACATCATCTTCTGGAAGGATACGTAAACCTGTCTAGTGAACATCTGCAATAAGTAGTGTGTATAACAGGGATGGCATACTGCTGTCTGAGACAAAGGAGGAGCAGATGCCCAATGTGAAGCAATATCTCCTTAGCCTGCACAAGCAAATAAGAGCACTACTGTAATCCTGCAAAGCACACCCCGAACCCACATTGGCAACATCCACTACAGACAATTCTATCTCCTTCCTCACATATCTGTGCAACATCAAAGGAAGCAAGTAGTGGTGGTGAAGGAAACCAGATATACAAGTGTTGTAGGTATGGCATACTTGATGCCTGACAGAGTCAGTGTAAGCTTCATCCCCTGTCCCTTCCAGTCAGTACATCAGGACATCCCCAGTACCTACCCCCTCCCCCAAATATGTAGTGAACTGATCATCACTGCCATCTCAATGTCATGGTATACAGCCACCATGGGAGCTGAGCACATCACAGGATGCATCCTACATGACCCCAAGCATGACCTTGCAGCACCAGAAGGCACTCTATTCAACCAATGTCTGAATACTGCCTTTGTGCTAGCCAAATGGAGGACACCCACTGTCACCCTTTTACAATAAGGTGGGGCATCCACCAATATGGCACATTATAGACCCATCAGCCTAACTAGGCTGATTTGCATGGCCATAGAACAGTTTATAATGAACCTCATTAACAAGGATGTTGGTGACCTCCACACACTCGATCACGTACAGTTAGCCTTTGTCAAGGGGGGGGGGTCATGTCTGTTACATTTGGTTGACCTCGTTGACATAGTCACCAAAGCCATGGATGAATGGGAGACAGTGCACACTGCCTACTTTGACCTGGCCAAAGACTTTGCCAGTATTCTCTACTTGCCCATAATAGATATATGCTCCCAACTAGGCATCGGTCCATATGTTGCCAGATGGGTAGCACATTGGCACACTGACAGAACCCACCTAGTCCACATAGGGGAAGCTACCTCAAGTGGTAGACCCATAACTAGTGGCATAGCCCAGTGTTCTCTGTCTGGGCCTCTGTTATGTGTGATTTACACTTCTGAGGTTCACAGCATAATCAGTGGGCTATGGCCAACCATGTTTGCCGAAGAATGCATGCTGAGTGCTGTTACCAACTTCCCTAGTGATGTGGACATCTGCCAAGACGGTCTCATGCAGACACACGACTGGTGACAGAAACATGGCATCAGGCTGCATAGCAGAAATGCACCATCATCCCCTTTGGGGAGAGTGATGTCCCCAGATATTATCACAGTACTAACAACATCCTAATTACGCAATCAGTTGAGAGTGATTTGTGCACACATGTGATGGCAACATGACATTTGACCACCATATTGCTTCCATTGTAAGGAAAGCCTTCTACATGACCCACTTCATACATAAGGGTATGTCATCCAGGGACATAGAGTTCATAACATTCCTGTATTCTCTTCTAGTAAGGCCCCTTTGATGGGACTGCTGCACAGCTGTAAGTCAAGCTCCACTGTATTAACCCATACACATGCCCTCAACCTGGTCTGTGACATCAACAGGGCGTGCTGGTGGGTCAAATGTGTTTCCCACACACTCACCCAGCTGTGCAATGGACATGCTGTCCACATCAGGCAGAGTACCTCTTTACACCTTTTCAAGTGAAACCTGGATAACTGGATGGTTAATAGCACATATACCCTCGGGATACCATCTGTGTCCCTGATGAACTGGGGCAGCAGGTGCTGAATTCCATGCACATGGGCTAAAGTGTGGGCTAGGCTTATGAGGGCCTCAGAGCCAATAGCCTAGTAAGCTAGTATCATCCTAGGTATAGCAGTTATGGCTCTGTGTGCTGTGTCGGATTGTGCTGTTATGTGTCAACACCCATCACTGCCATCTACTGTGGTGTGTCCCCTATGGGTGACATTCCACTACAATGTCATACAGTCACCATCCGATAAATAAGTGAGTGGTACTACAGGTGACTGTGGACAGTCCAGCAACATCTGTGCAATACAATTACAGACAGCACTGCAACATGCTGTAGGGTATCCACCATGTAGGTGTCCAACATCCACAGTACACAGATGTTTGCAGAATGTGTACATATGCCTGATATATGTGGACCCTCTTCCAGACAAATGTGGATGTCTGAAAAACAGTTGGGCAATACATAATGGCTGATTCTAGACTCTGGGCAATCTGGATGTCATATGCCAGACACCTCAAAAAACAGTTATGGTACTTTATCATCTGGTACTGTATTCATTCCCTTACCTTGTATGCTCAATATGTATACTCTGTTGCCAAGGCAGAGCCTGTGTCTCCACACTACTACTGCCTATAACCTACTGTCCTGCTGTAGGGGTTCAACAGGTATGCTAGCCATAGCTCTCAGGTGATGAAATACAGGTGTTGAGTACACAGTGACCTAGCCAGAGTACGACAGGAATAGTCAGGGACACCTGGACAATGTTTGAACTATGCCTGTGTGTCATTCACAGACTGCGAGGAGTAGATTGACAGTACATCAGGTGATATGGCAGCTGTACCCACCAGTACTTAGTGTCACTATCGTATAATACACATTCCAGTAGCATCCGTACATGAGCTGACCATTGCTGGGGGACTCAGGGGCCACAACAGTGATCTATGTCATAGAAGACAGAGCCAAAAGGGAAGCCTGTAGGTGCTGGACAGCTGACTAACAGCAACATGTCATTCCAAGATGTGTAATAACGACCTAGTGTTGTAATCCCTATTTCATTTGACTGCATCCACACATCTGTGTCCCATTACATGGGGAATTCTATTACATAACTGGCATAGTGCTGTACTCCTTTATGTGCATACATCCTGTGGTATAATGCTAGGATAGCACAGTCAATCTCCATAGAAGAAGTCACAGACCTGTGTACCTTAGGCAGCAGCTTGCCTTTAGTATGTAATGCTCATGAACAGGTGATTGCCTGTGCACCAATCTGTGGCTCAGACATGCTAACTGCATCCAGAACAGCTGGGTTTCATTTTCATTAGCCAATGGTATGGCAACACAATGCTGTACTTCAGGCCTTCATGTAGGCCTTGGCCCTTTTCCTGGCCTGTGACATTATCGAGGTGTGGGGATTACAGCATCACAGAGGGTAGGTAGAAATACTGTCCACTGTTTGGATTTATGTGGTATGTCCACAGTTTTTCATGTTATGTTTGGCCATTGTGAACAGACTTTCTGTTATGTGGCAGTTTACTGTTAACAATGTGAGTTGAGATCAGTAAGGAGACAGACAAATGTGAGTGTCATACGTCATTTGCATCAGAATATGCATGCTGCTGCCATAGCCGCTGGTCTATCAGCTGTGTATGTTTGTAGGGGAAGACTTTCACACATGCCCCTGCCACTTGACCATTTTCCCACCCTTTTATGTATGGGTGTTGTGTGGATTCCCTGTTCTAGGTGTTTGTGAGATACAGTAGTTTTTTAGCAGGTAGCTGCATATATTGCAGGCATCAGCTGCTGCATTCTGCCCAGGAGTCATACTGGGGATTGTGAACACATTGGGACACAGCAAGCTGTATATGTGAGTTTGTGAGCAGTGTCAGCTCTGTTGTCACATCATAGCCAGGGTGAAGGTACCCATAACAGTCCAGGTGAGGCATGTGCCTCTGGTACATATGCTATGTAACAGTGCAATCCATTGAGTGGTAGGTGACATTAAGGACAACTATACATATTTGTGAAGTGTGTCTCAACCTACAGGCCTTCGCCATGCTAATATGGGTGGCAGTGACTGCAGTAGCAGCAACCAATTCTGCTTAATATTGCAGGGCTCAGTCATTTAATTGTTTTGACAACCATGTACTTGACATGCAATGCACTGGAATAGAAGCCAGGACTGTGGATGGAAAAATGTTAAGCATGCTAGGAATGTAACAGATTGAGCTACAGAGTTAATATTATAGCAGGTGTATTTGCAAGACATATGTGCATGCATACAGTCTGTTACACAGGATTCGCATGAATGTGTGTGCTCGGATGGGCATGACATGTGACACTGAACTGTCTGTCATCTAATCTCAATGTATACTGACTTGCCAGTACTTCAGTACACAGCATAGGTTGTGTGACAACCATGCCAAACATAGGTGGCACAACTGTGGATATTCCGCAACAGTCTGTGCAGTTGTCAGCTCTGCCTGATATCCTAGGCCTCATGTGCATCCATCAGCATTTATTTGGCTGTGTACTGGCTTGATGTCTGTATCACAGTCCCAAGTATGCTGTCATTTTTCCAAGTATAGGTACAGCTTGTCACTGGCAATAAGGATATGCTTATGGACACAGCTATTATATGTCAGAGCTGAGTGAACTAGTGGGCTAATGCACTGTGCTGTAGTTGACAGGGTCTTGGGTTTGAGACTTGGAAGGGTTGATATTTTTGCTGATGTGCATTACTGGCAATCAGGTTATGTTTATGGAAACACCTGTTACTCCACAGAGTTATTAGAGAAAGACAGAAATATTTAAAGATATTTTGCTGGTGAAAGATTTTTTTGTGAAGGCTTATGTTAAACATTTGCCTGTTAAGGCTGCAATGAAATATAGACAAAAAGAAGTTAGGTTATGCAGAGTATGTAACATAGAGGAAACCATGGAACATGTGTCTATTAAATGTGTGAGAACAAAACTTATTTGGGATTTATCTTATTATGAATATCATAAAGAAACATTTACTAAATTTGATATTAATGTTAGTTTATGATTATTATAAGAACTTAAGAGATAAATAGGTTGATGTTTTGGATAAAATGATACTATAAGCTAGAATGTATGGAACATGAGAAGTCAGGAACTTTTTGTATAATCCGATGTGGAAACCAAAGATTATTATGACTTTAATAAAAAATGGGGATAAAGGATGGACTGGATGATGTAATAATATTTTCCTTAAGATTTTTTATGTTGTATTAATGTTCTTGTGATAATTTCTTTCAAATGTGTAAGTGTATATAGTTTGAAGATTTTTATATAAAAATAAAGTTCCTACTATTTTTGTTAGGTGCCATGGAATCTTTTACATCTGCCTAAGCTACCACCAACTCAAGCAGATGGGACCTCAGTTTAATATCTCATCCAAAGGATAAATCATATTTATTTTGTTTGGACAATGCTTTTTTCTATATTTCTGCTGTACCTGTCTCCTCCAATGGCTAACTACTGAATTAATTGCTTGCATTTTATTCTCAACACCATTAGCCTTGATGACAGCAACACAAAACAGCTAGTGAATAATAGTCCATTCTGCACATTCCTGGTGAATGCACTCCAACTCACCTTCATCAATCAGCAGTTTCTGAAGTTTATAAATCCCATGCCAATGATAAGAGACAACCTAATGTGCTACATATTCTGACTGGGAATAATAGCTTCATAATTCTAAACAGTTAAAGTGAAATTGAGTGGGAAAGTTCTACATTTGCAAGGATCCTTCAACAGTGGGATTAATAAACATGAGAATCTGCTGACTAATGGGAGTGAGTTGCACTGTAAGGCATCTTGCAAAATGTATTAGCTGTGGAGCTTTTTTCCCCGGACCACCACTGAAAAGGGGCCTGTCATGGTCTACTCGATCTTTCCCAGTAAACAAACACAAATAAATAAATACATAAATAACATTTATTTAATGGCCATCAATGCTATCCTAGATAAGTTCACCTTTTGGTGACTTAATACCTCTTCATTTCCTCATGCATTAATGGCAGTGCAGTGGAATCTCAAGAAGCATTGTTTTGTAGGGAAAGGTTTTTGCATTTTATTTATTAATCCTTCCCTTATTTATGATATGCTTTAAAGTAAATGAGATCAGTGTATGCCACATGCATATTCTTCATTATGTACTCTTCAATATATGCATCAGGATGCTGTACCAATATTCACATATTCCAAGCACTTCTCAGACAGCAACAGGGAAAGCTGTAGATGGAACATAATTTTCCATCTCCTGCTCCAGTTTCCACACCTTTTGCTACATGGCAGGCCCTCTACTGCCTGGATTACTCTTTGAAACTTGATCATAGGTACAATGGTCACATGACCTGCTTCAGATAATTATGAAAGCTGCAGCATTATGTATTGTGCATGCAGAAAGCAGGAGGGGTGTGCATGGTACAGATATTATCACATGCCAGTGGGTGTTGTGAGGCACAAGTATAAAGTTTAAGTGGCTTACAAATCCCTGGAGAGTACAAATATTTGTAACATCCCATAAAGCTCTTGGAAGCAGTCTTAATTGGCCTTATGCTGTCAGTTGTGGCCCAGGTCGTTTTTGCCCTGACCTCCATGTGGAGAATTTACAGTGCCACCATCACTGCCTATGCTGGCAATGTTGTCTGAAGTCAGGATAGGGTGAAGTATGTACAAGGGATGGATAATGTAGGAGGGCTGTTGTGGGCAGGTATTCCTCACTTGAGTCTAGATGTGTAAAATGTGTTCTGCACCTTGTAATAGGAGGCCATGGCACTTGGCCTCAATTGGCTGGGCACCTTATGAATGAAAACCATCGAAGTCACAGTCCAACAGTGATACTCCATCCAATTTGGGCTTTTATTGCAAATGTTTGTAATGTATAATACTGTCTACCCCTGTGATGTGGGCATTAGCATAAAGGACATGCATGGTATGCTCTGAAACCTATAAGCCCCTCCACTTGCAGAAGCATTATTTTGTGGAGCTTATTAAATATGTGAGAATCAGAGGCCATGAAATACTCAACACATACCCCCTTTGGTCTCTGAAAGATCTCTGTAGCTAGAATAAAAAAAATGGTATGCCTTGGTCTGCACAGACAAGGGAATGCCACTCATTACTATCATTTCCTTGTATGGGTGATGTTAACTAAGGTTTGTAAGTCTCACTCAACTCTAATGTGATCTATGATGTCTTATTTATTTACATTTGTTAACTGGGTAGTGGCCGACTGGGTAGAAGAAATGTGTTTTCAGCGGAGACCCGGGGAGAAAAGTTCCACAAGATTACAAATTAAAGTATAATGCTTTCATAAAAATAAAGTAAAAATTTTACAAGTTTAAACAAGGAAAACAGGTCATAGAGGTTATACAAAAAATATACAATGTTCACAAGTACAATTAGAAAGGTAGTATGCAAGTCATGCAACAGATGAGCAGTAATAGAAAATCTCATGCTAGAGATGAGCAATAATAAGAAGAGAGACTAGCCAGGAGAAATACAAAGCCAGTTAGTATTTAAATAATCTAGCAGGGTAGTTTTAAATGTGGACAGGTTGGGATTTTTGGGATGTGCTGAGGTAGATTGTTCCTGTCCTTGGCTATTTTATAGGAGTAGAGGGAGTTGCCACGATAGTTGTGAGACTGAGTCATTTTTAACATTACAGTTTGCTGATTAGAGATTATTGCTTCTGCTCCCAGCATTTTCTCTGTCTGAATCTTCAACAGTTTTGGCATAGTTTGTCCTTCTATAGTAAGGTGCACATTGGTGCGTGATTTCCTTCCGCTATGATGATGAAATGTGATTATGTTAATATCACAAAAATGTATGTGCTAGTAGGATCTCGTTTCCCTGCCTGGTTTATTTAGCAAGTCATCATGCAGTCATATGTATTTATTTGCACATTTGGGCTCACTGCACTAGAATACACAGTGAGATTATGAATCCCTGCTAGCCGACACTAGAATCCACTGTCTGTATGAATGTGCTGCATAAATTTAGCTTCACTGATCTATTCACATTCCTATATGAAGTTTAATTTTGACAATGGAAAGCCCATAAAAATTTCAGGGGGGGCTTGTAAATTGATGCTCCAGCATTGACTAAAAAAGATAAAAGTTTATGCAGAAGGAACTATACATGCATGCTCTCATCTTTCATCCTGTCAGTAAAGTATGTGTATTTTTAAGCAAACTGCATGACTTGCAAAAGAAATGTTGTGCTCCTCAAGCTACCTCATAGCTGGCTGGCTTTCAGACAGACAAGAACTAAATGTAGTTGTAGCAATTTGAGTGCTAAAACCACTACTTTGAACATCTTTAAATGGCTATTATCATCATTTGCCGAGTTGTCATGCAAGTGAGACAAGCAGGATTTCGCATATGCGTGAGTTAATCAGTTTCCCTGACAACACAGTCTAAGCTGGTAACATCCAAGGTGCCCAGAATAAAATGTTACCAACAATAGAATCCTGATGTTCTGAGAGTTAAATGTATCCAGTCACTCATTTATTACGCATTACATTTATATGTCTGAACTATAAATTTTAACACCCACCTACGCCTTACATAATGACATAAATTTTCGAATTTAACTCGATGTTCTTCTGTGTTAAATTTCTTTGAAGTATAAAAATCAGCAGAACTTAGTAGATGAAATACTTTTTTGAGTGTAATATTGAAAGAAACATGCACATATTTTTTTTTTCTGCGCTGAAATTTGGTTAAAAACAAAGGAGATGGTAACACAATATGCTGTTATGTCTTGTATTCCCTTGTAGCAGGCTAAGATTTCCAGTAGTTTTATATATCTTGTCTTGTTGCTAATTAGTATTACAGTTGTGTTGTGATCTCCAAAGCATGTTGTCAAACAATGTCACCCTATAGAAAAATCCTGCAATTGCTGCAGGATAAATGCCAATCAGCACAGTAAAATGATAAGATGCTCACAATATCATCCTGTCAACAATGGAGGTACAACTGCAATTAGTTTTAGTTTATAACCAAATCCCCACTAAATACTTTTTTGACCCAATTCCTGTGCCCCTTACACTTCATCTGACACTCCTTTAACATTCTTACAATCAAATCTATTTACTGTATTTATTTACTGTACTATTTTTGCATAAACTGCGGTGGTGCAGCGGTAGCATTGTTGCCTCACAACAAGAGGTTCTCCCATTTGATTCTTGGCTGGAGCACCTTCTGTGTGTAGTCTGCATGTTCTCTCTATGGTCGAGTGGCATGCAAAAGACATGCATGAATGGGCGTGCCTTCGTTGAAGGTTGGGTGTTTTGCTGGCACCTCAGCACTGTAAAAATCTACTGCCAATCATTAGTGGACCAGAGTTCTGCTGTGGCAACCCCTAACCAGGAAAAGCCGAAAGAAGAACAACATTTACTGTATTATTGATTGTTATGTTCTGTATCTCTCACTGTATACCCTGTGTATTAAAGGTTTATACTACTCATCACCAAAGGGATTTTGGAAAGAAACAGCCTGATCTCATCAAATACAGCATTTGTATTGTTGGATGTCACATTCGGAAGATAATGTTAATTAGTATGGAAAAAAAAAACTGAATATTTTGGGATGTCATTACAATATTTTCAGTTGTCAGATTAACTGTGTGTTACCCTATTGCCAACCAGGGAACATGGACTTCACTATGACACTTTGACTTTTCTTGCATATTAAGGTGGCTGATGGATACATAAGGCACCTTTATCTATTCCTCGGAACCAGCCAGGGAAAAGAATTTAGCCTGCTCAGTTTGTGCAGAATTTAAGATAGTTGTATTTCATGTTTCAAACTTCATAACTGCTAATGTAATTATGTTGCCAGTGAAGGAACATTCCCCAGGATTCATGAAGCTCGGCGCAAGGACGGCATTAGCCTTGCGCCAACCATGCAGCATAGAGATGGAGCAGCAGCACCATATGCATATTAATGAAGGCGCACTGCCGCACCGTCCACGTGCACAAGAAATGTGCGCGAGTGCAAGTGGCATGTTTAAGCGCTGCACGGAGGCGTGAACATGTCAGCTACAGTCAGGCAACCTAAAAGGTTGACTAGTACAGCCTGCCTCTAATAGTAATCACTCCTGTCAGTGTCCGTGGATACTGAAATGTATGCAAAGCATACAAGAGAGTTCCGCAAACACCAAAATAAAATCACAGGAGTAAACACAAAAGCATGTAGCTGAATTTTGAGCCTCCATCCCTCAAACAATGACATTTAAAACCCCGTGTCCATATTTCATTGTAGTGTTGATTTTTATACCAAATGGAAGTGAAACACAGCGTGTTTGCATGCCGCTGCTCTTTGCTAAGCCTAGCCCAATTTAGGATTACCACATGTCCCATTCTGCGAGGGACAGTGCCTCTTTGGGCAGTTGTGTCCTCACAAAAAATATTACAAAATGGCAAATGTCCTGAGATTGTAGGGCATAATTATGCCCCATATTGTATGTAATAGTTGCTTAAAACAATTATTCTGTATCTAAAATACCTAAATGTTACAAGAAACAGAATAAGCAACTAAAATGCTACAAGAATAAGCTTTTATTTAGGCAAAAAAGTTAAGTTTATTCCTTTGTACTGACCGTGGGTATGTGTCGGCCTGTAAAATCTGATGTGTGTCCTGAAAATGTCCCACTTTGGCCATTTGAAAAGGTGGCGACCCTACCAATGGTTAGAGCATTCGCTCAATATCTGCCCATTCGCAGTCCGAGTCGTCCTTGTCTGGACGGCCCAAAGATGAATGGGTATTACCCGGGTCTAACTACCATGTCATAAAAGATAAGCATTTGCGTGTACCTATGTGTGTGAAGTATAGCATGTGGAAGACCAAATATGCTAGGGTTGTCCTCACAACCATATTGGTACCAGAGATATGTAGAGTACACAATGTGTACTGCTGTCTGTGCCATGGGCCAGCAACCAGAGAAGGGATGGATGTTGTGTTTTTTGAATTTGGAGGGGGGGGGTGATGGGTAATTTAATAATTCATCAAGGGGAGACTGGGTCGGATGTACAATAGGTGAACTGGAGGTGTATGAGGGAGCAGTGGGTGAATCAGAAAGGAAACTAAAGAACATACATTCACATCCCCAATACACCCTGACAGGCCATACTGCAGAACACAATCCCGCAAACATATGAACATTAAAATGTGCAATACACATGTACAGAAACGGTACCAGCTCACACCCACATAATGGTCTGGCCTGAACTGAGCCATCCAACCCCAACACACCTGGATACATAACTGAATACCCATCATCCCCTTCCACAGCACAGCACCCCCCCCCACCGCTTGCTGAACGCCCACCAAAACCACCCATACTCGGGCTGCTAGCTTGGGCAAGGTATATCTGCACATAGTGCCCTCTACCCACATCTAGTAAGCAGTCTCACCCTATGCAGTCTCAGGCTTGCAAACTAGGTATCCCATGCATGCATAACCCACCCTTATTTTCAAACAGCCAGAAGAACAGGGTTCATCGTCCACAATTTTTGAACATCCCTCATGGGATAAGTGTCTGTTCTCAAGATTAGACTTGGTGGCACAACACAGTGTCCAGCCCCGTTGACATCTGGGCACAAGTCAGATTAGCAGTACTTGTCCACAACCCTGTTCAGCCTCCACCCGGTCCTGCAGAACCTACAGCCCAGGATTAAACACCTGACCATGATGCACTTCTCCCCATGTGCATTATCGGGAATATATACCTTTCACATGTTCCCAAGAAGCTTCCCCATAGCCATCTTCCAAATAGTACACATCCACAAATTGTATACCCTGTCCAGGTTCCTCATTGTAATGATGCACACAACCCCTGTATACAAATGGTACAGGTCCCTCCCGGATGCGGGTGTTCATATACATGGCCATGTATAACTCCAGATATGTAGTCATATATCTATAAATGTACATACTTATATTCGCATAGCTACACATCACACATACATGCATATAAGTAGTTGTTAAGTATGTGTCCTATTCATAAATATGTATACTTGCAAATGTATACATATGCCTCTCAGAAACATATGAACATTAACATATACTATACATATGTACACCAACCAACTGTCACATTTGTTGCCAGTAGTGTGGAATGCCTGTAGTAAAGTCATATATCCTAACTACCATCCATAAAGAATGTATCATGGATGGTTTAGTGGTCAAACCAGTGACTATGGTGTTTCTGTACCTGGGTCCAAGCCATGCAAGGGCTGCTAATTTTATATG
>NC_056745.1:1291276159-1291288659 GCF_019279795.1 Protopterus annectens
TGGCAAATAACTACAAATTCTGGGCCAGAACCACTCCTTATGTGGTAGACAGGTTACCTAATGCTTACCACTCCCACTGATAAGCTAGAAGGCTTCCCTCCAACACAGAAAGGCATGGGGGGGGGGGCTCAGAAGCTTACAAACAGTCCTGGATACAGCAAATCTGTATCTGGAACACTACTTACAGGAAAGACAGGAAACAGTTGGCTTACAGTTTTTTTTTTTACAGAAAAGTAGCAAAAACAGTAGTAAAAACAATTCACATGCAGTACAAGCTAGCACATGAGTATGTAGAAGTATTAGACCACACACAGTTTGAAAAATGCAATTAAATTAAAAAGGACTAAAAGCAAGTGCAGAAAGGGTTTATTAGGTAGAATGCGATAAAGAGATAAGACTGGGGGAGTGTCCTAGATCAAATATACAGTGGGGTGGGCACTGCCAAAGCCACCAAATTTAACCGCAAACCACAAACCAAAAACATGGAGGGGGGGTGGGGAAGACAGTTTCAGCAGAGATTTAAGCAACCACTAACAGTATAAACTATAAAATCAAAAAAATATCCTCAGCTCTGTATATTTGCAGATCAGTATCTAAGCAACAATTAAACTCTATAATAAAGAAAAATATACTCATCTCTGTATATTTGCAGATCAGTATCTAAGCAACAATTAAACTCTATAATAAAGAAAAATATGCTCAGCTCTGTATATTTGCAGATAATCTTGTAAGGCTGTCTCTCAGAACACAGGTTCCAATTTAAATGCAGGCTGTTATTAACAGGTCAAATTAAGGGAACCTTGAGTTAGGTAACACACAAGATATAAAAAACAGTTATATCAGCTGAAGACAAGACAGAAAATGGGGGTGGGGGGCTGGGGAAGACAGTTTCAGCAGAGATTTGAGCAACCACTGTGAGATTTGTTTCATGGGATAGTTGACCAGTGTTGCAGTCAGCCCACTACATGTCATGGACATGTCCGATAGCACATGACAGTGTGTGACAGTCATAGCAAGTGTATACTCCACAATGGTGTATCCTGTGGGCCGGCCATACTCCAGCTTCAACATATTAAGTGTGTGTGCACACATATGCTCTCTGTACAGTACTGTTCATATTCCCAACATGTGTAATGCTGATATGTAGAACCTGTCCCTACAGTGGAACACACCTCCACCATTGTATTCACTATTGTCCACACATCTGGCAATGACAGTTTGGAAGGTTTAGTGTAGGTGTTTCAAATAGTCTACAATTGTTTCACATACGTAACCAGAGTGATGCATGGCAGGTCTGACCAGTGTCCATAACCAGGACCATCATACATTATGTGTACGTGTGTTATGGCAGATTGCATGCAATTAATATGTTCTGTGCAGTATCAAGCCTGGTAAATAATAACAATCTCACCTGACACAGACTGCTGTTGCTGCAAAATGCCAGAGGTACCTAAACAGGGGTGTCACAGCAGTAAGATTATCCACACCTGTGTGGTAGCTACAGGGTGCAATGTCTATGTTAGCACATAAGTCAGTACAATACACTATCCTATGGAGTATGCACATCTGTGCATACATAGAGTAGTAGACTATAGTATGTGGCATGTGTGCATACATGCCTTGCATATGATGTTATATTACATATTTTACAGTAACACATGTAATTATGTGATATATGGTTGTGTTTTATGTGCAGTAGTGACTTACCAGGCAATTCCTGGCTCGGTGGTTGAGAGACACCCACCTCCACAATAACAGCTAACTCTTGTGGATGGAGGCCTGCAGGTGTCCCCAGGTTGGACAGTTGCTCCTCAGTAGGTGTGAGTGGGGGATGGGTGAGTGGCCCCCCACCTGTTGCACCTTGTTCCCTGGCAATTGCATTGGCACGCTGTTTCACCCGTCTTATCTGGTCAGTGCAGTGTCGGCGCACCTGCTGATAGGTGCGATTGTGACCACCAACATCATTTACCCTCCTGCAGAGTTCCTCCCACAGGGCATCCCATTGCTGTACTTCCTGGGGTACATGGCTGAAGAGTAGAGTGTAGTTGTCGAGGAGGTATGGGATGAGGACCTCATCCTCCAAGCAGCTGTATGGCAGCAGGCGGGTACGGGGCATACCTGGAAGATATAATGATGGAGACAGGTCACAGTAACTCACAGAAAAGTACAGCAGCACAGGTGAGCATACATGTGTATCACATTTATTAAATTTACAAATACGTCTTTGTAGATCTACATGACACTAACACTACTGACATGTATAAGTCACACACATTTGACACCTACTGGTGATGTGATGTTATCACCATATATGTGTGTGTCATGTGATTACATTGCTCATACACCATGTGGATGTTGTCTTGATGTGGGCACGTCTGTTTGCCTGTTATGGTGTCCTTACCTATCAGCACATGCCTGGATGTGTTCACATTAATGCAATTGACTTTAATGCTGTGTATATGCCACATATATAATCATACATAGCCATTAGGGACATGACCTGTGACCCTGCAGACTTGCAAGCATGTATGTGTTTTGCCATATACATCTACATGGCACTGTACAGCTGTGTAGCATCCTGCCATGTATTGCCTGTGTTGCGCATGTGTAACACATGGGACAATAGCTAGCCTGATGGTATTCGCAGGGTTGGGTATCAACTATGGCATGTATGGTCATAGTGATGTGGTAGGCTATATTCCCTGGGACATTTATAAGCCTAGGCAGACAGGTTACCCAGCTGTAGGCAATGGACAGGTAATATTTAGTGGCCAGTTCAAAAAGTGCCACAGAACAGATACACATAGTTACTGGTATGTTTGGCATGCGCTCATCACACCATGTCACAGAGAGGGACGATGTGCAGCTCCACTGGACAGGGATGCATAGTATGGCAAGACTATGTTAAGTGTATGGGACAGAGATCTCTCAGGCATGTTGTGATCCTTGTACTAGACAGGTGGATGTCCATGACGTATGTGTTTATTTGGGATCAGGATGTATTAAATGTAGCATGTCCAACACCTGTGGGTTGGACATGGCTTGATTCAGGGTAGGCTGCATGCTACATAGTGCAGCTAGGGATTGTGAAGGTCAGTGTAGGCCATGTAAACATGGGCATTAACCCTTAAAGGATATATGTGATCTATTATGAGCCACATGGGAGTTGAGTATGGCTAAGCAGTTCTCTTTATTCCTGGATGGCACCCTGTCATGATTATGGCTGCCACATATGGCTACCTGCTTTTTGTGGTGAAGTAACTATCAAAGGGAAGTACTGTCCATCTGCATCTCATGCACACAGTTGCCATTATGTTGACCATTGCCTAGGTGGTAGTTAATGGGTACATGGTTTGTAACATAGGGGATGCCAATGCAATACTTAGCTATCAGACTATGGCCATACATCACACACCACACATCTGACACACTAAAGCCCTTCTGTATGCTGAACGCAGCACACAATGAGGCAACTATTGCTCCTAGTTCATAGTCATTTGCAGACATCAATAGGCTGATGCCTTCTGTGTTAATGTATGTGGTATAGATACCAAAGAGGGGGTGTACCAGGAATGACCTCTGTATCACTGCAGCTGGCACTGGTTTGATATGTGTGTATTTGTCGGACACCCTTTGTAGTGTGGGTTCTGACAGCAGTCCAGTTGCCAAACACTCCTGTGACATAGGTGTATTAATAGCTGGAACCTGTGTTCTGACAGACTGACTTCCAGACAATCTGCAAATATACAAAGTTGAGTATATTTATTTAGGATATAGAGTTTGTTAATTGTTGCCTAGATCTCTGTTGAAACTGTTGTCCCCCTGTTCTGACAGACTGATCTGCAAATATACAGAGCTGTGTATATTGTATTGGTTTTAGAGTTTGTACCGTTAGTTGTTGCTTAGATCGCTGTTGAAACTGTTTTGTCCTAGCCACCCTCCCTATTTTTGGTTTGTAGTTTAAATTTGGTGGCTTTTGCAGTTGCCCTGGCCACTGTAGATTTGATCTGGGACACTCCCCCAGTCCCATCTCTTGACCACATTCTACCTAATAAACTCTTTCTACACTTGCATTTAAACCTTTTTAATTTAATTGCATTTTTAAACTGTGTTTGGTCTTATATTGCTACATACTTAGGTGTGCCAGCTTGCACTGCATGTGAATTGTTTTTACTACTGTTTATGCTACTTTTCTGTAAAAAAATCAATATAATTGTAAGCCTGTTCCCTACGTTTCCTGTAACTAGTGTTCCAAATACAGATTTGCTGTATCCAGGACTGTATGTAAGCTTCTGAGCCCCCCCCCCCCCAAGCCTTTCTGTGTTGGAGGGAAGCTTTCTAGCTTATCAGTGGGAGTGGTAAGCACTAGGTAACCTGTCTACCACATAAGGAGTGGTTCTGGCCCAGAAATTGTAGTTATTGGCCATTTGGGCAATCTCTTCCATCTCTCTCAATGCTCTGATTTGAAAGCCTGCATTTGTACTTGTTTCTGTCCTGTAACTCATCTAGTGCAGATACAGATTCTTAGTTTTAGCACTTAATTTTGCTTATTCATGCTCAGCACTTGTTCAGAACTTGTAAGCACTAAATAAGCTACTAATTACTATAGCACTCAATCTTCCTCATTACCTAGAGGAAAACAGTTTTTGTACTTACTTTTCTCACTTGCTTAGAGAAAAACAGCTCTTGTACTCACTTTCCTCGCTTATCTAGAGTAAAATAGTTTTGTATTCAGGCATGTCCAGGGGTCAGTTCTCAGAGTTCGCTCCTGTCTATCTGATGAATCTGGCCATCTTGAGGCAATGTAGTAATTGCCTCATGTGCACAGACAACCCTCTCCTCCTAACACCCAACACTACAACCTGTGAGAGATGCATTTATCTAGCCAAACTGAAGGTATAGCTCTCTCCAACCAAAACTGAACTTGACAGTCATGATGGGAAGGTAAACATTTGCACCACACCACACTCATCACATAGTCTCACTAAATCTACACCACCAAAATCAACACAAAGTAACACAAAAACATTTGCGGAGGCTCTCAATAATAACCTGTCTAAGCAGCAGAGATCTGCAAAGCAGAAACACAAGCAACCTCCATCCCCCAACACAACCCAAATGACACATAGCCCACAGAGTTAGTGTGCCACTCAACCATAGCCAATAAGACAAAACAATGTACACAACACACTAGTCATAGGTGACTCTATAGTCAGGCACACTGATGTTCCACTGACCAAGCTAAACAAGGAGACGGTTACTGTCAGCTGCCTGTCGGGTGCCAGGATCCGCCACATAACCCACGCACTCAGGTCACTCCTCAACAAGTACAAATATAACTGTCATTGTCCATGTTGGTGTGAATGACCTGAGATGTACCACCCTGGACTACATGAGACATGGAAGAGCTCTCCAATCTTGTAGCCCAGGCAGGTATGGCACTAGCCCTGAGTAGCATTCTGCCATTGCCCTGAATGATACCACAGTACAAGGACAAAATGATTGACTTCAACAATTGGCTAAGCTTCTGGTGTCATTCTAAGGGGATCTAGTATCTGTCTGCTTGGGATGACATGGTCGACAGACCATGATGCTCTGCCACAGATGGCCTGCACCTGTCATCCCTGGGATTCTGGATACCGGCTAAGGCTCTTGCTGCCCCTATAGTGCCGTTTTTAGGCAAGGTTCAAATAACAAATTTACCATCATAACAGGAACAGCCAAGTAATAACTGAGGGTAATGCTACTCAATGCTAGAAGTCTCAATCTCAAAATGCACTCACTCGAGGCACTCCTTAAAATGGAGAACGTCGATATCTGTGTAGTGACTGAGACCTGGATCAAGGCTTCAGAGAGCACCCCTGCACTATCAGGCTACAACTGATATGACACATTTCGGCCATGTAACCTGGACCGAAACACCAAAGGTGGAGGTGTGTCCATATTCATTAAGGATATCCACACCTCCAGGTTAGTTGCTCAGCATAATGCATCCAAGGTTATCCAAGTGCAACTAAATCTGGGCAAAACTGCAATCCAAATTGTAGCTTGCTACAGATCCCCCAGCACACCCCAGGATTCCCACTTCTCTTTTCTTTATGTACTGGAAGTTATTAGGGTTCAACCAAACACCCTAATAATGGGCAACTTCAACTACCCCACCATTAACTGGGATGACTACTCATGTACCAACTCCTTAGATCGCTTTCTGGAATTCATAAACTCCAATGCCCTGGATCAACTTATTCACACCCCCACCAGGGGCAACAATATCCTACACCTCTTCATTACCAATATGAGTGACCAGTGTTCCAAACCTGAAGTCAACTCCTCATTGGTACGATCCGACCATAAGCTAATCACCCTTGATATCCACATCCCGCCCCCATCCCCCATTAAGGAAACCACGGTAAAGAATTTCTCCAAAGGCAACTTCATGTTTCTTAAGACAGAAGTGGTGAACGTCATGACACCCATGCAGATGGACAATACAGTTATAACTGCTGAATCCTAACAAATGCACTCTATAAGCACTTACACAAATGCATGGATCGTGCTAGCCCAAACAGAACCAAGACACTATCCTCAAAAAAAGGAAGCCAGTCTGGTGGTCCCATGCCATAAACAAACTGTACAACAGAAGGAAGAAACTGTTGCAAAAGAGAGTAGAATCCCATGAGTGGAGGAGCTCCCTGGTCTGCCTCAGTAAGAAGCTGAGATCCCTTATAGGATCCTCCAAAGCTAGCTATGAAAACAAAATCACCACTAATTCTAAGGACAACCACAAAGCATTCTATAGCTTTGTCAAGAATCTCGATGGCAACACCCAGATCTTCTCTGAGTTGCAGCACAAAGGCATGTAAATTACCGAACCAACTGATATTGCTAACATCCTGGCAGATAGATTCAGTGCTAACTTTACCCCCCCCACCCCCTAAAGGCCCATATCTATACAGGGAGAATGCAGAGTCCCTGTAATCACAACTATGCAGGTTAAAGCTGCACTCTCTAAAGCCGAAAACACAGCATCCATGGGACCAGACAACATCCCAGGCTGCGTTGTACACGAACTTCAGAATGAACTGGCTCACCACTTAAGCACCATGATCAATAATAGCCTCGCATCAGACTTTGTGCCCACTGAATGGTGCACAGCAACAGTTAACCCACTCCACAAAGGGGGAGCCACCACTGATCCCGGGAACTATCGGCCTATTAGCCTGACGAGCCTGGTCTGCAAGGCCATGGAACATATCATCATGGAACTCATAAACAAAGACACTGATAACCTCCAAACTCTGGATCCCACCCAGTTCGGGTTTGTGAAAGGCAGATCATGCCTCCTGAACCTGATCGACATCTTTGAGGCAGTCACCAAAGCCGTAGATGAGGGTAAGGTGGTTAACACAGCCTTTCTTGAACTCGCCATGGCTTTCGACACCATCCCCCATTCTGGAATTATAGCTAAACTCAGAAAACTAGGTATAGATACCTACGTCACAAGATGGGTTGCCAACTGGCTCACTGACAGGACTCACACTGTTATAGTTGCAGACACCAAATCTGACCTCAAAGCAGTGACAAGTGGAGTACAACAGGGTTCCATCCTGGGACTTCTCCTGTTTGGTATCTACTTCTCTGAAGTACAGGCTAACACAGAAGGCCTCTGGCTAACAAAGCTTGCAGATGATTGCAAATTAGGGGCTATAGTCAAGTCCCCAAATGATGTGGACATCCTACAGAAGGGCCTTGCTGAGACAGATGCCTAATGTCAGAGCCATGGCCTCAAGCTCAATGGCAAAGAGAGCAGTGTCATCTCCTTTGGTAAAAACTATGTACCCATGAACTACCACATAGGCAGCAATCTACTTAACATGGAATGTGTGATAAGAGACCTTGGGACCCAGGTGGGCAGTAGTCTCTCCTTTGATAGTCACATCGCCACAGTAGTCAGGAAGTCCTTCTATGTGGCACACCACATTATAAAAGGGTTCCCATCCAGGTAAGAAGAGGTCATTGCTCCCCTCTACTCGACACTCATTAGACCCATTATAGAGTACAATACCCCTTTTGGAATGTACCTCACAAGACATCTGCAGCAGCTGGAAAGGCCACAGAAGTACCTCACAAAGAGGATTACTGGCCTCAAACAAATTCCTTACACTGATCGCCTCAGAAACTCCAGCTTTACTCTGTAGCATATCACATACTCCGAGGTGATATCTGCCTAATATATGAAGCTATGTCAAACCCTGCACTGTTGGACATGCTACACCTAAAGAAATCCCAATCTCTCCGAGCTACACACTCTACGGACCTAAACCTTGTCACCACAATAAACAGGATATGCTGGAGGGATAGATTCCTATCCCAGAGACTTCCCATACTCTGGAACAGGTTACCCATCTATGTCAATCAAAGTTCTTCATTAGCACTCTTCAAGAATAATCTTGATGAGTGGATGGGAAATAGGAAATACACCCCAGGGATCACTTCTGTGTCTCTGCTCAACAGTGGCACAGGAAAATAACTTTCTTGGGTGGCGTAAGGCAGGGAACCTTGTTGACTAGGCTTATGTAGGCCCTTGGGCCGATAGCCTAGTACTTACCTACAAACCTATGAACCTATGAACCTAGTTTACTGAGTGTAACTGAAACACAGTATGGGTGATGGTGTCATACGACCTGTCAAGGTCATGATATGCAGTGTGAATCAACCCTACTGTCATCTACATCTGTACCGAGTACATCAATTACACTGACCATGGTTCATGGCCGTAGAGACCAGACTCAGCAGGGTAGTTGTGCACTATGTCCCATTATCAATGGTGTCTTCCCCTTTGTGGTGTGTGATAACTGCTGTTGTGCACCCTTTGGTGTGTACACAGCCTGACATGGAGCTATGATTGAACATGATGAGTATGTGGATAGCTGAATGTTCTTACATTTGTGTAGGATACACCCTGAGATGTTGACAGGTCCCATGAAAGCTGTATGTATGGCATTAGAGAGTGCAGCCTGTACCTACATAGTCATTAGTACAGGGGCCCTTTAGTGTACATGGATATATTACTAAGCGTACCTGTTGGGGATGGGGGGTGGGAGTGGGTTTTGGTTCTCCAAGGCCCTATCAGGATGGGCGGGTGCTGTTTCTGTAGGTGCAGTACTTCCCATGCTATAGTGCTGTGTAGCACGGCAGGTCTCATCATTGCCATTACGATTAATGACAGCTATAGAATGCTCTGTGCTTGGCCTCATAATATGTGGTTGAATAGTTTCACAGTAGCTTTGTTTGGTTTCGTATGGTGTATCTGCATCTTACTGAGGCTGAACAGGGATCACCTACACTCATGTGTGTTCTCTCTTACAACAGTTACTACCTTCTGTGGTACAGTTTAAAGCATGGTACCACCAGTTTGCCTACTTGTTTGTGTTGGATTGACTCCTGGTATTGTTTCAATGGCACAATCACTGCACATATGTGACTGCTTAGGTTTCATTTGTGTAGTATTCAGTATGTGCACATGCATTGTCCACCTGCATGGGTGCCATGACACTCACCGCTCTGCTCTTAAGGAACATAACATTGACATTGGAAATTAACTATGTGTAGCATACTGTTAGCCCTGTTTGTGTGACTGCTGTGATCCAGGTTAGTGGGGTCGATGGAATCCAACATGCATTGAGCGCAGGTTTTGGTACATGAGGAGTGTTCACAGTTCTTAGTGGAAAAGCTGAAAGTAGCCAATAGTATGGTTGTGTCTCAGATCTATTCTTCCCCATTACAGCACATTATGGCAGTTGGGAAGTCCGTGGCCTGGTGGGTGATGTGCCTCAAGGTGCTTTTTGAATTCCTCTGTGGCACAAAGGTAGTTGCTCAGCATAATGCATCTGAAGTTATGCAAGTGCAACTAGCGTGGGGGGTGTACATATCCTTCAGGAATATGGACACACCTGCGGCCTGTGTGTTCCAATAAAGAATAATGGGCAAAAGGTGAGGTATGTGTTATTAAATGGTCATGCAGGTGTGATCTCCACATTGAAACATGTCACAGCCACTGCACAGATATGTTCTCCATGTTAAGGATTGGCATATGTGTGTCCGTATAGTGTTTCTGACATATATCATTGTGTAGCGAGACCCGCAGTGTATTGCTTGGCTGTCCCTGTAACAGCAGTGGACCCTCACCTGAACCGTGCATGATGAAAGTACTATAGGGGAAGCATGAGCCCTAGGCTGTATCCAGATTCCCAGGGGTGACAGGTGCATGCCATGCCTGGCAAAGCATCATGGTCTGCCAACCATATTATCCCAGGACAACAGATACTGGATACCATGCGACATGCACCACTACACTACACAATAGTGGAATACAATCCATTTTTCCCTGTACTGCAGTATCATTCTGGCCAGTGGTGAAATGCTACCCAGGCCTTGGGACATACCTGCATGGCCTACAAGACCTAACAGTTCCTACGTGTGTTTCCATGCTGTCCAGGCTACTGCATCACAAGTTCTGCACAACAACATGGAATATGCCAGAGCTATGTGTGTATATATCAATAGGTGGTCTGAGTGTATGCGTATGTGGCTAAACATGTCATACAGGCAGCTGACAGTATGTATGCCCTCGTATAGGTCAGTGTGTAACATAGTGCTAGGGTTTGCACTCACAAATGAGTACTGTTGGGCATGTTTCCAGTCACGTGTTTAGAGGTGCGGCACAATTATGCATACTATGTCATACAGTCTGTGTATATCTGTGTCTGTCTCTTCCTGCTTGGGGGGGGGGGTCACTTGCTCGTTCAGATACTTAGATGCATATGTGAATGTGTGCTATTACCGGTAGTGTGTGTGGGTGTCCTTACTGTGTTCTGTTTAGGGTATGTGTTGGTTGTGTTGATGAGCTGCATGTGTTAACCTACACCTCATGACTGTCCAGTCCAGTCATGGCTGTAGACTGGGCTACCATCCAGCTTACCCCTGTTGCTGCATCCCAGACAATGTGTGGGGCATGGTGTTAGGTGGGTCTGGCAGTGTACATAGCAAAGAGATTACATTCCCCCAGGATGGCCACATACACAAAGCTCACAGTAGGAGACATGAGTAGCTAACTAGTGGACATGCCTGTAAGAGCAGTCAGTACTACAAGTACCAAGTACTGTCTTTAGTTTACGTATTGCCTATGAAGATGTTATAGACAGTGATGCTCACATGTAATTATTTGTGTTATGAACATGACAACACTGGCTATTACGGAAACAGTGCAGCTACCCTTGGCAACAAACCTCCTCTGAGGAGCACATAACATCCTGTTAGTTGATTACAGATGATGCATGTGTCTACAGATCTGTTTCCTTCTCTGGGTATATACTCACATATCCACCAGGACCATGAACACCATTGGGCACAGACACCCACTCCCCAAACAGAGTCATGTATCAATAGGCTCTGATGCCACTATCAACATGATTAGGATATAATCAGATAATGTCAGCCATCACCTGTGTTGTGGCTATTACATATGAGCAGCTGTCTCCTACATCTTACACTCCTACTGCAGATGTTACACTGGAGTTAAAGATGTGCAACCTGTTTCATTGCCAGTGCTGTGCACTACCCTACATACAGTATGTGCAGGCGGCTTTTAGGTTGGCCTACACAAACCTGGTAGTTCAACCAGTGTGTCTGTACTCTCAATATCCACTCTATGTAGGTGTGCACATAGCCATTTGGCCCAGCCCTGTAACAAGGGTCACTACACATTTGCATAACATGTACACATGCAGAGCTGTTATTGCTCGCAAATGATAGTACCGAAGTGATATTACATGTGTTACGTGCATGGATAGTTTCCTGGCTCTTCCAATTATCTCTGCTATCATGCTGCTAACCTGTCAGATGATTACTAATGCTATGTATCTTGTCATTGAATATTGTAATTGCCAATAGATATAAATACTGTTTGCATAACATATCAGAACTGCTATGTAGAATAGAATACATGCCTAGACACCTGTATATTACACAGTTATTGGCACAATATCCCACAATGCATGCCATATTTGCACGGTTAGGCCACCTTTCACATGTTCATCTTACTTATGCACCCATACATATGTTGATTGTTACAATATAACAACATATACTATCCCCTATTATAGCACATACTTGTTGGACCACTCCTGACACTGACAGTGGCTGAAAGCAAAATGGTGGGTTCCAAGCCCATAGCATCCCTTGTGGTGTATGTGGAGTGTGCCATGTGACCTACAGCAGTACACACATAGAATACTACAAGCATTACTACTGCTCAACAGTACATCACTACAAGTTAGCTGTTTCCACTATATGCACTGATTACACTATAAATCTTACAATACAGATACTACATACACAAACATACTACATGTTATACATACCGTCTTATTAATTGAAGGCGTTGTTAAGTAGTGTACTTCTCGTTTTTGTTTATTTCCATATTTTTTCTGTCCTACAGG
>NC_056745.1:1291293659-1291336159 GCF_019279795.1 Protopterus annectens
GGCTATGTTTGACAGAGGCTCAGTTACTTCATCAATAGTGCGGGGTAGGCCAACACACTGTTGCTATGCTTTTAATTGCCCTTGGGCAGATAGTAAGCTGTCTGTGCACCTCTAACATGCAGGCCATCACAGCCATAATATGTGAATAAACAGAACTTCAGATCACAATATACAGTGTGAACTCACCATGTAGTCAGGGAACAGTTGAGTACAGCACAGACATACAGAACACTGATACTTAGTCACTCCAAATGTCTATCTTGGAAGCTAGAAGACTTGTATAAGATTAAGGCTTTCTATTGCTTACCACTAGTTTACCTACAGGGGAGATGACAATCAAGAACAGATGGAGAACATGCATGCAATGATACCATACTGGCCTATGTGTCTGCCTTACACTTTGGAATACTGGCCAAGGCTATTTGCGCCCCCATGGTGCCTTATTTAGGAGAGTCCCAAAGGTGAATACCAGCTTTGTAAATTGCACAATAGCAGATTCAATGTAGTTTATGCTACTCAACACCAGGGGTTGTGATCACAACATGCATGCACTCACAGCACTCTTCAGGATGGACAACATCAACATCTATGCATTAACTGCAATCTGTCTTAAGGCTCCTGATAGCACACCAGCACTACCAGACTACAACCCATACCACACATTTCAGCCACAGAATATGGACTGACAGACATGGAGGGGCTGTATCCATATTCATCAGGGATACCTACACCCCAGGTTAGTGGGGCAGCATGATACCTAACATCAGCCACAACAAAAATGTTGACTGTGGCCTGCTACGGATCACCCTCCATGACCAAGGACCTCCACTCCACCTACCTGGAGACAGTGGAGAACACGACAGTCCTAATACACACCCTGGCATTGGTCGATGTCAACTACCATACCATTAACTGGGACACATACTCCTGTACTCACTTCTGGGACCAGCTCTTTCTGGAATGTATCACCTCATATGCCCTGTATCAAGTGGTAACCTCCCTAACGTGGGGTGGAAGCTACTAGATGTGGTCATCACCAATATGGGCAACAGGTGCACCACAGTGGATGTTTACTGGTCACTGGTTAGATCTGACCATGAACTATTCACCGTTTCCACACCCTAGCATCTCCCTCACCCACGGATACTACAGTGTATATCTTTCCTACAGCTACATTTACACTACTAGTGACAGGGGTGCAGGGTTTCACAGCCCCCACACTAAGGGGAAACACTGCTCCAGATACAGACAGATTTCAAAAGCAGTCTATAGGCATCTACACAGATGTATGGCTCATGCCATCACTGGTAAACCAAGACTCACTCCTCCTACACAAGTACACCGGTCTGGTGGACCTCTGCAATAAACAGGCTATACTACAGATGGAGGACACAGTTCCAGACACACAGCAAATGCCTCAAAGGGCTGACATCCATGACCACTATTAGTATGATACGTAGGTCCCTCATGACATCATCCAAGGCTAATATCAGCAGGAGAATATGCATGAATTCAAAAGATAACCACAAAGCCTTCTTTGGCTATGTCAAGGATCTATGTGGTGACACACAGATTTGCACTGTGCCAGTGAAATATAGCACAAAATATGCTGACCCTACTGATATCACCAACATCCTTGCAGATACAAGCAGTGCATACTTAACCCCCTAAAGAGCCCACCACACTACCTGTAAGGTACAGTATCCCAACCATCAGAGACACACAGGTGGAAATGGCCCTCTCTAACAGCAGAACACAGCATCAATGAAGGCAGATGTTGACCCAGACTGCATCTTGCAAAGTGTACATGACAACCTGCCCCCCACCTAATTATGCATTCCTACCTCAGCCTCTCCACAGGCTACATGCCCATAAAATGGCGCATGGCAATGATTATTCCTCTCCATCACGGGGAAATCACAACTGACCATGGTAACTACCACCCCATAAACCTGACTAGCCTGGTCTGCAATGGTAGGGTTTGCATCCTCATGGCACTCATTAACAATGACATTGGTAACCATCGGACACATGACCCAACCCAGGTCAGCTTGGTTGACTGCAGTTCATGCCTACTGAACTTGTTTTACATCTTACATACAGTCACCAAGATGTTAGATGACAGGGGAGGTGGTTCACACATACTACCTGGACCTCACCAAGGCTTTTGACACCATGCCCCACTCAGGTATTATTGATAAACACACCAGCCTGTACATTCACCCATACATCACAGGTTGGGTTGCCAACAGGCTTACATACGCAACCCACATGGTACAACTAGCAGTCTCCAGGTCCAACTCTTGAACAGTCATGACTGGTGTCTCACAGGACTCAGTCCTGGGCTCCCTACTGTTTGGCATATACATCTGAAATATACAGGCAAACACAGGTGGACTACGGCATAACATGTTTGGCAATGACTGCAAACTGGGAGCCATGACTGATAGTCCAGCTGACATGGACATCCCTCAGGGGACCTCATAGAGAACGTCACAGGGTGCCACTGACACGACCACCAGCCAAGTGCCACTAACTGCATGGTCATTCCATAGTGGAATTAGCACCCACATATTAACACATGGGCGGCGGCCTCTTTAATACAGATGAGGTAATGGGGTATCGGTGAACTAAGGTAGATAGTGATCTCCCCTGTGACAATCATAACTCCACAGTAGTTAGGACATCCTTCTATGTAGGCCATCTGACTACTAAAGGATTCCCATCTAGACACACTGGGGTTATATTGCCCCTTTACTCATCACTCATTAGTCCCATCATATGGTATAATAATCCATGTGGGATGTACCTCAGACTACACGTCCAACAGCTGGGGGGTCCACGAATGTACCTCACCAAGAGGAATACTGGCCTCCAACATATGGCCTAGGAAGCCAGACTGGATACACTCCTACTTTACTCAGTGGCATCTCCTTTACCCAGAGATGATCTCCACTGACCAACACAGCCATGTTGAACTATAGCTTGATGGCTATGTTCCACCTATGGAAATCCATGTCACAGTAAGCCACACACTATAGTGAGCTGACCTTGCCACAACAATAACTGGAAGATGCTGGAGGAACAGCTTTCTGTCACAGACACTACCCATACTTTGGAACAACATGCCTATCTACATTTTACAGAGCCCCTCACTAACACTCTGCAAGAGAAACCTTGAAGGGTGGATGGTGAACAGTAGGTGCACCTCAGGGATCCCGCCACTGTCTCTGCTCTGCAGAGGGATGGTTAATGACTCAATGGGGTGGCAAACGCTGACACATTTTGGCTGAGCTTATGAATGGCCTCTTGCAATTGGCCCAGTACCTACCTATGAATCTATACATACAGTATCTGCATATGCTGATAGCTTAGTTTACTGTTCAGATGTTGATTTACCTTATGCCACTGGCTGTTGTGTGCGCAATAGTTGAGGGCTGCCTATGTTGGATGCACACAGTAGACTGCCTATACATGACAATGTACAGGTTGTCTTGTGTGTGTGTGCCATCCATTTTTACTGTGTGTGCAAGTAGAGAAGGGTGTCAGTCCCTAGGTGCCTACACTGTCATTGTGTGTGCTATATGTTCCGTCTTTGCCAAGGCATGGGCATACTGGGCATGCCTCCGTCTGCCTACTGGGGCTGGCTCAGGGTGTTCGTGGTCTGAGTATCTCTGTGCCTGTGCGGCCCTTGGCAATGGTGGTGGGCTGTGAAGGCCTGCACCACTCTTTCCCTGCTGCAGCTGTTTCCGCAGGACCATATTGTATAGCAAGGCACACACTATGAAGATGTGGGCACACATGCCTGGAGAGTACTACAAGGCTCCACCAGATATGTCCAAGCAACAGAACCATGATTTTAGCATCCCAAACACATGCTCTATGATGATTCTGGTTTGTGTGTGTGCCTCATTATGGCATCCCTGCATGGGTGTGTGTGCATTTCTGATGGGAGTCATCATCCACGGTTCCAGTGCATAGCCAGCATCCCCTACCAGGTGGCCATTTGGGAAGTCCTCCCTGGCAAATAACCGATACAGCTGTGAGGCATGCCAGATGTGGGAGCCGTGATAGCTTCAGGGGCTGCCAGCACACACATCCATGGTAATCCCCTGGGCATTGCACATGACCTGGCAGTTGATGGAGGGGTATCCCTTGTGGTTTATGTAGCACCTTCCCTGCTCACCGGGTGTTGACTTGATGTGTATGTGTGTTCAGTCTATTGTACCCAGTACCTCTGAGTATTCTGCCACATGGTGGAAGAGACGCATTTGGCTGGCCAACTCTTCCTGCATTCGGGGGTAGTATATGTACTCATTGGCATATGGTAACATGGCACCCAGGAACTGGTGTAGTACCCTGGATGCTGATGCCTGTGAGATCCCCATGATATCCCCAGTTGGTCTTTAAAAGGTACCTGTAGCTAGTATTTTCAGGCTTACACATACCTTCGTATCCACTGGGATGGGTTCCCCTCTGTTTGTTCTGTTTGTGAGGCGTGGCCTGCACAGCTCCACAAGATGCTGTAGGGTGTCCCTGTCCATCCTGTAACACTCTACTATTTCCAGATCATGTTGCCCCTGGTAGGTTAGCCTGGGTCTGAACACTCTCCTCCTCCTCTGGTGCCTGCGGTTTTCGTGTGCATCATCCTCAACACCACCTTCACTCTCCAACACATGCTGATGGAGCAAAGCTATGACAGCCCCTAACAAGTACATAATAAAAGTTCACCATCTGTATACACCCCTGGTGGAGAGTGTATGGGAATACACATGAGTGTGAGGTCCTTTCAAACTTTATAGTATTGTGCTATGGATGCTGCTGATGTATGTGGGTGTGTATGAAGTATGCCAGCTGCTGCATGTCTTAATTATGGGTTTTGCAATGAGTACTGCAAGTGTGGGGCCTTTACTGTGGAGATCTACTTGCCTGTCATGATTACTCTGTTGCCCTTTAAGTCACTTTTAGACCTGGATCCCCTCCCATTATCAGGCATGCATACACCTGTCGTCTTTCTTGTTTTGTACATTCCCTACCCAGTCATGGTGAATTGTGCCTTGTAGCTGATATACTGCATATCGCCTTTGTTCTGCTTTGACACTTTGCTGTTTTCTTTGCAGTACAGCCCCTCCCCTTCCCTGTTCTGCAGGTTGCTGCTTGCAGCCTTGTTTGCTGTTGTCAATGGCCCACTGTAGGCTCCTAGGTGTTAATTAGCCATTTGTACTCCAATTTCACTGCTGCAGCATTTCCTTATTTCCTTCCTATATCCTTCCTGTTTCAGCTGCAATGCATGCCAAGCATACCTGTTTACCGGGTTTACACTCTTTTTCATCTCCGTTCACATGCATACTCGGTTAACTTGTGTACTCTCACTAAGCGTAGCTATGAACAATTCAACACACCCGTATCCTGCAGCTTTGCCTAGCTAGGGGCAGACCGGTTTAGCAATGCTCCAATGTGCTTACAGCAATGGTGACACACCCCTCTCTTGATGTCATTTTTATCTCAAGGGCTCACCTCAGTGTTATAATGCTACACTGTTTTGTCCATCCTTACACCATCGGGAAATCTGCGATTCAGTATTACTCCTCTCATTTGCATGGCATTGCCTACTAATTCCTAGCTACTGTGCATAACACTGTCACTGCCCCTTAGCAACCCTTGCGCCATGAGTATGGTGTAGCATGCCTGCCATTGACTATTATTGGGAAATCATGATATGTGTTTCATTGCAGTTTTATTTGATATTTTTGTATATTCCTTGCCATCCCCTTTGCGCACCGATGTCCTGTGCTTTAACTTCGCGTTAGTGTGGGCATAATATTAAATGTTCATTTTCATATTTTGTGCATGTTGTTTTATGCCAATGGCTATATATATAGCCATTGGCGTATATTAACAGTATAATGCATGAGTTTGGTCTGCTGTCATGGCTCCGATTTTATGTTTGAAAAATGTGAACCATTTTTTTCGGTTTACATTTCTGCATGCTTACACTACACCTGCGCCACTTCCTGAATCGCTATACACCTTCATTTGCATGCTATGCTGCTGCACATGGGAAGATTAGCATACATGAACCAGGAGCTGTGTGGGCGTGGCGTACGCAGGTTGTGCACTTCGAAGCAGCTCGTACCTGAATCACTCGGTGGCCATATTTGGTGTTAGATCACCGACACTACGCCTGCACCTGGCGCAAGCTTCATGAATCCCAGGGACTGTTTGGCAGTTGTCACAGAGCATTAAGGAGCTGTTAACAAGATGTTCCCAGCGGTCCACAGTCTGATTCCATCAGTCTCCACTAGTTAGCTGTGGGAATCTGAGTCACTTAACTGGACAGATGTCCTAGAAAAAGGTATATATAGATCAGTGCTCTAGCCCAGTTAATAAAGCAAATGAAATGTAATGTGATTGGTAAGTACTTAATATTTCAATTACTGGTTATTCGTTTTATATACATACATATATATATATATATATATATATATATATATATATATATATATATATATATATATATATATATATATATATATATAAACTAAGATTCACTGAAGGCAGTGACCAACCACAGTTATTATTTCATCATGTATGTAAAAGTAATGTTGGTTTACAATTCTGCAAATAAATTATGTTGTCCAGCTATTTATAAGTATTCTATGTGTATTTTATATTATGCTCCCTGAGCTGCTGGTAAAAAGACCTTTGGCTCAGTGCTAGCTATCTAAGTAATCAATATGAAAACAAGTAACCAAGCAAGTTATAGCTCTATCTGAGGCTAGCAAAGTGGATATACAATAGAGTATTTGCCTATGCTACTAAGAAGTTGTGGTCAGCTGGTGTTGGAGGTCCTGTAGTCCCACCGAGGAGATGGAATGTTAAATGTCTGACATCCTAATCTTTTTTTTCTAGGGAGATTTGGAAGTCTATTCACTGTCAGCTTGCCAGCTGGTGGAGATGACTTTGCCAGCAAGTGTAAGAATTTCACATATTATGCACCTAGCATATAGGTTCATAGGTAAGTACTAGGCTAACTTCCCGAGGGTATCTGTAAGCCTAGCCAGAATGTGTTGGCTTTCACCACCCCCTTAGATTAGTTCCCTGTGCCTCTGTCCAGCAGAGCCATTAGTTCTCTGTGCCTAAGTCTAGCAGAGCCAATGCAGTGATCCCCGGGTAAATTTTCTGTTTCCCATCCACTCATCAAGGATTCTCTTGAAGAGGGTTAGTGAAGGGCTCTGCCTAATGTAGATTGGAATCCTGTTCCAAAGCATGGAGAGTATCTGTGTATATATCTCTCTGTTAATGTGTTAAACATTATGACAAAAGCAAAAGTGAGGTCATTAAAAAAATGTTTGTTGTCAGTTAGTTAATGGACCTGATGTTACACTATAAATTTATTGGCCTTTGTATGAGGTAAGGGGCTAAAACGGGTATAATAATGAGTTACATGAAAATGCTGCAGATTTCTAAGGTCAAATAAGGCAGATACATTAAAATGGCTTGTTTAGTTTATGTATAAATGCATACTGCAAATGTTTGTCCAAACATCAACCCCAATTAAGTTCTCCTTCAAAGTTCTCAGTTTTGGACTAACTCATACAAGTACCACTTACATCTGGTTGAGATATTTCTCATTTAATGTAATTTACAGCTGAGCAACCAATGCAATCTTTCATCACATTTATTTTATACATTGTCTAGCATTTATTGACTTTAAGGTTCCTACTAGTTCAAATAAAGGTGCAAAAGGCTCCATCCAACACAGCTAGAGGACTCACAAAAACTTCCATCTTGTCATCTACCCATAACCAAACTCCCTTCAGCCAGCTGGCTAGTGATGAATCCAGCTTCATCCATCATACGCCTTTCCAGATCTGTATGAATAGTTTAATTTAATGGTGTCAATGTGAAACATAGGGGTAGAATTAAAATAAAATGGCATTTACTTTATTGCAGCTAGTTGAAAACACTATAAGTTCATAATGAATCCATCTTGAAATCTGGGCATTACCATTAATATATGAAGATTACCACTCATTGCTTAAGTTTGTTTTGAAATAGCTCTATAAAGCTGTCTATTTACCATTGTCCTTTGTCTTTTAAAATAAATATTATTGCTTATTGTTGCTCATTGTGGTACAGTGGTGGTGCTGCGGTAGCGTTGTTGCCTCACAGCAAGACATTGTCCTGTTTGATTCTCAGCTAGAGCGTCTTCTGTGTGGAGACATGCGTGAATGGGAGTACCTTCGTTGAAGGTTGTGCGTCAGAGCTGGCAACTCGGCATGTAAAAATCTACTGCCAATCATTAGTGGACTGGAGTTCCACTGTGGCGACTCCTAACCGGGAAAAGCAGAAAGACACAACATTGTTGCTCATTGTGAAAGTCATTGTTTTGTGCTGCAGCATTACTGTGGCATTTAAAACCAGCAATATGAATATGTGCCACACCTTATTACCTTTACTACAAGCTTAACTGCTTCTATATCAAAGGGATTTCTATAATGTAAAAAGGCATGTCTGACAGATATGAAAAATTTTAGGAGCCTTACCAGGAGGTATAAACTAGCAGTGGAGTTTGCAGGCAGATACACTATGTTTTGTTCAACCTTAAGATCAACCTGATTTCATTTGTTCTAAGCCACAGAACAAAATGCTACTCGGTTAGTAGATAAAGAAACAATGCTCAAACGGGGTGATTTATTCTTGTCTTGCTCTTTGCTACACTTTCTGTGTCCCTGCTCCAGCTGTGATCAGTCTTTTAATATGATAGTTATCTTTGATAAAGAAACCTGTGTTCTGTTTGCAGTTTGCTCATGTATAGCCTGATACTCTCTTTGCTCTACCACCAACTGAAATTCATGTATATATTAAAAGCATTCAGTACACTCGGTGCAGAATGCCGAGGGCCACTGAGTTATAAATTCCAGGCTAAGGCAGAAAACTATGCAGTATTTTATTCACAAAATGAGGGTTTCTTCTCTTCAAAAATGTCTAAGAAGTTTTAACAGGATTTTTGATAACTGTATAAACAGCATCAAATATTACCCAAATCATACTAATGGCCAGGATATTTTTTGCAGGGCTTTGATCTTCCTATGGGTTCTACTTCATTCACATAATTCTTTCATAACCAGTATCAGAACAAGAAATTATGAAGAATACTAAAAAACGTCCAGCAGGCATAGCTGTGGAACCTGATACATTGCAATCTGAAAAGTGTCCTTACTTCAAAGAACAGTCTGCACCTTCTTTTGATGAAATCATAAATGAAATAGTAACAGGAAATGTATCATCAATGTCCTAAAAAGAAGTTTAAGTTTCTATAACACATACAAAAGCAAGGAAATAAGCATTGTATAGTTATATGAACAGTTCTGTAATCTATTACCATGATTTTTGTAGGGGAGAAGAGGTCAGATTATTTATAGAAAACCCACAAAGGCACAAATGTGTTACCTGAGCCTCTAAATAAGGATACATGCAAAGAATATTGGTGCATATAAATGGGACAAATATTTTTGGTATGGCAACACTCGTTTCTTTTTAAATATGAACAGGCTGCCTAAAAGACATTTCTTTTACTGAAGTTATACAAAAGTTCTGGCAAAAATTCCTACTTACTATGTGTTCCTTGCATAAGTCATTTCAAACAAAATCTGGACTCATGGAATGCTTTGTCTTGAGACATCTTTAGTGTTTAGTTGAAAGAGGATGGTCAGAGAAGGGGTTTAATTTTGGGGGGTAAAGAGATGCAGGCTGGGAAGGAAGGGGAAGAAGATTAGGTAGAAGTTGTGGGTAAGGAAGGTTACATTAGTAGGAAGGAGGGCTTGGAAGAAAGTGAGGTAGGTGTAAGGAGGGACGTAAGGATATTTATGTCAATGTAGCTGAGGATAAGGTCAGAGTTAGGTGCAAACTTGCTACCCTCACACCCTCCTTTATTTTAGAACATTGAGGATTAAGTTATTATTTATCTTGATTGGGTGCTTAGGTGGAGAAGAGGGGCAGGCTTGTCCCTCTTCTGTTCCCCCTCTGGTGTTGGTTGTTGGATTCAAGGGGTTTGGGGGATGTAAGTGAGTGGTGGGACGCTACTTTGATAAGTGAGCAGTGGTGGCAACACTGCATATTGGGCAAAGTAAGCAGGGATACACTGCCCTGGTAAACTGGTCCACGGATGTTATGTTGTGATTAATAAAGTAAGAATGTAGCTCAATTAATTTATGTTTAAGAGAGTTTTAATAAAGGTCGTCAAATGCCATTTGTTGTGGTGTGTTTTTATTGAAGGAGATTGGGACAAAGATATATAGACAGATTAAGTATTTTGCATTTCTTGAAGGCTTTGAGTTATGAGTACAGCTACCACTGAGTTTAAGAATTTATCTGCATTATATTAGTTCATTAATTCTAAAATTATGCACGGTGCTGTAAATATTGTTAAGCTTAGGATGTGTACCCTCAAATAGCTACTGAGTGTCTACATTTTGCATTGGATTTGTTTACCCAGCTTTCAACTTTCTTAGTGGAAGAAGATGGTGTCAGAGCTGCCTTGCTTTAATATATTTGCAAAGGTCAGTATTGAAATGCTTTTGTCAGACTAAAAATTCAGTGGTTGTTTTTAGCTGTATGCTCTCATTTAACTTGCATGGAAAGGCTAGGTGATAGGTGCCAGTTTTTCTAGTTGACAAAACAAAAATGGAATTGGGTCACTACAGTCAATATAATAAGGCTGAGAAAAATCAAACTTTTTAGAGATGCTATTGTTGTTACAAGAATTAGTTTGAGGAGGAGTAAGGAGATATAAAATGAAACTGTTACACTTTAGTGCCTTACCTGTTGTGAAAAGGATAGATAGAAAATCTGGTAGTCATTTTAGAAATGACATATAACATAATGAGGAAAGTAAGACTGCCACCAATTGTTTGTTTTCTTCGCTAAGCAGATACGATTTTACTGCACCTGCTGACCTTTTCATAGTGTGAATAAGAAATGTACATAATGGACAGGGATGGTTAGACGCTGAAAGTATTTCAATATTTATCACACTCATAGCATAATCACTTGCAGATAACTATGACACAGGTAAAAATACAATGTGTCTGCTAATAATCCATGCACTGCATGCTCATTTTCCTTCTTACATTTCAGGCCGCATTGTTACATTTGGGTCTCCTACCCATTAGATTTACCAAAGACGATGTGAATGTGTAGTAGTGGCATGGTAAATGGAATCTCATTATACTGGCTAGTGCATATATCTGGAATGCATATTTCGGTATAGTGCAGGTGATACCCTTTCCAATGCACTAGGTAATCCTAGGACAGAAGCTGTGTAGGTCTGATGTCCGGGTCTATATGACTACACTGAAAGATCAGAACAGCGAATGTATGTACATCGACACATTTACATTGATGTACATACTGTGTTTCATCATCATAATGCACCACACAGGTAGGTAAAATTTAAACTAAAATATTACATTAATTAGCTTTTGCATGGGGGCAAGCACCTCCCTACTTAAATATGCCAACTTCGAGACCGCACTATAGTGGGGAAAAGGATATATTTCCTTATCCCCACCATTGTTCTGCTAGCTATGAAACACGTTCGGCATTCCAGTTTTCACCGTTTAGGTGTTTCGCTCTGTATGTACATCGACGTAAATGTGTCGATGTACATACATTCGCTGTTTTGATCTTTTGGTGTAGTCATATAGAACTCTGATGTCCACATTATTGTATAGTTCAGTTATCACCATTTTACATATGCTGTTACTGTAAGTGATGGCACTTGTGCAAAGTACCCATGGTGTTCACTGATTTGTAGTGGTGGGTTTTACACCATTTACTGTTAGACTATTCTTCCACATATGGGTGGCAAATGGTGCTATTAGTCACATTTGTGCTGGCATTTCTGGTATTCAAATCTCCATCAGTGTCAGTCATCCATGACATTTGGCACAAGTACCAGGTAATCTGTCACATTATCGTGGAAGTTGGTGAGGATACTGGAAATTAAATGTTTTAGCTTAAAATAGTGGTGTCTCTAAAATTGCTCATATACTCTCTCAATCATAAGGAAGAATATACAGATATTTAGTTTTGCACAGCATGCATTTCATTTTTCAGACAGCGTGGTTTAGGGACTGGAAGAAATAGGTTCTTTTGACAACAACACTAAAATGGCAGTGTCACAGTTGACTAAGGAGTGAGGAGCAATGGAATTCAGCATGCCAATATGTAGACAACCGAACTTTGTGTGGCAGTGGATGCAGTCTGGAGACAGCTTAGCAGGTACTGCACTTGTGCAGGAATTACACAAAAAACAATCTGTTCCATCACAGGAGGACCTCAAAGCTCAATTAGAATTACTCAGACTGGCACTTGAAATGAAGCTGTTAAAACTTGAAACCGATGTGTGAGTACAATGGCTGGAATAGTAACACGAACAGGCACAAGCCAAGGAGAGAAAGAAACAATGCCAAAATGAGAGAAAGACAATTTTCATATGCCAGGGATGCACTGGCAGGGGAAAAGTCACATCATAAAATTCAGGTCAGTATAAACTTCTACTTCAGTATAATGTAGGGGACAGTTTTGATAGTTTTATATAAGCATATGAAAGGGTATGCAATCAACACCAATTTGGCGCACTGGATGAGCAATTTAACTCATTTGTTCATGGGTAAAGGAATGTGTGCGATTACCACATTACTGATGATGCTGACTGTTTAAATTAAGGTATATTCATAGAATGTTTACTTGCATGTTTTATGTTGACTCCTAAAATGTACTTATAAGAATTTAGATGGCACAGGAGAAAGGCAGATGACAGTGAGATGAAATATATTACAGAAATCAGCACTTATTATCATATATTGGGGAGTGGATGAATGAGCACCACATCTGAAATGTTTGCATATCTTTTGGTTAGGGGAACAAGCTTTCAGTACTCTGCCTGAAGACAAGAGGACTAGGCAGAGTCTGAGTATAAGACTGCTGAGAATATTTGGGAGGAAGGGATACCACTATCTATGTAGCAGTTTGTCATTGCAATTGAGGGAAACATACACTGCCTCTTACTCACAGACACAAAATTTACCTGGACTTTATCCACACAAACACCCTGGACCAGAGAGTGCACACTCTAACCAGAGGATAAAACATATTGGTCCTAGTACTCAACAATATTGTAGAGCATTGTAGACCCCCCCATCATATCTTCATTGGTCAGACCATAAAGCTGCCTCCTTCAAAATAAAAATCAACCAGGAAAATGCAACTAAACCTGTAAAAGGAACTGTTATAAAACAAACTACATCCTATTAAGTTACAGTTAGTCAAAATTCATGGCTCCCCCAAACCCTGAGAACACAGTTACCTATACAGAATTATTTTCAAAAATCATTTGGAAACATGTAAATAGCTGCATTGAGGCTGCCATACCAGAAGTGTCCATATCTAACACCAAAGCAAATCTCTCTGATGGGACCCTTACCTTAACATTGTATATAACAAAAGGAAAAAAAAAATAATAGCCAAATTCAGAAAGAGCAGCTCTCATAGACAGAAGAGCTTTCTGATTCAGCAAAACAGGAAAATACGAGGTCTAATAAAGTCCAGTAAGGCCAATCATGATGTCATAATAGCCACCCAAGCAATGGACTGCCCAGCTATCAACAGGAAGCAAGATGTGGTGGTGCTCACTAGGACCAAAAAACACTTCTCCAGTTGGCCCAAACAATATCCCCAGTGCATCCATTGCATAGGAAAATCATCTTTCTCTCATTTTGGCATGCTTTCTTTCTCTCCTTGGCTTGTGCCTGCTCATGTTACTATTCCAAACAATATCCCGAGTTGTCTCCTAAATAGCCTAAAACATAACCTCTTGAGGCACTCTTCAACCACAGCCTCCAAACATGTTATATGCCAAGTGAATGGAGGGCTACAATGGTATTCCCTCTTTATAATGGTGGACCATCAACTGACCCCAGTAACTACAGACCAATCAATCTCACAAGTCTAATATGCAAAGTCATGGAATGAATTATCATGGAAATTATCAACAAAGAAATTGGCACCCTATAGATACTACACTCATCCTAGTTTGTCTTTGTTAAGGGAAGGTCTTGCCTACTGAACCTGGTGGACTTCTTCAAGAGGGTCACCAAGGCTGTGGATGAGGGGAAAATGGGGAATACATGCTATCTTGACCAAGCCAAGACATTCAATATGATGCCCCACTCAGGTATTGTTGACAAACTCTCTGAGCTAGGCATAAATCCCTGCATAGCTTGCTGGTTTGCTGGCTGGCTCACAGATAGGACCCAGGAAATCAGGATCGTGGAGACCACCATCACCAAGAGACAGGCCACCAGCAGAGTGCTCCTGGGATCCATGATGGGCCCACTCTTGTTTGCCATCTCCTTCTCAAAAGTCAAGACTAATGCCAAAGGCCTCTGGCTCACCAAGTTAGCAGATGATTGTAATTTGGCAGCTATCATAGATTTTCCCTATGACACCAGTATCCCACAAGAGAATGTACACAGACAAATGAATGGAGCCAAAGTTATGGATTAAAACACAGTGCAAATAAATTCATTATAGTGCTTTTTGGGAAAACATCCCATCAACAAAACAACTCTAAGAGTTGACAGTAATCTGGTCTTCAATCAACACATAGCCAAGATAGTATGAAAAAAATTCTATGTCGCCCAATTCATAAGTAAGGCTACGGCATCCAGATCAAAGGAAGTTATAGTAGCTCTCCACTCAACCCTTATCTGACCCATCATTGATACAATGCCCCCTTTGGCGTATACCTAACCAGTCACATGCAAAACAACAGTTGCAATGTCCTTCATTCAGGCTATGAGTACCCTATCCTATGCAGATTCTTATCAAGTTCTATCTCTGTATCAGTCACCTACAGGTTACTCAGATGTGATCTATGGCTGGCATATAAGGCATCCTCAGATCCAGCTCTGATGGATCACTTGTACATCTGCAAAACAAACTCACCAGAAACACTAGATCCAAGGAACCGAACTTTGCCTTCAAGAAAAATATAACATTTTTGAAAGATCCCTGTGCTATGGAATAAACACGCATTTTCATGAAGTAGAATTCATCCCTGACCCTATTCAAAAGAAACCTTGATAATTAGAGAGGAAATCACAAATTCTCCCCCTGGTCTGGTCCCAGTGTCATCAATACGCAAATTAATCCCCAACTACCATATCCCCCAGTAGCATAGCTAGGGTGGGTGAGAAAGGCAACTGCCCTGGTCAAAAAGAGTTGTGGGGATGATTAGCTGACCCCAATCTCTCTTTTTAATGCAACACAGGTGTTTAAAAGGCGATATTGCATTTGCAGTCAATCCTGAATGCTGCAGTGCACCATGTGTGGTCTAAACAGTAGCAACTGCTTCTTACATTGTAGCAAACAGTTTGCTACAGTTTAAAAGTAACACACGCACACACACACACACACATATATATATATATATATATATATATATATATATATATATACACATACATACATACATATATATATATATATATATATATATATATATATATATATATATACACACACACACACACACACACACACACATATATATATATATATATATATATATATATATATATATATATATATATATGTTTTTTTTTTTTTTTTTTTTTTTTTTGTAAATGAACGTGTGCTCTGTTGTGCTATGTGCAGGCATGGTATAAACTGCAGGACATATTTTTCCATGGTTTAAAAGAAGAAAGTATTTTTTAATAAAATATGTTGAAGGATGGTTGGGGGCAGGGAACAGAAATGGGGCCTGAATGATTGGGGTTGGGGGACATGTCATGCATCTGGCCACCTGGTTGGTATGTCAGTAGAAGGGATGCCTTTTTTTTTCTTTTTGCTCTTTACTTGAAGAGATGAGGGGTGTTGGTATCAGTTAACAGTACTGGCCCAGGGTGCTGGTTGAACCAGCTATGCCCCTCACCAACATAACGCTTAGTTATATTTTTACTAACATACCCCACCATATAGGCAAAAAAAAAGAGGGATGGGTTTCATATTTATGCTTGTAAAGACACTGGTTGTCATTAATGTAGTATAAACCTATGAATCTGTGAGGGGAGTATCTGATACTGTACATGGGTGGCAACCTAAACCATCATGGCAGGCTCCACACTAAAAGGAGGAAGCTACAGCTGATAGCCCCCCCCCCCATTGTAGAAGGAAGTAACAGTCCACAAAAACCACAAAAACTGATAGGCCAAAGAAAGGCCATAAAGACAATATTGTAGACTATTGTTACTATTATGCAAAAAGCCCAGAATTTCCAGACAAAATATATGCAAAAAGATTAATAGAGAAATAAGAGGAAATAAAAATACTCCCACAAGAAAGACTGTCAGAAGGCTCAAATAAAAATTTCTGTTTGTTAATACAATAGATTTGTGAAAAACATTCTGTACACCAAGAAAGCTTGAGCTGTTTGGAAAAACAAACATCTGAGGAAGTGCAAAAATATAAACAACAAAACCTGAAGTTTTTTTGAAAAGTATAAAAAAGAAATACGGGCATGGGAAAGAAAGAGAGATTTGATATGGTGCAATATTTATGAAAAGTCAACAGCCAAATTAATCAATACAAAAAAGTATTTGAAGAGAAATACAAGCAAATGCATCCAGATATGGAAAATTTCACAATACAAAATAATATCACAAAGAAGAAATGTAGAAAAGAAGATTAGTAAAGTAGAGATTAGAAAAAATAGAAGCTGAAGTTATGGAATGTCTGAGAAGTGCAGGATTTTGTGTAGAAGGTCTAACACAGGTTATATCACAGCATGGTGGAACGATTCCTCAAAGAAGAAATAAGAAGAACAGGAGACATCTGAAGAAGAAATATGGACATGAGGAAGAAAAAGAGATTTAATATGGTTGTAATAGTTATGCCAAGGAGAAAGGAAAATTAATCAATACAAAAAGAGCAGCACCAAAGATAATTGAAGAGAAATACAGGCAAAGTAATCCAGACACGGAGAGTTTTACAATATAAAAACTAAGAAGACAAGGAGGAAACATAGAAAAGATTAGCAATGGAGATGTTACAGAAATAGAAACTGGGATTATGGAGTACTTGCAAAGTGAATGATTCATTGTAGAAAATCTAACTCAGAAATCACCACAGCAGGATATAGCAAGAGACACCCAAATTAAGGAGAAGCCAGTGGAACAGGAAGCTACTGGGCAGTTGCCATATGAAGATATTTTGGAGTCTTCCACAGGAAGCTAGTATAAACTTTCATGTGAAGCTGGAGAGAAAGGGAAGGAACAGAAAACTGTGGCAAATGATGAAGTCAATGTTGAGGAGTGATAAGCCAGTAAGTTCCGAAATGACAGAGCAGTGGATGGCACAGGATGAAATTGAAGGGAATGTGCCACAGGAAGATGTTATAGAAGTCACTATAGAATGCCTGAGGTAAATGGAGAACAAAAACTGTACCTTTTATTTAGAAGAAAATTAGCTAAGAGAAGAGTTGATTGATTTAATAGAGATAGACATGGTTTACTATTGTTTGTGCGAACAACATTCTATCGGCTGCAATGTGCCGAAAAACAGAATGTCGAACACACAAGCACTTTTGCACCAGATAGTTGACTCCACTTATGTGAATGCACAACTGCATTTGCATAAGTGGAAACCGATTATCTGCACGGAGATCGCAGTACAGTGGGGAGTGGAAATTCATCCACATCCCCACTGTAGTGCAATCTCAGAGTTAGAATATGTAAGTAGGGGGGTGTGTGGGGGTGCAGGGAGGCTTGCCCCCCTGCAAAAACGTGATAGCTGTATAGGAGCTTGATTTACATCAGCTCCTATACAGCTATCACGTGGTGGTTTTGACAACAATGTGGCGTCAAATGCGTCGAGCATTTAGTTCGACATTGTGTAAGTTATTTCTTTTTTACTTTTGGTATTACCATTCATTTATTTGAACGGAAAATGTTTTTCCATTCGAATAAACAATAGTAAACCGATAGACATATTAAGATCAATGAAAGAAATAGACTACAGAAGGTCAATAAAACCCAAAAAGTCAGAAGTCTGATAAAACAAATCAATACAGTACTTAGGACTGCCCAGAGAGATCCATGCGATATAATAGAAGTAAGCAAGAAATATTAATGTGCTGCTACAATAATAACAGATACAATTTTATCACAAGAACAGGGTAGTAAGGGAAAGGAAGGGAAGGGGAGAAAATGAATACCATCATGGAAGTATCAAATAGAGAAAACTATACAGCAATTAAGATAAGAAGTGTCACTGTCAGAAGAGTATGGAAGAGGGAACAGATCAATAAAAATACTCATAAAGATAGATGTGATAAAAACAATGCACAGTATTATAATGGAGCAAGATCTATCTTGCACTACTGCAAATAATAAACTAAAAATCTCAGCCCAGGCAAAAAATGAGCAATTTATTGAGGACCCCAAAAGGTTCTATAGAGAACTGGGAAACAAGATTAAAGGAATAGAAATAGCACCAAAAAAGAAGAAGAAATAGACACATTTTGGAGAAATATCTATGAAGATCCCGTGGAACATAACAATGATGCTAAATGAATAGAAGAAGTAAAAGAAATAAAAAGAAGTTCAAAGGTAAAGGATATGAAATGGGATGAAGTAACAGTCAGAGAGATTGAGATAAAGTTAAGAAATGCCTCAAGCTGGAAAACCCCAGGCCCAGATGCAGTACCTAACTTCTGGCTAAAAGTATTATAGTCTTTGCACAAAGATTTAGCCATGAGTAAGAACTATTTATATGCACATCTTGAGCAGACACCAACCTGGTTAACAACAGGAAAAACAATGCTACTACTTAAGAGTGAACCTGCAAGTTATCCTAAAAATTATAGACTGATAACTTGCCTTCCGATGACGTATAATCTATAAACCAGAATTGATGCTGACAGAGTTTATAGTCATTTAGAAACAAATTCACTCATGGCTATAGAATAAAAGGGTAATAAAGTCATAAGGAACAAAGGATCATCTGTTGCTAAATAAAATCATAATGGAGAACTGTAAAAAGGGGAAGAATCTAGGTATGGCATAGATTGACTACAAAAAAAGCTTTTGATAGTATCCCACATTCATGGATAAAAGAGTGCTTAAAAATGTAGAAGATATATCCTACACTGATCAATTACATTACAGTGACCATGAAACAGTAGCAGACCACTTTGCAATTAAGCCATGATAAAGGACAAATTATTATTCCAGGGATAAAAACTCAAAGGGAGGTATTCTAGGGTAACTCCCTGTCACAGCTGCTATTCTTTTTTGTCCTTAACCCTTTAAGCTGTCTACTTAACAGATTAGGCCATGGCTATAATTTGGTTCCTAGAAAACAAAGTGTAAAGACCTCTCATTTTCTCTTTGTTGATGATTTAAAACTGTATAGCTCATCAGATGAGGAACTAAAAGCACAAATGCAAGTAGTAAAACTTTTTCAGATGATATAAGAATGTCATTTGGTCTTGATAAATGTGCAAAAACAACCTTTAAAGCAGCAACATCAAGAAAACATCAGGTTGGGACAAGAATGTGATATAAAAGAACCTGACCAAGAGGGAGTGCATAAATATTTCGGAATTGATGTAGGATTGGCAATAAAACATGAACAAACGTGAATAAAACTCAGCAAGGAATATTTTAGAAGACTTAAAAAAATAATCCTAAAAACTGCACTGGCATCTAGGAACAAAATTCAAGCTACAAACCAATTTGCTCTTCCTGTCCTAACTTACAGTTTTGGAGTGATTGACTGGCCCCAAAACATGTTGGATAGATTAAACAGGAAAACAAGAAGGGTGATTCATTCTCAACAAATTATTTTTTTAAGAATCAGTGCATACTAAGATTATATATTCCCTGTTCCGGAGGAGGTATGGACCTCTTTGAAATTGATTACATTTATAGATCTGTGATTGTGGAACTGCACACACCTGAGCTCACAAGACCCAAACGTAGTGAAAGTTTTGAAACATGATGAGAATAAATCTAAGATGACTTCCCTGCTTAGTCTAGCAGAAGCATATTGGCATCAAGCAGGAATGGGAATTAAACCAGAAGTAGATACAAATCAGGCAGCAACTGAATGTGCCAAAAAGCAAAAGAAATAATTAGAGAGATAGATAGATTAGTACTAAGCTCACTACCCTTGTGAGCCATTTTAAGCCTAGCCAATTATTTCTTGTGAGACTCAAACCCTGCACCTTCTGTTTGTAAGGCAAACACCTTAACCACTAGGCCACCCTCCCTACCCTAATATAAGGTGGAGGATCAGATGAGAAGGCAAGAAATGTGGAAAATGCATAAAGTTGCAATATAGAAAACTTCTGGAAGAACCTCATGTTGATCGGGTCTATATAATCACATCAAAATCTACAAAGATTGAATGTTATAATATAGAACCCTAAACATCAAAATTTGCAAACATCAAACAGTCAGAATAGCGATTTTTTTCCCAGGGAAAAAAATTGCTATTCCGAGAAACATACAAACAACACAAACACACACAAAAACAGCAATCCACACACATACACTTAAAATCCTACACCTAAGCCTAAACTAAACTTTACATACACTACTAGCTAGCCACTTACCTTAACCAGACCCTAACCCTAAGGTCCATCACTATCGCACACTCACCTCACCCGCGCCCTAACCCTAACTCACCTAACCCACACCCTAACCCCAACCGCCACACAACCGTACACTTTCCTGATCTGCTCTCTAACCCTAACTGAGCTAACTCACCCCCTTAACCCCCCTAACCTACACACAATCGCACACTTACCTGAACCCGACCCGTAATGCTCCAACATATCGAACACTGAAAACAGCGAAGCCACAGCAACGGCCCACCGAATTCATTCCCAGGGAAAGAATTCGGTGTCCTGCACCTTCACTGTTTTCAGTGTTCAACAAAACTGGTTCGATATTATAACATTCGAACTTTATAAAATTCAATGTTATAATATAGACCCATGCTGATCAGAATCAAGTACAGGAATGGTTAAGGAGAGGTGAATTCAAACCATAGGTTCATAGTTTCATAGGTTCATACTAGGATATCTGCCCTAGGGCATTTATAAGCCTAGCCAGTGTGCCTCTGTCTAACAGTGACACAGAAGTGATACCCGGGGTAATCCTATGATCTCCCATCCACTCATCAAGATCGTCAATGAGGGACTCTGCCTACCTGGACTGGGATTTTATTCCAGAGTGAAGGGAGCCTCTGGGTTATGAATCTGTCCCTCCAGCATGTCCTATTTATTTCAGTGCTGAGGTTCAAGTCTCTTGAGCGCGTAGCTCGATGGGATTTGGATTTTCTGAGGTGCAGCATGTCCATTAATTCCGGGTTGGACATGGCTTTATACGTCAGGCACAGATCGCCTCTGAGCAGGTGGTATGCCACTGAGTAGAGCTGGAGTTTCTTTAACCGGGCAGCATATGGCATCTGTTTGAGCCCTTTGATCCTCTTGGTGAGGTACTTTTGGGGTCTTTCCAGTTGCTGCAGGTGTCTGGTAAGGTACATCCCAAAAGGGCATTGTACTCAATTAAGGGCCTGATGAGGGATGAGTAAAGAGGCACGATGACCTCCCCTGATCTAGATGTGAATCCCTTCATGATTAGGTGGGCTACATAAAATGTTTTTCTAACCACTTTGGCCACGTGGTTGTCAAATGAGAGATTGCTATCAACTTGGGTCCCCAGGTCCCTAATTACTTCTTCTGTACTTAATGGATTACCACCTATGTGGTAATTTGTGGGCACTTTGTTTTTGCCAAAGGGGATGACTATACACTTTTTGGCGTTTATCTTGAGGCCATGGCTCTGGCACCAGTTGTCTGTTTCTATGAGGCCCTTTTGGAGGATGCTTGCATCAGCTGGAGAGTCGATTATGGCACCCAGTTTGCAGTCATCTGCGAACTTGGTCAGCCACAGTCCTTCCGTGTTGGCCTGTATCTCCGAGAAATATATACCGAACAAGAGAGGTCCCAGGACTGAGCCTTGTGGGACACACTTGTAACTGGTTTGGAGTCTGACATGGCTCCAGCAATTCTAACCATATGGGTTCTGTCCTTGAGCCAGTTTGCAACCCATCTAGTGACATAGGGGTTTATATTTAAGCTGGTGAGCTTATCTATAATGCCCGAGTGGGGTATTGTATCGAAGGCTTTTGCGAGGTCCAGGTAGGATGTGTGGACCACCTTCCCCTCGTTAATGGCCTTGGTGACTGTTTCAATGAAATTGACCAGGTTTAAGAGGCAGGATCTGCCCTTAACAAAGCCGAACTGGGTAGGATCCAGTGTCTGTAGGTCCCCAATATCTTTATTTATGATGTCCATGATGATCCTTTCCATAGCTTTGCAGACCAAGCTAGTCAGGCTTATGGGGCGATAGTTTCCAGGATCCGTTGAGGCACCATCTTTGTGGAGAGGGACCACTGTTGCTGTACGCCACTCTTTGGGTACATATCCTGTAGTAAGGCTGAGATTAAACAGTAGTTTTATGTTTGGGTTTAGCTCTTCTTGGAGTTCATGTAGGATGCAGCCCGGGACACCGTCTGGTCCCATAGATGCTGTGTTTTTTTGCTTTGGAGAGGGCTGCTCTTACCTGAGCATCTGAGGTGTCAGGGGGGCAGCACTCTACTGGGATAGATATTTGCCCTTTTGGTGGGAAGTGGGGGAGAGAAGTTTGCTCTGAACCTGTCAGCTAGGATGTTGGCAATGTCTGTGAGTTCGATGTATTTTTTGTCATTTTGGACTAATTCTGAGCATATCTGGGAATTCTCACCCAGGTTCCTAGCATAACTAAAGAAAGCCTTGTGATTATCCTTAGTGTCCTGTGCAATTTTTCTCTCGAAGCTGGCGTTAGACGATTTTATGAATGCCCATAGTTTTTTGCTAATACTGATCAGAGATGCCTTCCCTTTTTGGGATTTTGTTCTATCATGTAGTAGCTTCCTCCTTCTATTGTATAGTTTGTTTATGGCTGGGGTCCACCAGACAGGACGTCTGCCTTTGGAGGATTGGGTCTTGGTTTTATTTGGGATTGCATGATCCATGCATTCCTGAAGGTGTTCATAGAATGCGTTTATAAAGGATTCTGCGGTCTGGGCCATGGTTTTCTGGGCAGGGGTTGGGGTCGGGATGTGAATATCCACTGAGATTAGTTTATGGCCTGATCTTACCAATGAGGGATACACTTCTAGTCTGGAGCATAGAGTCCCCATCTTGGTGATGATCAGGTCCAGTATGTTTTCCCCTCTTGTGGGAGTGGTAACAAGTTGTTCCATAGCATTTGAGTTTATAAATTCTAGGAACCTTTGGGCTAGGGTGCTGGAGCTAGAGTAATGCTCCCAGTCTATGTTTGGGTAGTTGAAGTCGCCCAATATAATGGTGTTTGGAGAGACCTTCATATTTTCCAGTGTTCTCAGGAAGGCCGAGTGGGGTTCCTGGGTTTGGGAGGGTGGTCTGTAGCAGGCTATAAACTGGAAGGCAGTTTTACCCACTGTTAGTTGCACATTGATAGTCTCTGATGCTTTGTGCAGTGCCACCAACCTGGAGGTGTGGGTATCTTTGATGAATATTGATACTCCCCCTCCTTTTGTGGTTCGGCCCAAGTTTTGGGGCCGAAAAGCATGGTATGAGGTATAACCTTGTAGTGCTGGGGTGCTCTCGGGAGCTTTAAACCAGGTTTCTGCTACTGCACAAATATCGATGTTCTCCATGCTAAGGAGAGTTTCGAGTGCGTGCATCTTGAGGTTTAGACTTCTGGCGTTGAGTAGCATTACTCTTAATTTCTTATCCCTTGTGATACCTATGGAGGTGGGTTTGTCTTTTGAGCCTTGCCTAAAAATGGCACTATGGGAGAAGCAAGTGCCTTTGCCAATATCCAAAAGCCCAGGGGTGACAGGTGCAAGCCGTCCCTAGTGAAGTATCGTGGCTTGTCGAGCATGTCATCCCAGGCTGACAGGCATTGGATCCCCTTTGAATGACAACAATACTTAAGTCATTTGTTGAAATTGATCATCTTGTCTTCATATTGTGGCATCATTCCTGGTAAGGGTAAGATGCTACTCAAGGTCAGGCTCATACTGGCCTGGGATACATGCTCAGAGAGCTCCTCTATGTCTCTTTTCATGTAGTCCATGGAGGTATGTCCTAGGTCATTCACACCAGCATGGACAATGACCGAGTCATATTTGTACTTGCCTTGGAGTGACCTGAGTGCTTGTGTTATGTGGTGGATCCTAGCACCTGACAGGCAGCTCACTGTGACCTTCTCCTTGTTCAGCCTAGTGAGCAGGACGTTAGTGTGCCTGATGATAGAGTCACCTATTATAAGTGTATCAGGTGTGTTGTTTAGCCTTAAGGGCTGTGACTGTTTGGCACACTGGCTTTGTGAGCTATGTGTTGCACGTGTTTTGTTTTGGGGTATTGGATGCTTGGGTGTCTGCTTTGGAGGTCTTTGCTGCTTAGGTAGATTTTTATTTAGAGCCTCCGAGTATGTTTTTGTGTGTTTATGTGTTTGGTTTGCTGCCGTGGTATGTCTATGTGAGACTGGAATTGTAGTGAGTGTGGTTTTCTTCTCCTCCTGACTGGTTACGCCAGTACTAAGTTGAGAGAGCTTAGCCTCCAGTTTGGCTATATGGTTGCATCTCTCACATGTGTTGGAATTTGTTGGGAGTAGGAGAGGGTTGTCTGTGTACATGAGACAGTTGTAACATTGCCTCAAGATTCCCAGATTCACCAGCTGGACCGGAGAGGAGATTGACAACTGACCTTTGGACATGCTAGAATGGTATTGGGAATTCCTTTATAATTGAAAAAAAGGGCCAATGGGGAACAAGGTACTCAAGGGGAGTTTGTGAGGGTGTAGTGCTTTTAATTTTTTAGTGCTGACTTATATAATTGCTTTAGTGAGCAAGTGCCAGGTAACTTAAATGCAATGTGTTGCAGGTAACTTAAATGCAAAAATGACAAACAGTAACTTTCTTTCAAGTGAAACAAGGAAATAAGTACAGTAAGCAAAGCAGATATCACTAGGGATCAATAGAAGCGCTGAAAAGCTGTGTTTTAGGTGGAATTAGCATTTCAGGGAAATAACAAGCAAACAAACAACAAGCATACAATCAAAGCTAGATTCAGCAGGCCTGGATCTAGTCTATGCTACAGCAAACAAGGTGTACCAATTTCAGTAAGAAACAGTTCAAATATGCAGGCACTATAAGCCTTTAACCAGAAATTCCCAGCTCAGAAGGGCAGAGTCCAGCCTCTCCTCCCACAAGAGTGCAGACCACGAACCTTCTTAATGTAAAATAACTGGCCTGAAGCCCAAGTGCTTAAACCAGAACTAATACACCTTTAGAATAACAGACACTGAGCCCTCAATCAGCAGTTCCCAACTTAGAAGGATGTAAGCTACCTGTCCTGCCACCACAGTGCAGGCCACAAACCTTCCTAATGTAAAACAACTGTTCTGAAGCCCAAGTGCTTAATCCAAAAGACTTAGAATGATAGCTACACTTTAATCAAGTTACTACCAAACAGTAATAAATACAATTGAATACTTTAGTGCTCAAGTTATACAAACAAAGCTAGATTCAGCAGGCCTGGTTCTAGTCTATGTTACAGCAAAAAGGTGTACCAATTTCAGTAAGAAGCAGTTCGAATATGCAGGTACTATAAGCTTTTAACCAGAAATTCCCAGCTCAGAAGGGCAGAGTCCAGTCTCTCCTCCCACAAGAGTGCAGACCACGAACCCTCTTAATGTAAAATAACTGGCCTGAAGTCCAAGTGCTTAAACCAGAATTAATACACTTTTAGAGTCACAGAAACTGAGCCCTCAATCAGCAGTTCCCAACTTAGAAGGATGTAAGCTACCTGTTCTGCCACTACAGTGCAGACCACAAACCTTCTTAATGTAAAACAACTGGTTTGAAGCCCAAGTGCTTAAATTAAAATGCTTAGAATGAGTTACACCAAGCAGTAATAAATACAATTGAGTACTATTAAGATGACGCAAAAGCAAAATAAAGTAGGAAGAAACACAAATACAGTAAAAGCAGATAATATATATATATATATATATATATATATATATATATATATTTTTTTTTTTTTTTTTCAAAACAGGTTTATTGTTTTAACATATAAGAGAAATATCATAACAATTTTATACAAGTAATTAAAAATAGGTATTATTATAATATTCAACAAAACAACTAAAGTATTTACAAAGACATCCACTACAATCAGATCAATTAATTAAATTAAAATACCATGCTATTGAAATTAAAATTTTTTTAACAAATTTTGTAAATTATCCCATACAATAAAATAAGATGTTTTTCTGTTTGTTCTAGTCCTAATTGTGTTTATTTCCATATGGCACACTATATTCATAACATTTTTAAATTCATTGAACGAAGGAGGTGTATCTGAAATCCAATTTCTAGTTATTATTTTCCTAGCCACTGCTAGAATAGACCATAACAAGGGAAGCTTAACCTGTTTCACACTTTGAGGTACAGGTGTGTTGAATAATATAAGAGATTTAGAAGTAATGAAATTATCTGTAAAAAGGGCCTGCAAAATTCATTAATTGACTTCCAGTATTCTTTCAGTTTTATACAGTCATAAAACATATGAGCCCAGTCAGCATTAATTTCTACATTACATCTCTTACATAGATTATCTTTATTATTTATTTTATTCATCATCAAAGGTGTATAAAAAGATCTATGTAAAAATTTCCATGTATAAAGTCTCCAGACAATGGAAGATGTAGTTCTATAAGCAGATTCCAATATATATTGTTTATCTTGTTGATTTGGTGGGTCCCCATTAATAGATGTGAAATAATTCCAGTATGAATCTACACTGTAAAAAGTTTCTTGTCTGATAACTTTATGTATGTATGAAAGTTTACCTTTATCAGAAACTTTATGTTGTAAATTTAATATCAAGTAATCAATCAGTGTTGGAATAGATTCTTTAACAGTTATAGACATTAAATCTATTTTATTAATGAGATGTTGTCTAAAGGTCTGAACCTCTAACCAGCAAGTTTCTCTTAGATCAAATTCTTGTTTTAAGAAATCTAGATTTTTTACTTTATTATCAGATATCAACTGATACCAGTACTTTAGATCATTATCTATAGCTAAATGAGTTCCTTCAAAAGTAGATGACAAAAGCATACCCTGAGTATACATTATAGGAAATACAATACAATTCCATTCCCTATACTTAGGGTGCATGAATATAAAGTTACGATAACTAATAATAATGGGTAACAAACCATATGTTTAGGTGTAATAGGTGAAGTACAAAATTCCTTTAGTAACCATAACATAGAGTTATTTACAATCATATTTTTATGTGTTAAGGAGATTTTCATGAAGTGTATACTAATTAGCTCCCAATAATCTTTCCATTTTGTGACATATGACTGATCTATTAATAAAGTAATAACTTTTACAATAGAAGAGATAGTATATAAATTAAAGTCTGGAAAAGAAATACCCCCTTGAGACCAGCTATTAGTATGTTTCTTTAATGCAATCCTAGGTCTATTAGGTGCCAATAAGAAATTTAACATTAGTGTGTTCAGTTTCTTGATAATTATTTTTGTAGGTGGAAGTATTATTGATTGTATTAAGTATAAAATCTTGGGGAATATTATCATTTTAATAATTGTAAGTCTCTCCTCCATAGTAAAAAACATATTATTCCAGGTATTAAAAAGATTTTGTATGTTAAGAAAACAGGTATTATAATTATTATATATAATAGATTTAATATCTTTGGATAGTATTATACCTAAATAAGTTATCTGACCTGAATTGGGTACATATTTAGTAAAATCACTAATGAGAATACTTTTTCGTGTATATATAGGTAGTATTTTAGTTTTTTCTTCATTGAATATTAAACCAGAAATACTTTTAAAATTCATCATGTTATCAAATAGAGACTGTATAGAAGAATTAGATCCTGCTGATGTAATTAGAACATCATCTGCAAAAGTTGAATTTTGATGTTGTATTTTCATCTATTTCAAAACCCTCTATGTCAGTACTGTTTCTGATCAAATTAGCCCAAGGCTCCATTACTAAAGTGAATAATAGTGGAGAAAGTGGACATCCTTGTTTTGTACCTTTAAGAATGGGTATTTTTTGTGAAACATATGTTCCTACCTTAATATAATCCAACGTTCCTTTGTATAAATGTTCAATTAGATTTACAAATGCATCTGAGAAGTTTGTGCACTTCATTAAGGTAAACAGATAGTCCCAACTTACTGAATCAAATGCTGAACTTATATCAAGACTAATAAGTGTTAAATCTTTCTTTTTCCTATTTGCAAAATCTATTAATGTTAAAGTTCTTCTTATATTATCAAAAGTATTTCTATTGACAATGAAGCCTGTCTGATCTATATCTATAATGCCGGGAATGATTGTCTTCAATCTATCAGCAAAGATATTCATAAACATTTTATAATCAACATTAAGTAATGAGATGGGCCGATATGAAGAACATCTAGTTGGATCTTTATTAGGTTTTAAAATTGGCGAAATAAATGTATATTGCCAAGATGGGGGGGGGTTATTAACTCAGTTTGGGCCAAAATAAAAACCTTATGTATTAATGAATATGTATTTTTAGAAAGGATTTTATATATCTCTGGTATAATACCATCATTACCCGGTGCTTTGTTTGATTTAAGCTTATTTATTTGTGTAATAACTTCTGTATATGAAATACTCTTGTCCAATAGTTTAATCTGTTGTTTATTAAGCTTTTTATTCATATTTGTGGTTATAAACTCCTTTATTTTATCTTTAGGTTCCATGTTAATATTATTATAGTTAATTTTGTGAAAGTGATTTCTAAATTCATCTAGTATTTCTGGTATACTAGAAACATTCTTCTTTTTCCTTAGAGAAAAGATTTCTTTGATATGGTTTTGTTTATTCAACCTTTTTGTTTTATTTTTAAGTTTATGTAAGTATTTGGGGCTTATTGAATAAGACAAAAACTTGTATTTCTCTAAAGTTATTTTAACTTTATGAGTTAAAATTTCTTTGTATTTCTCATTTAGTTTGTTTATTTCTTCAATAACTTTCTTGTCCATAATATTTTCTTTATTATTATGTTTATAAGAGTCTAATTTACTTTGAATATCTAACAATTCCTTATCCCAAGATTTCCTTTTATTATTATACCATCTGATACTTTGTCCATATAGATATGATTTTAAGGCATCCCAAACATAAACAATGGAGACTTCAGGAGTGTTATTTATGTCTAAAAATGTTTTACTTCTGAAAGTATATATTCTTTATAGTCTTTTAGTTGAGTTAAGTATGCTGGTATCCTTTTGATCTGAACATTATGAGTATTTTTATCATGAATTCAAAAACAATTGAATTATGATCAGATATAGGACATGAAATGATTTTGGAATTAATTAAATCTGTTACCATCTGGTTAGAAATAAAGACCCTATCTATTTTTGAATAAGTTTTGTATCTGTTAGAAAAAGGTGTATGGTAATGATTTTGAATCTATCTGATTATTAATATCATTCAAATGATAAGAATTAGCAAAATCCTTTAAATGTTTTGCATTAGATGTAATTCTTCTCTTTCCTATAGTGGTAGTATCACTTTCATGTAGTATACAATTAAAGTCACCAGCTAAAATAATATCTCCTATAGAGAATGATATGATCTTATCAAGATGATGTTTCACTGTATTAATACCAATTCCAGGTATCCAATATACATTAATTAAAGTGTAAGTCTTCCCATTAATTTGTATTGTAACCATACAAAACATTCCTTTGTCATCCTGATAAGACTGAATGGTTTTAGGAATGGGCATACTTTTATTCCATAAAATAGCCACTCCTCTTTTTCTGAGTGTGCTCTGAACTAACCAATACTGTATATTTGTTTGTGGCTAGTTTATCAATATCTTTTTCAAGAGATGGGTTTCTTGTAGGAAGACTAAGTTGGCCTTATGTAAATTAATGTATCTTATTAGGCTTGCCCTTTTACATGGATTATTCAATCCATTAATGTTTAAAGAAATTCCTTTTAAAGATGTCATTTGGCATTTTTAAAACTTAAGAATCTTATGATCAAAATAACAAATATCAAGATAAGTAATGTTACATCTCCTCCTTTAGGTGTACCTTTAAATATAGTTGTATTTATTGAATCTCTTATGGGATTTCGTATAGGATTCAATTTTGTTTGTAGTGACAATGAATGTACAAAATATATTGTGGATGTCAAAACTATATACAAATAACAATGAACAAGTGAAAATAATGTAAGGATTAAACCTTGCATCCAGCCTGGAGTTGTAAACTCCAACTTAGAGTAGTATTTACCACTCAAGTTAACCCCCTACCCTAAGCAGCAGTACGTCAGCTACCACCTTATCAATTTAATACTAGTTATATTTAACTGAAGTTAACAGTTTTCAATTCGATTATCTAGCAAGACAAGACTACACATTTGGTAAAACAGCATCAAACTAAAATAAAACTTTTTTTTTTTTTTTTTTTTTTTTTTAAACTGTTCATACTACTATATACATCCATGTAATATAAAACACTTGTATGCAAATAGCATTCAAATAATCTTGATGTTAGAAATCAAGAGGAGAGAAAAATAAGTTCTAACATTCATTTAAATCAAAAACTTTGGCTAATATGATTCAGACATTACATATATTAGGATGCATCTATTTTCTGTCATGTAAATACAGTTAACAGCTTCCAAAAAAAACCTTAAATTGCTTGTATATGAGCATTTACTCAAACTCATTATTGCCAATAGAATAAAATATTGTATTCATAGAAATTGCTATAAATTATACTTCATAGTTAAGCAGATTCTCAGAAACATTTATATACATATCTACATACACACACACACACACACACACACACACACACACACACACACACACACATATACATATATATACATACATACACACATACACACACATATACATATATATATATATATATATATATATATATATATATATATATATATATATATTCACATGCATACACACACACACATACACACACACACACACACACACACACACACATACACACACATACACACACACAAACACACACACACATACACACACACACACACACACACACATACACACAAAGACACACACACACATACACACACTCACACACATACATATATATATATATATATCTGATCTCACTGAGTTGTATCTTTACTGAGCACCATCTTACATTGCTGTCCCTTCAATAAATCTGTCTGCTTTATACAAAATAATGCACAGCAAACACATTTTAGTAACCAGATTTTACAAACATGCTATACTACTGCTTTAAAATATATCACATGACAATTTCTTCCAGTATAGAGTTATAAAATTATTTATGCTTGTCAATCAGATGAATTAAATGAGTTATAGTAATGTATATGTTTGGGACATAGGTTTTTAACACATATTATTAATCTGCTATTCCTGTATCTGTGATGTGTCAGTGTGATATCTAGGTCAAAGGTGAGACCAGCTGCTTTCAGCTTCTCTGTGAGAATTCTGAGAGTTGAAGCTTTTGAAGTAGCTCATGGACACTGTGCATGAGACAGCCCACATCCCAGATTGTCTCTCTTAACATTTTGGCGGAAACTTATTAAAAACTAGTGACAAACATTCATTTAGCAGTGTAAATGCATCTAAACATGACAAAACCTTCACAATGCATTCTACAGGTTATTACAGACTCTATGTAAGTGAAATCAAGCCCAAAATTATTAATAATTAACAAAACTCAACATTTTTGTCCCAACTCAACTCCTATGCGAATCTTATTATTTACTGTGTCTATATGATCAAAAGTATTTCTATATATTAATAAAGAAAAGAAAAGAGAGTAGAAAGTAAAAGGGTGTAAGGCAGAAATAAAAAAAATGTAAGAGAAAGCTATAAGAAGTATATACAATAGAATATTACTTACTGTTTATATTAATAGAGTTAAAAATAAAACATATTATTTACTATTATTTAGTTCTAATTATTTTTAGTTAAAGCATGACAGATTATTTACAAACAAGCATAAGCAGTGTAATCAAGAACGTATAATTAGGTAGTGTCATTCCTGTATCTGTGATGTGTCAGTGTGATATCTAGGTCAAAGGTGAGACTAGCTGCTTTCAGCTTCTCTGTGAGAATTCTGAGAGTTGAAGCTTTTGAAGTAGCTCATGGACACTGTGCATGAGACAGCCCACATCCCAGATTGTCTCTCTTAACATTTTGGCAGGAAACTTATTAAAAACTAGTGACAAACATTCATTTAGCAGTGTAAATGCATCTAAACATGACAAAACCTTCACAATGCATTCTACAGGTTATTACAGACTCTATGTAAGTGAAATCAAGCCCAAAATTATTAATAAGTAACAAAACTCAACATTTTTGTCCCAACTCAACTGTTATGCAAATCTTTTTATTTACTGTGTCTATATGATCAAAAGCATTTCTATATATTAATAAAGAAAAGATAAGCGAGTAGAAAGTAAAAGGGTGTAAGGCAGAAATAAAAAAAAATGTAAGAGAAAGCTATAAGAAGTATATACAATAGAATGTTACTTACTGTTTATATTAATAGAGTTAAAAATAAAATATATTATTTACTATTATTTAGTTCTAATTATTATTGGTTAAAGCATGACAGATTATTTACAAACAAGCAAAAGCAGTGTAATCAAGAAAGTATAATTAGGAATAGCATTTGAAGAACATATAAACTTTTAAAGGAAAAAAAAATGTATCAAATTACTGACCTTATTTTTCCTCTTCAGAAAGAGAAACAAGTTAAATCACAGCTTGCCATTAAATCTCCAGATATTTTGACTAGTTATGAAACAAAACATTTCTTTGCACACAGAGAATAACTTTGATTAAATCTTATTCAAAATATTTGTTGCTTCTTGGAAATGCAGGAACTATATTTAAAAAGATTAATAATAAAATAAAATGATGAGAGAGAAAAAACATATTACAAATCATTTGTTTTTAGTCTCTTCTTCTTCTCTGAAGTCTTCCACGAAGTTTCAGTTGCCAGTCTCTTTAACGAAGGACTAGCCCATTCCATTTCTTCTATTTTTTCCAAAATCTTATTTTTTTGATAAACAGTAAAGCAGAGTCTAAGTCATCGAAAATTTTAGGACCATCAGGAAGGAAGATTTTAAGCTTGACAGGAAACAGAAGGTATGTTTTAGACTATGCTTTTTTAAGCTCCCTTATTAGTGGCAGAAAAACTTTTCTTTTAGCTAATACCATGGAAGAATAGTCATTGTCAAAACGCACAGTTGTTTCATTAATCTTAACAGGAGCTTTAGCCCAAGCAGATTTAAGAACCATCTCTTTATCAAAAGATGATAAAAATCTAACTATAACTGATCTAGGATAGTTTTTGTTAGAGTTAGTATTAGCTATAGATCTATGTGCTCTTTCGATACCAAAAGAGAATGCTTCTGGTAAATCTAAAGTTTTAGGGAGCCATGTTGTTAAAAAAGTAGTAATATTGTTACCTTCAATATTTTCTGGCAGTCCAAAAATCCTAATGTTATTGCGCCTAGATCTATTTTCCAGGTCATCTAGCTTTGTTTGTAAATGTGTATTTTGTTTCAGGAGAAACTCAATGTTGATTTCCTCTTCTTGTATTCTATTTTCCATGTCATTCACAGCTTCTTCTATGCCTGTCATCTGGATCTTCTGTTGTTGCAGGTCCATATGTAACAAGTCTATTTGTTTTGTAGTTTTTTCTATGAAAGTGTCTATTTTAGTATCCATTTTATCCATCTTAGCAGTAAGTTGCTGGACTATAATTATCAGAGACTGAAGTTCTTTCTTGATGCTGGAGTCTTGAGAATTTGTCTTACTGGAACCCATTTCAGACTGATAAACTGACAGGAAAATTTCCAAAGTAATTTCTGACAGGAATATTATTAAGATTTCCTTTCTTTTTTAGATATAGTTCAAGAACTATATAAAACAAACATATTTAGAAAGAAAATTACTTCAAAAATTATTTTTTTAAGTAATTAATTCCTGTCAATGTAATGAAATTGGTGGAGCTGAAGAAATCTGCTGCTATCCTGTGTTCATCCTTGGCCACACCCCCCCCCCTTTTTTTTTTTTTTTTTTGAGTGAGCAAATGAGATGGGCCCAGGAGTTACAGGACAGAAACAAGTGCAAATGCAAGCCTTCAAATCAGAAAGTTGAGAGAGATGGAAAACTGCCCAAATGGCCAATAACTACAAATTCTGTGCCAGAACCACTCCTTATGTGGTAGACAGGTTACCTAATGCTTACCACTCCCACTGATAAGCTAGAAGGCTTCCCTCCAACACAGAAAGGCTTGGCGGGCTCAGAAGCTTACAAACAGTCCTGGATACAGCAAATCTGTATCTGGAACACTAATTACAGGAAAGGTAGGAAACAGTCTTACAATTTTTTTTTCAGAAAAGTAGCAAAAACAGTAGTAAAAAAAAATTCACATGCAGTGCAAGCTGGCACACTTGAGTATGTAGCAATATTAGTCCACACACAGTTTGAAAAAATGTAATTAAATTAAAAAGGACTAAAAGCAAGTGCAGAAAGGGTTTATTAGGTAGAATGCGGTAAAGAGATGGGACTGGGGGAGTGTCCTAGATCAAATATACAGTGGGGCGGGCACTGCAAAAGCCACCAAATTTAAACTACAACCAAGAACAGGGGATGGGGAAGAAAGTTTCAACAGAGATGTGAGGAATCACAGTGCAAATTATAAAACCAGAAAAATATATACTGAACTCTGTATATTTGCAGAACAGTAAGACAACAGATATCTAAGCAACAATTTAGCTCTATAATACAGAATAATACAGAAAAATATACTCAGCTCTATATATTTGAGAGAGAGAGATTAAAGGTTAATATTAGCGGCACAAGATAGTGGGCTATGGACACGTTGGTTTACAAAGTCCACTGAACATGAGGGAGAAACAGACAAAGGTAGGTTTTGTAAAATAGAGTTGGAAACAGTCCCACACCTTATTGCTGGCTGTGACATACTAATGGCAAAAGGATTGTATACTGAAAGGCACAATAATGTCGCAAAACTGTTACACTGGGGACTGAGCAAACATTATGGTATTGAAGTGGCTGAAAAACACTGGAAACATGAGCCACAAAGCATCACAGGAATTAATGAGGTCAACATCACATGGAATCACCCATTGCTAACAGTTCAAAACACACTTGCAAGAAAACCTGATATAGTGGTTCATGAAAAGAAGACAAAAGTAGCATTGATCATTGAAATTGCTACACCCATTGACCACAGTGTCTTGCATACAGAGAGGCACAAATTCATAAAATATCAAGATTTGCAGGCAGAAACAAGAGCAATGTGGAAGAAAGATACCCAAGCAGTTCCAATAGTAGTAGGAGCAATGGGTCTTATAAAAAAGACTCTACAATCGTATTTAGATGTTACCAATACATGTAACTCCATAAGAATTGCAGAAAGAGTCATTACTGGGTACATTGTAGGTGCTGCGAAGAGCACTTTTAGCTAACATCAAATATTGAAACAGTACTAATTTCATGAACTTTAATCATATTTTGACTTAGGAATGGGGTCATTTTACATCATTGTATTAGAACCCTAAAAGATTTGGAGAAACTATAAAAGGAGGAAGTCACAATTTCCTGTACAAACCATGATTTTGTTGTTAAAAGTTTCTGAGGTAGACTAAAGAACTATGCACTGTTACAGCATTCTTTGAGGAAGAGTGAGGAACAAAGATCTCAGGAAACAGAAAGCAAGGTGGAAATTACAATAGTTATGGGGTTTCTGGAGAAAAAAAGCTGTACCTAAGTATCACAGAAGTCTATAGCTTGTATTCATAAAAGGGGAAAAAAGGCTATAAACAAGAGAGAGACACAGCTGACATAACCGTAGTCAAGTTTGCAGTGGTCAGACAGGAACAAAATTTGCCCGGGCTGTAAACTACATAAAGGGTCAAAACTTCTCTGGTACCTTTGGCCAGAGTTTTACTGGATTGGAAAGGGGGGCAAGGGATCAAACAGATGACTGTATTTGAGACTATCGTTGCTGACTTTGAAAATGTAATACCTGGTGTATATGCCGCTACATGCAACCAGAAATAGAGACAAGCATGTTGCTTGATAATGGGGAGACCCAGATTTGGTTTATACCTCCATGTAGTTTAGTATTTTGGCTGCTTCAAAATGGAGCTGTGAGTAGCAGTGAGTGATAATCTGAGCCACAGCAAAGGAAAGGTACTGGGCTTCCCTTTGATGGTGGTACTTCAAGTGCAGAGGTACGTTTTATTAGTCAGATAGAAATTCGGCACAGCATTGGTGGTAAATATCAGTCTTCCTTTGGAAGGGTAGGTGGGGAGGGTCACCAAGAAAAAGTTAAAGCAAGCTAAGCTCACAGTCCTTAATTTAAAGGACGTGAGGGAGGCAGATAAAGAGGATCTGGACAGTAGGCAGTGGGAGCCCGTATATTGGGAATAAAGTTTGTTGTACAGGGGAATTAATACCTGAATGAGGCATAAAGGGAGAAAAATTACATCTGTTAGCATCACCCACCAAGGACCTAGGCCTAGGCCATGTGGACATGGAATATAATAAAAAATGGCTTATGCAAAATTTTTATTGGCCAGAGAATGCACGGGATGTAATAAGGTACTGCAAGACCTGAAAGCAGTACTAGAGTTTAGTAAGGTTTGATACAAAGCCAGTGCTACTTTGAAGCCTTTGTCTGTTACTGAGGAACCTCATCAAAATGTATCTAAGGATATTGTGGAACCACTGAGTACCCTGTTTTCCTTGGGTTAGAAACCTATCCTGGTATCGGAAGAGTATTCAGCTAGATACTCAGAGATGTTAACTTATCTTCCATTGAAGTAGAGAAACTGGCAAATACTGTTTGAAATTTTCAGCAGGGTAAATGCATTGACTTTATGACTGACCTGCAGACCTGTGGGGTAAAACATTCAAAGACTATGTCTTACCACCTACAGACAAATGGTCTGATGGAGATGTTTAACTCTACACTGAAGATCTATTATCCTGATGGCATTTACAGATCAGTTCAAGTGGGCATGGGACAAATATGTGCCCCATCCTCTCTTTGCTTAAGGGATGTGTATATTGCCCTTTGAGATGCTATATGATCACAGGTTGAGTGTAGTCCCAAAATTAGTTTGTGATAAATGGGAGGGTGAGTGTGACTCTAATAGGGAGTCTGTTTTGCAATATGTCCTAAACTTCAGGACTAGGCCTAGTATTAGAAGAGCTATCTTGTTAATATCAATTCATTGACTCTTTTCTTCAGAAATACATTAAGTGCTAATGCTAAGATTATTAAACTTAAATAATAAGGGAGTTCCCCCTTACCCCTGAGGTTGTGTCACCTCAGAATTATTAGACAAAGTGCCAGCCATGTGTGAGGAGTGTTTGGGGGCAAAAAGGCTTCTTTTAGTATTATGTTGTCCTTTCATTCTTAGTTTCATCAGTGACAAAGTGGGTCAACAGTTTAAGTTTATTGGGTTGGTTTCACTTGCTTCTTCATGTATGTTTGACTATGGATTTACTCAGTTGACATTTTTGATCTTTCTATACCAACTTTACTGTATTGAGATCTTTACCATTCACACAGGAGATCTCTTCTCTGCAGGCTGCACTTTGACTGTGATTTTATTTTGGACAGATATTCTGCCAGGCAAATTGTGTGTGTGTGTGTGTGTGTGTGTGTGTGTGTGTGTGTGTGTGTGTGTGTGTGTGTGTGTGTGTGTGTGTGTGTGTGTGTGTGTGTGTGTGTGTGTGTGTGTGTGTGTGTGTGTGTGTGTGTGTGTTGAGTGTTAGTTTGCATGTGTTTATATTTGTATGTGCGTGTGTTTGTGTATGCATGTGTATTGTGTGCATTTGCATATGTCTATTTCTGTGTCTGTACATGTACATTTGTGTATACATATGCACATTAGTGCATATGTGAGTATGTGATGATGTGTGTGCTTTTGTGCTATACTCTAGTTTTTTGTACAAAAGTGTCATTCGATACATATTCTTTTGTTGTGGTGGTTCCCTCTAATGTATAATGAACCTGCAATGCTCAAATTCTAATTCTTATACCTGCCATACAAGTATAGGAGGTGTGCAGCAGCCACCACCCTATGATTCTATTTCATTGTTGCCATTTCATGATGTTGTATACTGTAATTGTTAGCCTATGGTAATTATCACTTGACTTATGTCTGGTTTGGGATCAAATGCTAATGAGTCTTAGACATGCTGTGTTCATTACAGGTTTATTTCCAGAGTATATAAACCACTTCCCCTAGTACATGTGTGCTTAATGTGCACTGCCGCTACTTCACAGACATGTCTGTATTGTACTCTTACATCTTAGGTAGTCTTAGTGTTATCATTATCACTTTAGTGTTGGGCTTACAGCTGTACTTTGCAGGCATGGAAAAAGAATGCTTTGATTCAGCCTTTATAAGACCTATCATTCGTACAATGTCTCCTTTGGTACATACTTAACTAGTCACTTGTGACAGTTGCAATGCCCTCAAAAGTTCATCAGCTGGAGAGTCCAGAGCAGGTATACCAAGTACCATGTCCAAAACAGATCACCATGAGGCTCTATCTCTGTACTCAGATTCCTACAGGATGCTTAGAGGTGATCTTTGCCCAGAATTTAAGGCATCCTCATATCCAACTTTGATGGATCTCTTGCACTTCTGCATAACAATCAGCACCAGAAACACTAGATCCAATGAACTGAACTTTACCTGCAACAAAAACAGAACACGCTAAAGAGACAGATATGTGTCTGAAAGGATCCTAGAGTGTGGAGTACACTTCCTATCCACATGAAGAAAAGTTCATTCCTGACCCTATTAATTGAAAACCTTGATTATTAGATGAGAAACTGCAAATTCACCCTTGATCTGGCCCCATTGTCTCTGATGGACAGAGGTCAACAGCAAGTAAAGTAAATTAATCCTCAGCTAACATACCCCAAATATAACCCTTAGCTACCTCCTTACTAACTTACCCCATCAAATAAGGCACCCAAGTTACTCTGTGAAAAAAATGGCTTGGATTCCACAGCTAGGCTTATTAAGACCCTAGTGGTCATTAACCTAATAAACCTATGAACTTATGAAGCTATTAAATGTTGTCTGAGTTCAAAGAATGACCTATCATAAATTATTTCTGCATATGCCACAATGAGATTTAAACTCAGATTCTTTCATTCCCATCTCACATTCTGAAATATTTTATTTATATATTGCCTTGAAACATTCTGTATGCAAAACTGTATGCTTGGTAGAAAGTCATCTGATTTTAAAGGTCACACAGAAAAAGCCACATAGCAAATAACACCATAAAGACCCGTACAATAACATAAATATCCAAATCTTGAGTCCTAAAGCTACAGATAGAATGTTCAAACAAAAAGACATATAGGCAGAATTAACCAAAATACCTAGATAAACCCAATTCTATACTGTGTAGTATTTTAAACATTTTTATTTGGATGCTTGTGGCATTAATGCAAGTGGCCCCCAAGAACATACATGTACCAGTTTGATGACTTCTAAATGCTAATCACATTTACTTTTTGCAAGTTTTTACTGATACTCCAGCATGACTCTGCTTACTATTGATGCATGACAAACCCCAAGGTTCATTAAGAATGCATGTGGCCAGGCAAGCGTTAACATTGAGCAGCCCACTGTTGCAGTGGCATTAGGGATCTGAGGGAAAATCATGTTGGACCAAGCTGAAGACATAGTAAAGTGCAAGTAACAACAGTATTCATCCATCTAGCATGAGCTTCATAGGTACGTGGAGCGGACCTGAGTGCACAGTTGGTTATAAGGCTTGTGCGATGGTCTATTTTTAACCCAAGAATGCAGGCAGAGAAGATGTTTGTGGAAGGTAGTAAGGGAGGTATGATTAAGCTAGAAGGGTACAGGAGGTATTAGGACCACACAAACAAACATGTAACTTGCACAGGACTGCAAAGGGATGTGGAAGACAATGGAGGCAGGCAGTATAAGACAGAGACATATATAGTTGCAATTAACTGAAATTAAACAAGGTTAAAACAATATAATGGATAGGGTATGGAAAAGTAACAAAACATATCACTCAAAAGCAGTTATGACATCAGCAGTGTCTGATCACTGTATCTGTACTATAAAGCAGATGTCATGAAAAAAACACCCATACAACCCTGTCTGGCATGAACTCTCACACCTCATGACACTAGCAAACACTTAATTTGCAGACTGAGCCACTGAAGCAGTCAGAGTGAAGGTATCAATGAAGCACATAGCAGGCGATTATTACACATTTGAAGAATGGAAGTATGAAAGACACTAAAAACATTCAGCTTTGAGGGGACTTGAAACCTCCAGTCTCTACAAATACACTCTGTGAATCATTTCACTTACAGATTGTTCCATCAAAGCAGTCACATTGAAGGTGACAATGAAAAATGCAGCAGGTGATTGTTATATATTTTCAGAATGAATGTATAAAAATGTTCAGCCTTGACAGGATATGAACCATCAGCCTCTGTAAGGCACTTTTTTACTAAGTGAGCCAAGGAAGCAGTCACATTGTAGGTGTCAGTGAAGCACATAGCAGGTTAGATTCATAGGTTCGTAGGGGTTTACTAGGCTAATGACCACAGGTCATTTTTAAGCCTAGCTGTGCATCCCAAATCTCTGAAAAGCTCTGATACCCTTGATAAATGTAAGCATGGGCCTGGTAGATTAACCATTTACAGTTTACCTGTGTCCATTAGAGACATAGGTGCCTGACCAGGGATACATTTTTGGTCTCCCATCCAATTGTTCAAGTTGCACTTGAATTGGGTTAGGAAGGAATTCTGCTTCACATGGATGGGGAGCCTGTTCCATAGACATGGTAGTCTGTGGGATACATACCTATCTCTCCAGCCATACCTCTCAACTGTCCATAATTTTCAGGGACATCCCTGTTTTTGACTCAAATTTAGCTCTGTCCCTCTGAATCCCTCCTAAAACTAGTGACTTTGGGCAGAAAGGTGGTGAATTACACAATGAATAATGACAATAATTAAGAGTTATACACTTCTTTTACTTCAGAAAAGGTGTATTAATTCATATGCTCTGATTCTCTCAATGTTTCAAGTTAATAGCACTAATATTTTAAAAGTGTCCCTGATTGTCCCTGATTTTTTCCTTCTTTTCCCTGATTTTGTTCAAATTTGTCCCTGATTGGTTGAGAGGTCTGTCTCCAGCAGGTCCTATTTATATCACAGGCAATGTTTATGTTTTTAGAATGGGTATTTCTGGTGCTGTTTGTTTCATGGATATGCAGGAGGTGCATCAGAATGGGGTCTTGACAATGCCCTGTATGCCAGGCATAGATCTCCCCACAAAAGCCTATAGGAGACAGAATACAAGGATAGGGCCTTGAGGTGGTCTGCATAGGACATATTACTTATGTCCTGCATTCTTTTAGTGAGGAACCTCTGTGCACCTTCCAATTGTTGGATATGCCTGGTTAGGTGAATACCAAAGGAGGCATTATACTCAATGACAGGTCTGATGAATGCCGAATACAGTGGCACAATGAATTCCTTGGACTTAGATGCCATACCTTTGTTTATAAGTTGCAGAAAAGAAAATGATTTCCTTACCACTGTAGACACATGATGCTCAAAGGCTAAATTATTATCTGTATGTGTCCCTAAGTCATTGACTACTGGGTCAAATCTAAGGAGTGTGTTGGCAATATGATAGTTACCAAGGATGGATGACTTCCCAAAGGATACTCTTATGCATTTCTTGGCATTTAGTTTTAGTCCATGGCTCTGACACCAGTTGTTTGTCTGTGTCAACCCCTCCTGGAGAACATTTGTGTCTGCATGAGATCCAACGACAGCTCCTAATTTGCAATCATCTGCAAATTTAGTCAGCCAGAGACCACTGACATTGGCCTTGACTTCTAAGAAGTAAATGCCAAAATGGAGCAGTCCAATGACTGATCCCTGTGGGGCTCCATGTGAGGTGGAATCCCCAATTCTAACTTCCTGAGTCTTTTCTGTGAGCCAGTTGGCTATCCACTGGGTTATATATGGGTCTGTACCTAATCTCTTGAGTTTGTCAACAATGTCTGAGTGGAGTATTGTGTCAAATATCTTGGCCACTTCAAGGTAGGCAGTGTGAACCATTTTGCCCTCATCCATTGCTTTGGTGACCATCTCAAAAACGTCCACCAGGTATAGTAGGCATAATCT
>NC_056745.1:1291338659-1291406159 GCF_019279795.1 Protopterus annectens
TGACATATTGTACATTTACCACATGCTATAGTTCCCATTTCTATTTTTATGTTTGTTATTATTTCCTTTGGTCTTTTATAGGTACTATGAACTAGAAAAATCCTTTAAACTCCGGCCCCTTTGGTATGAAAATTTAAGTTGAATTTCTAAAAGTGAAGAAACTTCTCTTCTTGTAACATTCCAAAAGTCTTCTAATAGTTTTTGCAACTTTTTTGAAAATATGGTATATTTGGATCCAAAAATTAATGTTTGAGCCAGATCCTATCCCTTGTCTATATCTATGCATTCATTAACAAAATTCTTATTTCTGGGATCTGTTCTCTTATGTCCAAATATTCTATTCTAAGTATCTTTCACTACTTTTTCTGCATAGCCTATGTATATGAACATATCCACTACTTTTGAAGTGTCTCGCTTAGCATCCTGCACATTAATACATAATCTCTTGATCCTAAGGATCTCCCCATAGGGTAAAGCTGTTAAAGTATGTGTTGGATGACAACTTGACGCCTGGAACATGTGACTGGGCTGTTGAAACTTTCTATAAAAATGAGTTTTTATTTTTCCATCGCATAACCCTTCCAAGGTCAAGTCCAAATAATTTACCCTTGTAGCTTCCTGTAGTCCATCATACTTTATTTGAAATCTGTTGTCATTCATATATTTAATAAATATATCAACTTCATTTCTCCCCCCTTACAAATAAATATGAGGTAATCTATGAATCTAAAGTATCCTGTCATAAAATCTCTGTAAAATTCACTTCTATATATATGACTAAGTGCCACCAAACCCATAAACAAGTTCGCATACATACGAGTGAAAGCTGCCCCCATAGCGTTACCTTGTAACTGTTGGTATAATGTTGTTCACCAAGCAAAAGTGTACCAATTCTTTAATATATTGTTTTTTTGGATTGTCCCCCGTGAAATAGCTTAATGCCTCCATACCTAGATTATGCTGTATACTAGTATACAAACTAGTGAAATCTAATACAAGAAAATACATGTCTGAGTCCCAACATATATTTTTCAATTTCTTTAATAGATCAAATGAATCTTTAATGTATGAGGGTAATTTAACCACTTCTTTCAATAAACATTCATGTAGGAAACAACCCTAATTATGTGTAAAATAGCCAGTGGCTGACACTATAGGTCGACCTTGGGTTGTGTCATGTTTTTATGTATCTTGGGGACACAATAGAATATAGCTATTGTACTTTCTTTGCTGGAAAAGTTATCAGTAACATCTGTTTTAGAAAAATAATTCAGGCACACTCCTTTATTTAATAATTGTTCATACTCAGTAATACCCTGAAAATATTTTTCCTCATTAACTGTACAATAAATGTCCTTGTTCCCTAAATGTTCCATACACATTGTATAGTAATCTTCATTTTTCAAAATTACTAATATTCCCCTTTTATCCGAAGGTTTAAAAATCAAGTGGCTATTTTCACTTAACTGCTTCAATGTTAACCATTCTTGCTTGGTTAAATTATACATTTTCTTTTCTTTGGTAAAGTCATAAATTTCTTTATCTAGTGTTAAATGTACTGGTGTTTGAAACCGTGAGATACTTTCATTTCTACATGGCGGCATACATTTACTTTTCACTTTAATTTTACTTGTATTTAATTTACTATATGCATTGCTCTCCATTTCAGTTTCACAAGAATAAAAACTACAATCTGTAAATGAATCCATAGCATCATTTGACATATTATTTTCAACATTGGCTAAGTTAAAAAAAAATGTTCTTTAATATGCATCTTCCACACTAATTTAAAAACATCACATTTTAACTCATGTAATCTAGGCATAACTGTCCGTGTGAATTTCAAGCCCTTATGTAATACAGATGCTTCAATATCATTCAACATATACCCTGACAAATTTACTACATAAGAGTCAACATTTGTTATCTGTACCTTATTAATGTGTCCATTTACTGCATTTATTGTATGGTCCATAATTTTGCTCTCTATTAGGTCCATGTCAAGACCAGGTTCTTTTCTTGATTGTATTTTTGAACCCTGTTTGTTCTCTAAATGTTTTCTGAAAGGAATCCCCTTCTTTTGGAACTGGTAGTTTTGGAAAATGCTCCTCTTCATCACCTTCATCCAGGGAGGACGCCGCACTCTCACCTGACATGTAGTAACTTGATTGTTGTCCCATCACTTCCTGGTCTTTTTGAAATCTAATGTGATTACATGGAAATTACTGATTAGTAGAGAACAAAAAAGCCTTCTTTCTATCGCAGTCATGTAAGTCTCTTTGCAGTTTAGTTTTTTTGCGGTTCAATAATTCTTTCTCATAAGATGCAAGTCTTTCATTTATATTGCCCAGAAAAGACTCAAGGTCAGTATTAGATGTTTGTTTGACTACTTCAATACAAAGCTTTTTGGTCTCTTCTTTAAGATTTCTTTTTAACATGTCCCTTAATATTAAAATCGCAACCCATTCACTGCTGCAACGATGACCTGCCGCTATCCAATGATCATGAAATAAGCGATCCTGCTCATCTGTCAATTTGAAAGGGGTAGAAGGACTTTTAATAGCCCAGAGTCCTCCGGGCGTAATTTTAAGTTCTTGATACCTTTGTAGGCTATGTATATTATAAAGCAATGCAGTTTCTTTAAACATTATTTAAACATTTGCTTGCAAAGTTATTGTACTGCTAGCAAGGTTGACAATTCTGTCCGTTTCCCCTACCACAGCAAACAAATTTGAAGGAAAGCTAGTTCTGCATTTGTCCCATTTGTTTAAAATACTAGACTGTATGTCAAGTGGATTAATTACAGAGGCATTCATATTATCTGCATCAGAGTTTACCAATATTTTAGTCCTTTGTTGCAGATTATTTTCACCTTCCCATTGTGATGGATCCATCCCCACTTCCTGAAAAATGTGGGGTAAGGAGATTAAGGAGTCACTGGTCATGGAGAACTATATGACACTATATGTGTGTGTGTGTGTGTGTGTGTGTGTGTGTGTGTGTGTGTGTGTGTGTGTGTGTGTGTGTAGTAAGGGAATTGTGTATGCTGCTTGAAAGCGTGTGTATGTGTAGTTAGTAAGGGAATTTAGTCTGCTGCTTGAAAGTGTGTGTGTGTGTGTGTGTGTGTGTGTGTGTGTGTGTGTGTGTGTGTGTGTGTGTGTGTGTGTGTGTGTGTGTGTGTAAAATGCCCCAGTTAGTTATGCCTGGTGGTTAGTGATACTCAGGCTCAAACCCTGTAAGGAGCTGAGAGCTTTAGGGGAACAGAAGTTTAGTGCTGCTTATGGCAAGTCAGTCTGCTTCCATTGTATATGGATGGATTGCAGATACTGTACTGTGTTGAACTTTGAAGGGGTTAGATGCTGCAGTCCTGAGAATGTCCTCCTTTGGAGTAGATACCTAGTAACTATGAACCTGTTATCAGTTTGCCATCCATTCCCTATTGCAATATTACTAGCGTATCATTTTTTAATGTAACATAGGCAACCTATTCTTCAAGGGCAACAGGTACTTTATCTATAGATGAAATAATGAAATATAAAATTATTTGCTAGGAGCAACCTCTTCATTAGTTACATATATCTTTAATGTAGAATTATTTACATGACTTTTACTTCAGCAGAGATTGTGCATATTTAACGATATTTGGTGGATTGTAATCACAGAAGTTTGAGTAGACTTTTATGATGTAAATGTTCTGATTTTGGGCAGTTTTGTCATTGTTGGCTCATACGTTTTATTTAATTGCTTACAAGAAAAAAATGTTCAAAACAATAAATTTAAAACACGGTTTAACAAGTGTGCTGTATTATACAAGGAATGTAATTTAATACAATCAGGAAGTTGAATCAAAGAACAAATGTATGTTTGCATGGTCCTAAATATGTTTGCATGGGGCCTGTAATTTGAAAATAGCCCAAAGGTAAACATAAACTGCCACCGGCTAGATGAATTTTCTTTGAATGTGGGTTTAAATGCTGTTTCAATAAATGTGAGTTTCAAGGGTAGAGAAGTTTTAATGCTAAGTCTGTTTTCATTGTGAGACTGAATTGCTTTGTTTAGCAGATATCTATCAGTGTTTGTGCTATAACATTTAAAATAAAAGTTTTACATGAAGTCCAAATAATCATTGCAGAAGTAAAGCATAAAGCAGTATTCTCGTTACAGTGTTTATGGTAAACGGGGAGAAATAGCTAAGTAATGGGACACTGGAATGGCAGCAGCGAGGAAGGGCTGTGTATGGGGAGGGGGCCCATTTGACCATGATTTTGTGAGGGGGATGGGCAACAAACTCAAGACAGGCCTGGGTGGCACAAACTCTAGCTACACCACTGACCCATTCTCACTGTGCTAAATATCAACATCCTTATGCATGGTAACTAAGTAAATTTCTTCTAACTAGAGTTTAATGTGATTTCTGCAGGCTTGAATAGATTGTCGTACCTATGGTTTTCTTTTCTAGATCTGAGATAAGTTTTTATCATTCCTGCAATATCAGTTCATTTTTGATAGTGCACAGTAGTTTGGTTTGTTGAGATATGTTAGTTGTAAAATTTAGTTTTGTTTCTTAGCTTGATCTTAGTTACAGTCAATACATTTTTTTATATTTCAGTCCATTTTTCATCCAATGCTATTTTATAATTCTCTAATTATATTTCTGTGTTCTAATCCTGTCAGGTTTAAAACATTACTTTTCCTATCCCTTGTGCCTGCCAGCCACCAGCCCTCCTGTAATCAGCCAGCCAATTTATTTCCCAGTGTGGTTTGAGCTAATGACAGGAGGTCATCATCCATGAAGCCATCAAGAGTTTTTCTTACTTTGGATGTAGCCCTTCCTTTTCTGCTGTTGTGTGCTTTTGTACAATCTGTAGTACTTTCCACTGTAAGCATGCAAAGTTTTGTACAAGTCCCATGAATGCGACCATTCATGCAAAGCTTCTCAATGTCAGGCACATGACATTGGATCATATGCTGCATACTGTAAAAATCTCTCTCCAGTAAGGACACAATTGAAACAAGAAGGGACATCTCTCTCTTCCAAAATGTAGAAGTCAGTATTGGTTACTCACTCCCACTCTCCTCTGCCTGTTTTATCAAACAAATGCCCTACTAATCAACCATGAGTTATCTGATATATAATTACAGATTCATCCCTGTATGTCACTTTATGCCACTTTTTGGTATATTATTGGTAGTGTGTGTTTGTGTATGTTTGTGTGTCTGAGTCTATTGTGTGAAGTGTCATTGTTTCAGGAACGTTGCTTTTAAGGTGAGGTATAAGTTTTCTGTTGGGGTAAAGGACAGGGTTTAGCTGCCCCTTCCCCTAACCTTAACCCTATACCTTACCTAAAAAAAAAAGAAAATCTTCGCATAACACTGCCACTATTCAGATAAATTTGTGGCTATCAGAGGTTTTAGTATGAAGACGAGGAAAAGAAATAGTTTTCCTTTCTTGATCTTTTGTATGCTCAATATTTATGTTATTCAATATTGTATACTTTTGAAGTTCTTAATGCCAGTATTTGACATTCAACATTAAGTACATTTGATCACACATGATATATATATATATATATATATATACACAAACACACACACACACACACACACACACACACACACACACACACACACATAGATTCCACTGATTGTATCCGGGAATGCATTTACTGCATGAGATTTTGTAAGAAATTTCATCAGTGGATCAGTGGTGAAGTTGGTCGAACTATGCTACAGTCAAACTTCAGGAGGTCGACTGTAACATAATTCAAATATATTTTCCAGTTGTTAGAACTTGGAGTAATCTATAAGTTCTGGGTGTGTGATGGCAGTGGATCCCCTATGTGTGGGGTATGAAGGGGTGATAGAACTGTGTGGGTGAGTTGCAGTGCCAGGAATGAATGTGAAGATGAAGAGAAAAGCACTACCACGGCATCTGCCTGTTATCCCATACTGTCTTCTGTACCATGAAAAGATTCAATTTTCAATATATGCTTGGGGAGAAAAGCTCCAGTAATTAGAAACAAATTTTATAGCAGGTATGGTTTAGAAAAAGAACATTAAAAGACTATATCAATAACAGAAAAAAACAAGTATTGAAGCAGCCAAGAATTAGATGCAAAGGTAAAATGTTACAAAATAACTTATGCACAGAGCAGGTATGCATAAAATGATATAAAACTCGCAGAATAGAAGGAAAGAAAGAAAAAGAATAATGTCAAGACAGGCAGAGTTGAGGTGGCTTAGTGAGTAGGTAAGGTGCAGATGTGGAGGGAGAGTCTAAGGGGGTGGGTAAAGATAGGCAGCAAAGTAATTAAGAGGACACTGCAGATGGGTACTGTAGGGGCTGATGTGTTTACACGTGCACATTATGCTTCACTATATCATGCTCCACATCTAAACCAGGACTATTCTAAATGCATGTACAAATCGCAAAAGCTATGCACTACCTGGCTACAAAAAGTGCAAGCTTGGACAACTGAATAATTCAGGGTTGCAGGGAAGGAGGTTTTATGTTCAACTGTAATCTGTTTGATGAACTCAGGTGTATGTTGCTGGGGAGGTTTATGTTAATGCAATTACAGCAGTATAGTCAGATGTGTAGTGGTTAGAAGGTTTATGGTAATGTAGTTACACTGATGGAGACAGGTCTGTGATGGTGAGCAGGTTTATGCAAATGTAGAGTTATAGAGACAGGTATGTGGTAGTGAGGGGTTTTATGTTCATGCAGTTACAGTGATGGAAACAGGTATGATTTGGTGGTGAAAACATTTATATTAATGCAATTACTGTGATGCAAATGTCCATGATTGTGTGGAGGTTTATGTTCATGCAGTTACAATGATAGAAACAGGTGTGTGCTACAGATTATGTTTATTATAATCAGTGGTGGCTGGTGATTTCAATGCAAAGAAGAGTAGGAAGGTACTGAATGAGTGGGGCTAACAGCAGGACAGGGGTCAAATGACATCTACTTGTTCTGCCCTCCTCTGAGTTATTCATACACAAAATATAAGGACTAAAAACTACCATGGGAGTATAAGGCTAATCTTCTTTAGATCCTCACAGATCAATAGCCTGTAAACCTATGCACAACAGGCAGAGTAACTCACTTTGATCTACACATTGCCTTAGCACCCGCAAATTCCTAGTCACTTTATTTACTGTATATACCTCAGATGTCTGCTTTGATCATCTGCTTTGATCAATAAGACCATCCTTAAATGAAATGTAGCAAATCAACAAAGGACTATATAAAATCCCCATCACACACTGTTTCCCCTGCACTCCCACTGCCCTCTTCTATTTCTTCCCGTCCTGACCTTACTTTATGCAGACAAATTACGTCTTTCTTGTTTTTCACACTATGTCTTCTCTTCGACTTTTTCTCTATCTGTAATAACTATGGAAGGAGTAATTGATTTAAGCTGGATGTCTGCAAGGCACAGCGTTCTCTAAGTTACATTTTAAAGCATTTTTCTTATCTTCTGATCAAGTGATGGCTTGAACAGACATCATTAGTAAGAGAATAAATTAAGTCTTATTTTTTTTTTCTTTCAAATAAGAAATGACTTGTATCCAAATGTATAATGCTGACAAAATATTAGACTCCAATAAACTCTGAAGAAAAATGCTTGAAAGGATATATAGATAATATCTGGGAACAAGGCCTATCTGTCTACCACCACCACTCCAGAAAAGACATTTATCTTCTGTGCACCTCTCTGGTGTTAGACTGGGATGAACTGAAAGAACAACTGTCAACAAACATGTATTTTATGTTGCTGCTGACATATTCAATGCATTGCATGCTTCCTCACTCCCTCCCTCAAATCACAGATGCCTTATGTAAGACTTGAATGAAAATGAAATAACAAATGGCTACAGTATTATAGTAAACTTCTTGATGTCATCTATCTAGCAAGCATACATATTTATAAATATATACATGAAATATGCTGTTCTGCATCATGTATTCAAAGATACATTTGGTCACTATTGAACAGGGGTAGTACATATACTTAACAGCAGCTAATGTTGTGGTGGTTTGATTTTAAGGAAAGTTAATTAAATAAGTCATATCCTGTACCTAGCAATTCAGATGACTGCCCACAGTAACATGTTCAAACCTGTTTCATGTAAATGTATGCTAGCCCTGCAAAACCAGGATGATGGCTATTTAACCTTTTAAAATAACTGTAGGGTCAGTCACTGTGCAACCCCAAATTTCTGATTGTAATAAAGGGTCCCCACAGATTTTTACTACCAATATCTCTTGTTCATTGTAGTCACAGGTACTTTATTGACTGTGTACACCTTAGAAATGAGATTTTCATAAAAGAAACACACACACACACACACGCACACACACACACACACACACACACACACACACACACACACACACACACACACACACACACACACACACACACACACACTTGTGACATCCCCTTATAACCAGTTTACTAGGTGAGCATACCAAAGATGCCTGATTGTAATAGATTCATAGGTATGTACTAGGCCCTTGTGAACCATTTTAAGCTTAGCCAGTTTCTCTTTTTGTGCTTGAATTTACCTATCCCATTTGGTTAGAGATTAACCTTACTGATTCCATTGCTGATAATTATATATTAACCCAGATGAAAATAACTGGGATCATATCATAGACAATTTGAGAGGACCCATGCATGGGAGAAAGCATTCAGATGCTACTTCTGTCCATTAGTAGTACAGGGAACAGTTCTGGGGAAAATCTTCTATTTCCCAACCATAGATCCAAGTTGTGCTTCAAAATGGACTGAGAATTGTGTCAAAAGCTTTGGCCAGGTAGAGGTATGCAGTGTGTTTACCATTTTGCATTCATCCATTGCTTTGCTGACCTTTTCAAAAATGTTCACCAGATTGAGTAAGTATGAACTGTCTTTGACAAATCTAAACTGAGACAGTCCCAGTGTTTAGAGGTTCCCTACATCCTGATTAACTAGGTCCATGATAAGTCTTTCCATGTCTTTGATTATAAAGTTCTTCAAACATATGGACCCGTAATTGCCTGGGTTTGTGGAAGGCCCTCCCTTATCCAGAGGAATTACTGCAGTTATTCTCGATTAACTTGGTACAAAACCTGTATGGATGTTAAGATTGAAATGTGTTGTTAGGGGTGTACTGAAATTGTGCCTCATGCTATTTAATATGCATCCAGATATTGCCAGGACCCATTGATACAGCATTTTCAGCTTTTGATTGCACCTTTAGGATTTGGTCTTGTGTGATAGGTGGAAGTGAGCCAGTTTCAGCTAGATGGCCGAGCAAAGTTAGAACTAAATTTATCAGCCAGTAGATTCACTTTATCTTCAGCCTCGATTTAGGTAACATCATTCATAATCAGTTCAGTGGATTGTTGTGTTGTACTTCTGAGATTAAAAACATATCTAAAAAAAGGTTTTGTAATTGTCTTTTGCTTGGGTAGCTATTTTATCCTCAGTCTTGGCTTTGGTGGATTTTATTAAGCTTCTGGGTTGCTGGTTTATTTCAGTGGCAAGTGCTCTAACATTCTAGGAGTTATTCTTCTTGCTTCTGGTCAAAATCATTTTCCTTTTAATGTAAAGCTTGTTAATATTATGGTTCCACCATGTGGGTTTGTTTCTGGGGTTTGTCTTGCGCTTGTCCTTATGGGCTACAGCTGCATCTTTCTTACTCAGCCTGGAAGAGGCATATTTGTGTGTCTTACAATTGAGTCCTTTAGAGAACGTTTGGTTGGATCGATGCCTCCCTTTGGACTCAGCATTTGTGACTTTGGGACTCCCTGTGCTACGTAAGGAGGTAGGGTTAATTTGCTGAGTGTGTTTTGTGCCTGTATTGTAATTTGGTGGCCTTTGAGGTTTAGACAAGTTAATCTTTTGAACCTCATCATCTGATGAATTATGTGTGTTGTGATGGTCTCAGAGAGGTATGGTTTATGATGTACTGCTGAGGATTTTGGTGTCTGATTTTATTGTGTGTGAGATTTTTGCCTCCAAGCATATCCATATGTATCTTATCTATATCTATCTATCTATCTATCTATCTATCTATCTATCTATCTATCTATCTATCTATCTATATCTCTCACATACCAAGTTATGCTTTTTGAGTCATAGATGATGCAACACCGTCTTGAGATACCCATCTCAGTCTGTCTGGCTAGAGAAGTTGTGGGGAAATGCTGTTCCATGATACCAGCAGGAATGTCTTTGGAGGCACAGGTAACAATAACTACTTGGAGTTTGCTGATCCATGATACCAGCAGAAATGCCTCTGGAGGCACGGGTAACTATAACTACTTAGAGTCTGCTGATCCATGGTACCAGCAGGAATGCATCAGGGGGCACATGTAAGTATAACTACTTGGAGTTTGTTGATCCATGTTACCAGCAGGAATGCCTCTGTGGGCAGGGGTAATTATAACTACTTGGAGTTTGCTGATCCATGATACCAGCAGGAATGTCTCTGGGGGCACAGGTAACTATAATTACTTGGAGTTTGCTGATCCATGATACCAGCAAGAATGCCTCTGGGGGCACAGGTAAGTATAAATACTTGGAGTTTGCTGATCCATGATAACAGCAGGAATGCCTCTGGGGGCACAGGTAAGTATAAATACTTGGAGTTTGCTGATCCATGACACCAGCAGGAATGCCTCTGGGGGACAGGAGTAACTATAACTACCTGGAGTTTGCTTTGTTTAAAATAATATTTGGGTGGTCTTGCTGCTAAGTATTTAAAGTTCAGTATGAAACAACTAGCCTGGAAACCTTTTTCTGCCACCAGCAAGAACCACTATACTAATTATAGTAAAAAAAAAAAAATCACAAATTTAATACTAAAATCAGTGCAAGCAGTATTAGTACACTCAATATTAATCAATCAATCAATTAATCAAAGGTCTTTAGCTTGGTGAGTAGTTTAAGGGGGAGAGTTTGCAAAATGATAATTGTTTATTGACAACAGCCAATAAACAGGGAGAGGGAGGGAATTATGTCATTAAATTGTCATAAGGGGCAGACAGCAACAGATACACTGGGTTTAAGAACACAATTATGATAGTGCAAGTGAGAGGAAAAAACAATAAAACCCTTAGCGGTAAGCTCGCTGACCTGGAACTTCATTCATGCAAAGACTATTCCTGAACTAGCCTGACATATACTATTAAATTATTAAATGAATTAATACGTACATGAGCAAATAAATAAGCCATATTCTATTTTTAAAGGTTGTTGCTATAAGATGCATCCCTTGCAACTGATTCAGCCCCCACTCATACTCTCATGCATCCGTCTGTGTAAACACAAATACAATATTAAATACATATATGCATTTATAAAAAAGATACATCTTGTGATACTGTTCTGTAGGCTGGCTGGCAGCAGTGGCATCTACCAAAAAGATAGGAGATCACACAACCAGTTATATAGAATAATTTGCTAATACAAAAAAATTAACAAAACAGCTTTTCTTTTCCTAATGTTAGTATCAGTAAGTCTTCATCCACTTGGTTCAGTTTCATTCATACTGCCTGAGGCATCAGTCTGCTGTGGCACTCTCAGATAACATAAAATTCCTCCTCGCTGCTTCTTGCAGCAGCCAATACAGCCTCATCTCATTTATCCCTTATAACACTCTTTAAATGGCAGGAAGACCTGCCATTAAGGTGTAATTGCCTTATTCACCATTTGGAGCAGGTCTAATGGTGGTCTATTTTAAAGAACACTTAGCACAGTGAGTTATTTATTTTTTAACAGAAATTGGAACTTTGCATGTCCACAATAGCATGCATGGAGTCCATAGTCCCCAAACTGGGAAAACTCATATTTTTTAAATTAAATAAAAGTGGCAGAAAATAATAGTTTATTTGAAATAAAACATATTTTTCTGGCAGTTTGTTTTGATTCATAGAGCAGAAGACCGACAGCCAGTGCCAAGAGCTGCCCCTGATGACAATGCAATTACAGTGATGGGTCATGTGTATTGCATTCGGGATGTTTACTTTACTACAGTAACACTGATGGAGACAGGTATGTTTTGGTGAGGGCCTTTACTTTAATGCAGTTACAGTGATGGAGACAGGTGTGTTGTGGTGAGGTTGTTTACTCTAATACAATTAAAGTGATGGGAGGCAGATGTGCTGTGCTGAGGAGGGTTTTTTTGCTACAGTTGCACTGATGGTGACAGGTGTGTTGTGATGAAGATATTTTCTTTACTACAGTTACTCTGATGCAGACAGTTGTGTTATAGTAAGGAGATTTACTTTAATCCAGTTACAGTGATGAAGTCAGGTATGTTGTGGGGAGGAGGCTTACATTAATATAGTTACAGTGATGGAGACAGGTGTACTGTTGTGAGGAGGCTTTTTTACTACAGTTACACTGATGGAGACAGGTGTGGTGAGGAAGTTTACATTAATACAGTTATAGTGATGGAGACTCGGAAGTGATGTTGAGGGAGCACTTTGCAACAATTAAAAAAACAACTTCAACTCTAACTGTACTGGGGTTTGTATACAAGTGTTTTTTCAAAGGATAGGAAATTGTGAGAAATGTGCTGGAAAGTGAATAGTAAGGCTATAAGTGCACAAAATAGCAGACAGAGATGGTCCTCCATTGGAACAATGCCTTCAGCTAGCTCAGCAAAGAGAGTTTAAAAAAAATTGCCTTCGGTGCATTACTGATGGTAAACATGAACAAGAAATATAGCAATGGCCATTTACAGATCTCCTGGGTTATTGCTTTCATTATATTTTGGGGGTGTTAGGTGGTAAAGAAAGTTTTGGAGTTGTGCCACAACGCAGACACACAGCTACTCATTGGAAATTGTTGTTCTTCAAAAAATCTAGTTCACAGAAGCTGAAGGAATGTTTAGAATGCAGAATTGAAGTTGTTTCCAAAATATAATTAAATTTTGTCCAACCTAATTACCAATTCGTGGTGAAATATTCAAGCAAGCACCTAGTAATTGTAATTTCTTAGAGGTCATAATATAGATTGCAGTATGGCATGCAATAATTCAGGAAAGAGAGACAAGTTTCAAAGTAAGATGTATTAATTACCTTCAATAATCTAAATGAAATATAATACAAAAATATATAATTTCATTTATTATCCAACTCAATAATTTTGTAACATCCTAGTATTTAAAATTAAACATGATTTTTCTCTGTCACACAAATACAGCAGTTCGGTCTGTATGAGGAGACCTAGCAACATATCCTGTTTTACAGAGATCAGCAAATTTACAGTCTAAAATTAAATTATACTCAGTAAGAGAAGTGGACAACAAAACTCAGTAACTGAAGACTGACAACAATACCCAAAGCACATCATTACTGCAGAGGGGTTATAATGAAGAAAAAATAAAAACAATGAATCTCCCCAGAGTAAATTTATACCCACTGCAGATGACATGCACTACCGCTCAACTGGAAAGGCAAGTGCCATTTAATAAAAATCCGTACTTGAATCAAAATACAAATGTTTCCTCAGTGTTATAAATTAAAAAATTAAAAATAAATGACTAAAGACAATTCACTCACATTTTTAATCTACAGCTGAATTCTTTTCAAGTAAAGGGTTGGTATAATGGTTAAGGTGTTTATCTCACAAGCAACAGGTAAACCATTTGATTCTCACTAAAGGAAAATTGTCTAGGTTTAAAATGGTCCACAAGGGCAGTTGGCCTAGCACTTGCCTGTGGACATATAATAAAGGCTATGAAACTATAAAAAATGAGAAAAAAGATTGCTGGTATCATACACACATTTCTAGTTTTCCATTTGAAGTTATCTGACAAATCATGATGTATGTACTAAAACTAAAAAATAGGCTATAAATACCTGAGGACGTTTAATAACAATGAAAAAAAGGTTTAAAAAGCTTTTTCTACATTTAATAATATGAAGTGCAACTATACTGAAAACTGATGCTTTGAAGATCTGCATGCAGACTGTTCTTCATGATAATGAACACTCTTTAATATTGCTAATAAAAGGCATAGATTGTTCCTGTTTAAACAGCTATTTGTACCTTGAGTGATGAAAAGGCATTACAGATATGAGACAGCATAACTAATTACAGTGCATTGACCTTACAATGGAATTGTCTTTATTATGTGTCACTATAATAAGTTTTAACATGCAAACCATTTCACTATCAGTTAACTGTTTACTAAATCAGTTGTATGTGCAGCTAGACATTCATTACAAACCTTATTTTACTTTCCATTCTGCACCAGAATGATATGTATTGACTTTAGTAGCCATTCCACTGACATTATATCTTAGCAACAACACAATGTATTGTAAATGCAAAAGTTTCTTTTTTTAAGCATCGAAATTATAGGACAAAACACTGCACTCAGATGTGTTTTTCAGTGCTACTAAGATTTTTAGAATAATGGCCACATGCCAACAGGGAGTAGTTGTCAAAGTGGTTAAGGTAATTAATTCACAGATGCAAGATCGAAGGTTTGATTCTTATCTTTGGATTGGCTTGTAAGAGTTTGCAGACTAATAGTCTTGTATAAACATATGAACCTATGGCCTATGACATTGCTAAGATGGAGCATGAGACTTCATACATTTGCACTGGTAGCATGCCAGGATCAAGCCTTAACTAGAGCACTAGCATCCCAAGGGTGGCTAGTGATCAGGCATTTGATGTCACGGGCAGGAAGAATGGATATGCACATCACTGGGAATAGGGGCAGTAGTTTCCATCTGACTCATGCCACTGGTCTAATTGTTGGACATCTGTAGGAGGTTAGAGGCCCATCATGATGTGAAGAACTGATTCTGAGAAAATATAGATGTGGCCATCCAAGCTGGCGATGGTATCCCATGTTGGTTCATGTGGGGGAACATGCCTCTATCATCTAGGGGAATATAGCAATCCTTGTGCTGATGCAAACAAGAATGTCACCACCAGGAGTGGAGTTATGCTATAGGTTTATAGGTTCATAGGTAGGTACTAGGCTATTGGCCCTAGGGCCTATATAAGCCTAGCCAAAGGTACCCTGGCTTTCGCCACCCAAGAAAATTATCTTCCTGTGCCACTGTCGAGCAGAGCCACAGAAGTGATCCCCGGGGTGAATTTCCTATCTCCCATCCAATCATCAAGATTTTTCTTGAACAGTGCTAATGAGGAGCTTTGTTTGATATAGATGGGTAGTTTGTTCCAGAGTATGGGAAGTCTGTGGGACAGGAATCTATCCCTCCAACATGTTCTGTTTATTGTGGTGACGAGGTTTAGGTCCATAGAGCGTGTAGCTCATAGGGATTGGGATTTCTTTAAGTGGAGCATGTCTAAAAGCTCTGGGTTTGACATAGCTTTGTGTGTTAGGCAGAGAGCACCTCTGAGTAGGCGATATGCAACGGAGTAAAGCTGAAGTTTTTTGAGACGGTCTGCATAGGGCATCTCTTTGAGGCCGGTAATCCTTTTTGTGAGGTATTTCTGTGGCCTTTCCAGTTGTTGTAGATGTCTTGTGAGGTACATACCAAAAGGGGCATTGTACTCTATAATGGGTCTAATGAGTGATGAGTAGAGGGGGACAATGACCTCTTTTTTCCTGGATGAGAAACCTTTTGTGATGAGGTGTGCCACATAGAAGGATTTCCTGACTACTGTGGCGATGTGATTATCAGAGGAGAGACTACTGTCCACCTGTGTCCCAAGGTCTCTTATCACACTTTCGGTGTTAAGTAGACTACCACCTATGTGGTAGTTCATGGGTACTGAGTTTTTACCAAAAGGAATGACAGTGCACTTTTTGGCATTGAGCTTGAGGCCATGGCTTTGACACCAGGCATCTCTCTCAGCAAGGCCCTTTTGTAGGATGTCCACATCTTTTGGAGTTTTGATTATGGCTCCTAGTTTGCAGTCATCTGCGAACTTCATTAGCCAAAGACCTTCTGTGTTGGTCTGTACTTCAGAGAAGTAGATACCAAACAGGAGAGGACCCAGGACTGAACCCTGTGGTACTCCACTTGTCACTGGTCTGAAGCTGGATTTGGAGTCTAAAAAAGTTAAAATCCACAGAGAGCGGGAAGCAGCAATATTCCAATGAGTTTTATTTTATAAAGCACGCACAAACACCAAAACATAAACGCTATTCACATCCGCGTTTTCATCTGTGTAACATCCAGACTTCTTCAGATGACCAGTGACACTAGTAACATTCTTTTATACTTTAATCAATTAACTCATTAATTAAAATTAATTGAAAATAATTTATTTGGAAGACTAAACCAAGTTGGCTAATACACGCATATACATCTCTACTAAAAACTACTTAACTAATTCCATAAATAGGACATAATGACTGTAAGATTTTACCAAGGAAAGGAGAATTTCATAATTCTGTTTCTATTGAATAGATAAAATCCCAGTTGTGCCAAAAAAGGAAAATATATTTTTACTAAAACTATTTAAAAATAAATAAAAATTTGTACTAGAAAAAGATCCAAAATGTTTATATGTGTTTCTTAATAAATATTTAAAATTCAATTTATGTTAAAAAAGAATATGTATTTTCTACTAACTTGTTTATAATAAATAAATAAACATATCCCAAAGCTGCCCTCTACTGGTTGTTAAAATATTAACAGCTAAGTCCATGTATTCACATTTTCTCTTCCCAGGGTCCCCTCCTAATATCTTTCTGGGTTTGTTCTATAACCATGAATCTATATTTAGCACCTATACATTCCTTAGTATGTTTAAATAAAGCATTTGTATCTTTACATATCCTAATATCATTAAGGTGCTCATAGATCCTTCTTTTTAATTTTCTTTCTGTTTTCCTTATATAAAAAGATTTACAGGCAGTGCAGGTGGCCATATATACTAAACCTTTGGATTCACAGTTGAAATAACTATTACTGGTAATCCATTTATCTCTACATTCTAAATAAAATGTATCTAAATTCATAATATAGGGACATTGCGAACAATGGCCACATTTATATGTACCCACCTTGTTTGCACTATAGATGGGTCTTTTATTCTTGTTCTCCAGTATATTCCTAATGCTTTGGGAATTTTTATAAATTATATTAGATGGGATTCCCTCCAATTTATCAATATCTCTAATATTAATAAACCTATCCCATTCCTTTAAAAATATTTTTCTTATATTATTATTGAGAGCATTATATTCCAAAGTTAGAGCTAATTGAAAATTCCCTTTATTCATTACTTCTCCATTCCTTTGCTCCATCTTGGAATTTGTTGACCTCACTATCGGGGTATATCTATCCCCTCTACCTCTCTCTACTTCTTGCCTTATCTTCTGAACCAAATTAATTGGGTACCCCCTATCCAAAAACATTTTTTCCAGTAGTTCACATTCTTTAGTAAAGTCTACATCAGCGCTAGTCATGCGACTACCTCTCACAAATTGTCCCTTTATAATGTTTTTCTTACAGTGCATTGGATGTGCACTGTCATAGTGTAAAAATGTATTACAATAAGTAGATTTTCTGTATATTTTAGACTCTAAAACTTATCCCTTTTTATAGATTTCCAGGTCTAAATATTGTAATGTCTTATCAGATATTCTGTAAGTAAATTTCAGGAAATCAGTGGTTTCATTTAGATAAATCATAAATTCATTAAATTTCTCATGACCTCCTGTCCAAAATAGGACTATATCGTCCAGAAACCTGCGGTACAAGACCCAATTAGTATTAAAGGGGGATTTTAATACAAATTTTTCCTCCCATTTGGCTAGTACTAGGTTGGCATAAGTGGGGGCACAGGCCGCTCCCATGGCCACCCCCTGAATTTGTTTAAAAAATTCTCCATTAAAATATAAAAAATTATTTTTAATACCATCTCCATCAGCCAAACATTTACTAGTTTTTCATTACCAGATAACGTTTCACTTTCATACACTATTTCTTCAAACATATTATTCCTCTGTCTATAGAGAATGGAGGAAAACAAATCTATAATGTCTATAGTTATGAATAATAGATCTTTATGATACCCTATTCCAGAAATGACTTTTAAAAGATCCCAAGAATCTTTTAATATATATTCCTTTTCTACCCATACTTTTTTAATCCTTACATCCACATATTTTGCTAGTGGGTGAGTTTTGGAACCTTCCGCTGATACTATGGGTCTTAACGGCAGATCTATCTAATTTTTATGTGTTTTTGGGATTCCAAAGATAGAGGGTACTTTTGGTTTTTCTACTTGCAAAAATAAAAAAGTGTTATAATCAATGAGCCCATCGTTCACCATGTCTCTTAAATTTAAATCTATTTTATGATAAGCAATGTTAATTTCATTTTTAGAGACTTGGTTATATTTAGAAACATCCCAAAGGATAGCATACATTCTACTATCATATTCTATCTTATCCATAATAACAATACCTCCCCCCTTGTCAGGTTTCATAATTCTTAAGTTAGGATCATTTTTCATATCATATAACAGCTGCTTTTCTTTCTTATCTAAGTTAGCATGGTACTTAATACATTCTTCCTCCTTCCTAATTTCTCTTTCCATTATTTTTTCTAAATTCCTTAATTGGGGGTGTAGAGGTGGATTGAAAATAGTTTTGCCTTTTTAATTCATGATTATATTCTGTTTTAATGTTTGGAAACAATATTTTTAAATTAACTTTCCTTAGGAATATTTTTATATCCATTAAAGACTTAGCTATGTCACCCTTAATATAAGGGATGAATTTTAACCCTTTAGATAATAATCTAAAATGTTCTTTTTTCTAGATCTAAATGAGAAGAGGGAGGGGGAGATACTAGAAGTTCCTGGCCTCTCTGAAAATCACTCACAAGAAATTACTAACATAAATGACTAAAATTATATATGGTGAAATTCTCAAATAACCACCTGTTACCTATGTTAGTAATTTCTTGTGAGTGATGTGCCCCCTACACCCCCCCTACTTAAATATACCAACTCCAAGATCGTGCTACAGTGGGGAAATGGGAAATCTCCCATCTTGCGCTGTATGCAGAAGTGCAAAACGGGAGATTTCTCATTTCCTGTCAACACCGCAAAAAAAATAAAACATTACATATACACAGAGCATACAAGCATCCTTGCCTCTGTGTGCACGCAATGTATTAAGGTAAGTAAACTCTTATTTTTAAACACTACACATATTTGATTTACTGAAATCTCGATCATATGGTCTCGACCAATGAAATTCGAGATTTCAGTAATTCGATTATGTGAAGTGTTCCCATATATATATATATATATATATATATATGTATATATTTATATGATATAAACATATATACAGAGTGGTTTGGGACTTAATTGGTTGTAAGACATAGACAACCCATATGTATTCGTATTAGTCAGTCTGAGTCGGTCTATGGGTGACAGCGCACTGGACGTGTTGGAGGGACAGTGCCAAGAAATATAATTTTGCTGTTTACTTGGCCACTTTTACAGGGTATAAGTGACTGAAATATCTAGGTAACACATAGTGTTTCAGTGACTAGAAGCCCACTCCACAGTCAAGTATTTCCTTAAATCGGCCATGTATTTCTTTCTACCACTGCTTAATGATCAACTTATGTAACTTACAAAGTGCTACTAAATTTCTTTTGTATTAAGGCAGCTCCCAGACTTGCCTTTGATGCATGTATTTGCAAAGTAAATCCCTTGATAACATGAGGAGCCAATAACAGTGACTCACAACATAGTATTCTTTTCATTGCATTAGATATTTTATCTGCCTCAAGAAGCCATTACACCTTGGTAGGAGCATTTTCTTACATGAGATTTGTTAAGATACAGACAATAATTTCCAAAATTAGGTACACTTTTTCTGTAGTTTTTAGCTAGTTGAAAAAAAGTCTTCAACTGTATTTTAAAGGTGGTATCATCTATTTGTTGGAGCCTCTGCTTTCTCTGTTTGTTGACTTAACATACATCTTTGTATAAGGTATCTGAAATATTTGGCTTCCACCATGCCCAAGTTATTGTTTATAGCATCCATAGTGAAGTCTGTGTGTGTGTTTTATAGATTCTAACACAGACTACACTTTTGGTGACACACACCCGTCCTCAGAATAGATAGTCATGTCCCCTAGGTGTATAGCAGTATACTGGAAGCAGGACTTCAATGTTTTATCCATCAGTCTTTAGAGGTGGAAGCTCTGTGTAGGCCAAATGGCAGCACTGTGTAATGAACAGTACCTTCAGGAGTTACAAACCATGTTTTTCTTTAGGAAAGGAAGAATTTGCTAATACTCATTTGTTAAGTCTAATGTTTACAAATAACTTGCTTTTCTCAGGTTCTCTCTCAGCATATCAGTAATGTGCATGGGATAGCTATAAAGGTTTGAAGTGCTATTCAGTTTTCTAAAGTTGTTATAGAAGCAGATCATTTCGTTCAGCTAAGGACCTAGCATTACATCTACTCTGTGGCTCTTTGTTTATTCCTAACTTGAATATATTCTAAACTTCCTCTATTGCTAATTGTTTCTGTGATTCTGGTGTTGTTAAAGGTTTCACATGTTGTCTCTTTGTTATGCTCTTATCAGTTTAACTCACTTAGACATTTCTGAGACATGCCTTTATTTCTTTACAGAAATGATCTTATTTCTAGCCTTTGTACTTTTAATGATTTTTCTAACTATATTTGAGGTTTAGATTCTCTGGATGCTGTTTTATGAATTCAACTTGAAAGATGACTACAGAAATTTCTACTTCTTTCCATGGTTTTGGTACATAACAATTTGATCCATCTTTTTTTTCTTGGTTATCTAACCCAACAATTAATTGCATTTAGCCTTTCAATCACCCAAAAGTGGCCTTGCCTTGCCACTTAGCAAAAAGTCTGTTCTTTGTGATGTGAACTAATATAAATATCTACCAGGAGAAATTCCTTAAGTCAGACTTCCTTGTTATAGGTTCATTGTCATGGTTCTCCGGATTTCTATGGGCATAACCAGCTGTAATCTAGCCTGTAAGCTAATATGATGTTCTATTAAGCTGTTAAACAGCATCTTCTCTTCTTCCCAGGTATGTACAGCAATAATAAGCAGACCTAAGATCGCTACCATATACAAAATTTACAACAAGGTAAATACAAATGGAACTTGTAGCACTTTTTTTATCACAAACTGTAAGCTTGGTAACAACTGGATGCAGTTTTTTTTCAATCCACATCAGTTACATTTCTTGACATGGATTTTAGTGTTTTCATGAACTTCCTTACTAAAGGATTAGTCTGCAGATGATATACTGATTTTTTTGTTTACTGCTTAACTTTAACTTATTTGCATAACTTATGCAATACCCCTGACATAAAAGGAGTTCTTTAGTCAGTACTATGTATATGTAGGTGTACTTACTATAGAGAATAATAATTCCCGTCCTTTAAATCTAGACTACCATATGATACAGATTGTTGACATTGTGTACATTATTATTGTTATGTTCTGACACCCTTTGTTAGGTTTTACTAGTGGTGTCACAACATCTATAGCAGTGCATTGATATTTTGTTTCTACAACAGATACTATAATCAATGGACTCAAATCCAGAATGAGATATGGTACTTGACATTCTGGCCAATAAGCAATAAAGAGTTCTATCTCTTTCAACATAACTAGCCAACAAATTTGGCTAGCACATTTGCCTTAGTTTTGACCATCACAAAGTACGTCTTAATACCTACCTATGGGCTAACTTCCTTCCTAAGTCATATATAGCATTATTTCTAACAGAGGATGTAGAATGTCCTCAGTATCTTTAATGACTCTATATAAGATGTCACATTTTAATGCAAAATTGAGGCGATAAGTAATGGGAGCTTCTTGTGTACTGTCTTTCCTTATAACCTTAATTAAATTATCTTATGTTCTGTTTAAAGTATTGTTGTCCTATTGTGCTTTTTCAAACTCTACGTGGCTTACCTGTAAGTAAGGTTACTATAATCACTAGTCTGTCTAGCAGTAGATTTAGCTTTTGGTTCAAAGAAATCTCAATAAAATTTCTTCTATATTTTCCATGTTTTCCTTTCCACTACAAAGGGTAGTCATGGCAAGAATACCCATCTATTTTATTTTTTTCACAGTCTTTACAAGCTTCTTCAAAGTCCTATTTTTCTTTATCTTTCTGTTTCCTTTTGACATAAATGGGTTTAAAATTCAAAATGTTCATATCTACCTGACTTTTAGAAGAACTTTCCTTCTGGAATGTTACTTGGTCATGGTAAACACGTTTGTATATCTCAAGGAAACTGTGAGCTATACCAAGAAGAGCCTCCCAAGGTGGGTAGATAATGGCAAGGAGATAAGATTAAAAATAATGAAGAGACAGACAGAACATGATACTGGTGCATGTAATTATATCAGGGGAAGGTGAAAGGGTTTTAATGAAAAGGAATTACAGATGTGGGAGGAGGCTGGCACAGGTAGCATATTGTAGGGTCTAGTCACTCCCTGAATTTCTGAATGTACTCCTTCACAAAGAAGGCGCAACACCCATACAGTGGCTTTCAAGAAGGAATATGACAGATAAAGAATGAATGTAGAACAGCAGAAAGGGGAATGCAATGAGTGAGACCACTCACAGGTAACTGCATATGCCCACCAACCATCCCCCTTGTGTGTAACAGCAACAGAATATAGAAATAAAATGAATAAACCTTTTTTTTTTAAACATCCAATTACAGCTAACTGTAGGTGCACAGGTGTGTCCATCGCTTAGCTGCAGTTAAAGCAGCTTAAAAGGCTGAAGAGGATAACAAGGAAGATATATGCAAATGAAGCAGCAAAGCAATAGTGTAGTGGGCAGAGCGTTCGCCTTATGAGCAGGCATTCTCAGTTCGAGTCCCACTGTAGCACATCCAATTTTACATGGAAAAGCATGTTATGACCAATATTTTTATTGCATAACCCACTAAATAACATATATTTATGAACTGGAGTACTGCAGTAAATGCACATGTGAGGTGTCAGTGTCATAATGAATAAGGCACTAGTAAGCAGGTCTGAGCACCAATAAGCAGTAGTAAGCATATTTAAGCACTAGTAAGCGATTATAACCCCGTTTGCATGGAGTAAGCAATGCCTACACTGGCTAAGCAATTCTCAAGTTAACTCTCTGTAAGCAGATGTAACAGCAGGTTAGCAGTGCTTACCATCATGCAAACCTGCTTACAACTGCCCAAAAGTGCCTTAATCACTCGGTATCCAATGGCCCTTGTTCTGCCCATCAACAAAATAAACAGCCATGCAGGTCTCGAAACCAGGAGCATATACACCATAATCCCAGTAGTTATACACCAAGTCATCACAGAAGTACAAAATAATGAGGTAGTAGCAAACAAGTCCTCACCATAGTATAACCAAACTGAACTTGTGAAAGGCATCAGTATGCAGTCATATGTGCCATAAGCCACTACATAACATAAATATGTGAACTGGAGTACAGCAGTAAGCCCAGAAGTGAGGTGTAGTTGTAAAAGAGTGCTGAAGTCCCCAATAAAACACAAGGACCCCACAGAGTGTATGTACACATCAATCAGGGATACCAGGCAAACATATAAGATGTAATGAATAATAACACAATGCCAAAAAGGCATTATAATGAAAGTCTAATGTAAGCAACACTAAGTATTGCACAGGCCAGCTTAGCAATGTGTAGACCAGCTAACTCATTGTGCCCAGTGGTATACCCCTTAAACAATGCCAACCTTAGGTAAGCAGGTTAGCCCATAACGTAGCCTTTTCAAAACCGGCCAATCATTGAAAAGTGCGGGAAATTGGCCCTACTTAAACCCAAGAGGCAGGAATACATCTCATAACTGGTTGTAGCTTCCCCTTGAAGGCACTATGGCAGTAAGGGGAGAAGGAGTGCACTTCTGGGTGCAGTGCTGGTCCATCCAGGAGTCCAAGGTCATGGCAGGACTTCTAGTTTAAGACCATGCACAGAGACTGCTGCAGGGCCAGTATCAGGGCCCCCAATATAAGGTGGAGGCCTGGGACCATATTGGCCATGACCTCACCAGTGCCACTGGTATACCCTGAACCGGTGAGCAGGTCAGGCACCACTATGCTGACCTGAAGCGGCGGAAGGGGGACCTCTTGGAGGAGTGACTCCAAGAGGCTAGAGCATCAGGGGATGTGGCAGACATGTGAAAGTATCACCCCAGTATGTGTGTAATAATTTCCAGTGCAGGTATATCATGGATAGGTATGGCTAAATATTCCTCTTACGTCCCCCACAGCTACAACGGAGTGGGCTGTGAGCCAGGAGGCCCACATCAGCCACCTGGCGAGGTTGCGATGTGAGGCAGGTCAGTAATACTCATGCTTTTACTGTCATAGGAAATAAAAATAAAAGTAGTAGTAAATTAATTGCTAATATAAAACCTGTATTGTTCAAGGCAAGTACTGCATACACTAGAGAACACGGCAGGAAGAGTCTCATATTTTTTGTATATCAATAAAAGTGTAATATCCTGAAAAAACAGGTCTAACTGCTGGACTGCATGTGTATATTCTGGTACCATAAGGTAATGTAGATTTTCAATCATGTAATAGTACTGTTGTGTTAAGCACTGTTACCCACACCATGCACCATAAATTGAATGTGTAGGAATAGCTGTATATGACAGGTGTAATCCCCAGAGGCCATTTAGTACAACTGAGAGACACATAGACAGTAAACAGTGAAAATGCAGACAACAAAAAATTAATAACACATGCAACTGAGATGTAAACTGTTGTTTACTTAGCACACACAGCCATGGTTCAAATCCTGACAGTGGTAGTAGTCTGCATACAGAATCATACCCCACAACTGTACAGATATGTCCAGAATGTCTATTAAAGTGGCCCATATGTATTGTCTATCAGTCTGACCCCTTGGGAAATCAGTGGGATGATCCCAGATGTATAGGCAGCAAACAGGAAATACAACCGATTGACACACATCTATGACAACAAACCTGACACACTAGCAACTCCCCCAATACCTTATGTGACTAAGAAGCCACATATGTCCCATTTACACCCCAACTTGTTAAGCTGTGGTCAGAGTGTGTTACAGTAACAGAGTGAGATGTATGTGCAGAATGGTAATTTGGAACCTGGTGCTGTGTATGGGAACATTCAGGTAGTGCTAATGAACATTCCTCCCACAGGTCTGTCAGATGCCAACACTGTGCCCAGAAATACAAGAATGATATGTAGTTGCTCTGAATAATGAGGTATTATACATCACTGTCACCCACACTGTCCTACAACATATAACTGTCTAAGAAATATGTATGAGTGTTGTTATACAAGGTCAGAATGCATAAGCACAGGGGATTAATAAGACAGAAAGCAGATTGGAGATATCAATATAACAGACACAACTGTGATGGACAGTGTTTAAGCTGTAGCAGACACAGCCAGGATCTGAATCCATGGAGTGGAATTAGACTGCATACAGATTCATATCCCACAACTGTACACATTAGGCCAGAATGTCCAGTATATGTGCCCGTATCTGCTGCCTGTCCCCCTGTCCCCCTGGTAAGTCTGTGGGATGATCGCAGATGTGTAGCCAGCAAACAGGGAATACAAGTGATTGTCAACCATCACAAACCACAAAGGGAGGGGGAGTGTCCATATTCAACAAGGACACCCACACCTCTAGGTTAGTGGCAACTCATGAAGCATCAGAGACCATCCAGGTGCAGCTAACCATAGGCAAAACTGCTATACAACTGGTTGCATGTTACAGACCACCCTTCCAATCTCAAGAACCCCACTTAGCCTTCCTGAAGACATTGGAAGATATGAATGTCTCACCAAATACCATCATATTGGGAGACTTCAACTTCCCTAACATAGACTGGGTGCACTATTCTAGCCCTAACACCCTAGCCCAAAGGTTCCTGGAATTCATAAACCCAAATGCAATGGAACAACTAGTCACCTCTCCCACAAGGGGGGATAATATACTAGACCTGATCATCACAAACATGGGGACAAAATGCTCCACACCAGAAGTATTGCCCTAACTGGTGAGATCTGACCACAAACTAATCACCCTGGATATACATTTACCACCTCCACCCCCAGCACAAAAGACTACAGTGAGAAGCTTCTCAAAAGCCGACTTTACACTTCTCAAGACTGAGATGGTATCATTTAAGCCCTCAAGGCCAATGGAAACCATATCCCACAATGCTGAATCCTACACAAATTCTTTCTACGGACATCTCCAAGAATGCATGGATCGTGCAATCCCAAATAAAACCAAGACCCTCTCCACCAAAGGAAAGCATCCTGTCTGGTGGATCCCAGCCATAAACAAATTGTATAACAAAATAAGGAAGCTACTGCAAGACAGAGCAAAATCCCATAAAGGGAAGGCATCTCTGATCAGCACTAGTAGAAAGCTACGTTCTCTCATAAAAATATCCAAGGCCAACTTTGAGAGAAAAATCGCCAAGGACACTAAAGATAACCACAAGGCATTCTTCAGTTATGTTAGAAACCTGGGTGGAAACACTCAGATATGCTCAGAGTTAGTACACAATGACAAAAAATTTACTGAACCCACAGATATTGCCAACATTCTGTCAGACAGGTTCAGTGCAAATTTCTCCCCTCCATCACCTCCAAAAGAAGAAATACTCATCCCAGCTGAATGTAACCTCCCTGTCATCTCTGATGTCCAGGTGAGAACCGCCCTCAACAAAGCAAAAAACACAGCATCTATGGGACCTGATGGTATCCCTGGCTGCATGATACGTGAACTCCAAGAGGAGCTAAACCCGCATATAAAAATATTATTTAACCTTAGCCTTACTAAAGGATATGTACCTGAACACTGGCGTACAGCAACAGTCGTACTACTCCACAAGGGAGGCTCCACTACAGACCCTGGGAACTACCGCCCCATAAGCTTGACCAGCCTGGTTTGCAAAGCTATGGAAAGAATTATTATGGAACTCATAAACAACGACATTGGGGACCTACAGACACTTGATCCCACCCAGTTTGGCTTTGTAAAAGGCAGATCCTGCCTTTTGAACCTGGTTGACTTTTTCTAAACAGTCACTAGAGCCATTGATGAGGGCAAGGCAGTCCATACTGCCTACCTGGACTTGGCTAAAGCCTTCGACACAATACCCCACTCGGGGATCATAGAAAAGCTAAACAGCTTAAAAGTAAATCCATATGTCACAAGATGGGTTGCAAACTGGCTAAAGAACAGAACCCATAAAGTCAAGATTGCGGGAGCCATGTCAGACTCAAAGCCAGTCACAAGTGGTGTCCCACAGGGCTCTGTCCTGGGACCCCTCTTGTTCGGCATTTACTTCTCAGATGTGAAAGCAAACATGGGAGGGTTGTGGCTGACAAAGTTTGCAGATGACTGCAAACTAGGCGCCATAGTCGATACACCAGCTGACACATACATCCTACAGAAAGGCCTCACCAAAATGGACAACTGGTGCCAGAATCACGGCCTTAAACTGAATGCCAAGAAATGTATAGTCATCCCCTTTGGGAAAAACAAAATACCCACAAATTATCACATAGACAGTAACCCACTAAGTACCAAAAAAGTAATCAGAGACCCGGGGACCCAATTTGATAGTGACCTCTCATTTGACACCCACGTTGCTAAAGTGGTTAGAAAGACTTTCTACCTTGCCCACCTTATCATGAAGGGGTTTACATCCAGATCAAAGGAGGTCATCGTGCCCCTGTACTCCTCCCTTATCAGGCCCATGATTGAGTACAATGCCCCATTTGGTATGTACCTCACCCGACACTTACAACAGCTGGAGAGACCCCAGAAGTACCTCACCAAGAGGATCAAGGGTTTCCAACATATGTCATATGTTGCCAGGCTAAAGAAACTCCAGCTCTAGTCAGTAGCATACCACCTGCTCAGAGGTGATCTGTGCCTGACATACAAGGCCATATCCAACCAGGAATTGATGGACATGCTCCACCTCAAAAAATCAAAATCCATAAGGACCACGAGAGCCAAAGATTTAAACCTCAGTACAAACACGAATAGAACATGCTGGAGAGACAGATTCATAACTCAGAGGCTTCCCATACTATGGAACAAAATCCCAGTCCATGTTAGGCAGAGCTCCTCACTGTTTCTCTTCAAGAGAAATCTTGACGAGTGGATGGGAGATCGTAGGTTTACCCCAGGGGTCACCCCTGTATCGCTACTTAACAGAGGCACACTAAACTAATTTTAATAAGTAAGGGGGTCTTCAATGTGTCACTACTAGACAAAGGCACATTACTCTAAATTTATTCTATACACCTTAGTACCACTACATGGGGTGGTGAAAGCCAGATCTCTAGGACTAGGCTTACAAATGCCTCAGGGCAGATAGCCTAGTACTAAACTATGAAACTATGAAACTATGAGAACACACCTGTCACTGTAGCAAACCCCAAAAACTGTTAGGAGAGTAATATTTCAAGTATGTCCTATCTACACTTCCATATTGTCAAGCTGTGACCAGAGTGTGTACAGTAACAGAGTGAGATGTATGTGCATAATACTAATGTGTAATCTGGAACTTTGTATGACAACAGTCAGGTAGTGCTAACAAACATTGCTCCCACAGGTACGTTGGATACAAACACTGTGCTGAGAAATACAGACCAATATAACTTGTACTGGTACTGTCCACCCTGGTATTGTAGGGGATTGTGAGTGTTGCAGTTTCTCTGAATAATAAAGTATCACTGGTCACTGTCACCCACACTGTGCTACATAATATAACTGTGTAGGAAAGCATGTATATGTGTGCGTCAGGTCACTAAAGGTGGAAGAAGGCAATATTCTAGATATGTCCAGGCACACCAGCATGTGGTCAACACATGGCCAGAGTCTGTGCAGAAAGAGTTGGATAGCATAGTGCAAAACATCAACCTGGAATCTGGGTGTATGTGTACAAACAGTCAGTGGTAACAAACATTCCCTCCACAGGTATACCAGGTAAGAGGTGTATACTGCAGGTAAAACAGGTTCATGTGTAATGATGATGACAGCCAGATCACTGTCCAAAATAAGGCTATAGGGTAGTGTAGTAAGACTTGTAAGGTATGGATAACAGCAGTGACTAGGAAAGTAATGTGGACTACAGGAATATACTACTTGTTATTTGACATATTTCTGTCCTCCCCACCTTATCTCCAACAATAATCAACATACCCACCCCAACTGGTATGTACTGACTCTGATAATGTCCAATTGTTTGATAAATATTTTTAATGTCCAATTGTTTGATAAATATTTTAAAGGTTACCATGTATGTGCCATATTGAATTATTCCAACACTGTTGGCATGGTGCCATCAATGTACCTGCATGCTGTTCTTATTACCACTGTGGTCTCATATATGCATGTGTTTTGTTTACTATGCAGCTGTTCCGTATCTGGTGTCTTGGTTAATGGGAATATCTATGCATGCTGTTATGCCTAACCCTGGAATGTGTTGACTATTACTAACCCATATATGATGATGAAATCTCAACATTATAGCACAATTGGGAAGGCCAGTCCCAGCGGACTTACCTGTCCCACCTCAGCTAGCCGTGGCACAGGGCACCAGCATGTCTGGGGCCCAACCCCGGACCTCTCTGCCCATTGGTCCTGCACCACCTTCGGGTGGAACTGCCTCAGGGGATGGGGCTCACCCCCCCAAGAGTGGGCACGGACAGGCACCTGTCACCCATCGCCAGGTCGGGGTCGTGGTGTGTAGACCGATCAATGAGCAGTTTGATGATCTTCTATGCCAGCTCAAGGGCCATGCGTCACAATTAGAGAGTCAGCCTGGCTCTGCGGCTCAGCCTCCAGCACAGCCATCTTTGAGGCTGTGAAGGTGAAGTGGTGACTGCCCATGGGTGGGGACCTCAGTCCCATTGTTACCACTAGGGGGCTTGTGGGATTCCGATATCCCAACTCCCCTCCCCATCAAGGTGTTTACCCACCACATGTTTCATATACCGCACATGTATGCATCTTGTGTTTCTTATCTTTTAACCTACCCGACCTACCTCCCCAAAAATACCTACTACCCCTCCCCAACATCCCACTCTCACCTGAAAAAAAAGGGCAATCTGTTCCCACAAAAAAATTTCGCCCCATACATAGCTGTCCATTTCACACACGTGTTCACTGGACGCATGTAATTTGGTTTAATTGGCATCACAACTTATTATTGTTGTCCTCACCCCTCTCCGAGGGGTTTGAGTGTCCAAATCTACCTCCAAATTCAGTGTATAGCACAGATGTTGCTGTAGAAGAAATGGGCAGCTATGGACCTTCCCTACAACCTTCCTGCACATCCCTAGCTATTTTCCCTACTGTCTTTCCCTCTTTGTGCCCCTTTTTCACCACTTTCCTTTCAACCCTTTTTTCTTTTCTTTTAAAGAAATTAGTGTGGGGGTAAGTGGGAGTAAGAACTTTTAAGCAGCAGTAAGCGGGTCTAAGCCTGTTTGCATGGGGGTAAGCACTGCCTAAACAGATTAAGCAATTTAGACGCTAACTGAGTATAAGAAACTGTAACAGAAAGTTAGCAGTGCTTAATTCTGTGCAAAACCACACAAACCCACTTACAACTGCTTTAAAGTGCCTTAATCACTCTTTATCCAATGGCCCATGTTCTGCCCAGCAACAAAATAAACAGCCACTGCAAGACTCAAACCCAACACCCTAAATGCCATAGACAAAGTGATTTAACACTAAGCCATGCCAGACATACATAAATCTGATGTTTTCAGAAACATATCATCCAGCCCAGTCATGCACCAGTACAGAGAATGTATACCAACATTTAGATGTATGTGTGTGTGTAAATATATTAATATCTAAACAAATACAACATATATACACACACACATATATATATATATATATATATATATATATATATATATATATATATATATATATATGAATATATATAAATGCAAATGCCTACATGTCTACATATACACAGCAAATTACATATATGTAGGCAGATAAATATCTATCTAGGTATATACAGACATAGTTATTTATATATATATATATATATATATATATATATATATATATATATATATATATATATAAGCAGGTATCTATATCTATATAGGTATATATGGCCATATATCTGTAGATAGCAATGGTAGATTAACAAAAACATATATATCCACTTGCACCGTTAATGGGGTTGAGAGGCCCCAAACAATATACGTCTTGTATGAATAGGCATACCCTCCCACAGCCAAACACGTCCACCCTGCAATACACTACCAAGTGTTGCAGATCCCATAACCAGGACCTGACAAGACATGGGCACAAGATGTTAACAGTACTACATCCCATCTGTATGAGATCAGGCTGGTATTGGTAATATATCATGCAGTACAGTCTTACTTCCTTAGGAAATGTAAAATGTGGAAGGTATCAACATCCCCAGGATACATATACACAGACATATATGCAGATACATATATATATATATATATATATATATATATATATATATATATATATATAGATAGATAGATAGATATACATGTGACTATACATACACACGCAGATATATGTACAGCAAGATACATATGTAGAAGGTGCACAGCCACTATGCCTACAGTTAACACCTGAACAACTGGACACTGTATGGGCCACCCATACAAATGACAATCATTGCCTGCAACATATACCCACAGAGAGGTCATAGGAAAAAACACCACACACAGGTTTGCAAAAATGGAAAACCTTTATGTTTGTACTATTACAGTTTTATATGCCATGTCATATAGCTGTTCAGACACTGACATCCATATAAACAGAGTAATGCAACTGTATAACAGTTATACTAATACAGTAGTCTGGAAAGTTTCACAACTGTTGCTGTCCAGGCCAAGCCCTTCATATTGTCAATAGTAAAGACAGACTGGGCCACTGGATACCAAACAATCAACAGTAAGTAATGCAAGTGTGTAGTTCAGCAGCCTCTATCTACACTCTGTACAAAATCACTAGGTGATAAAGACTTCAGTTGACCAAATGGGATGTAACTGTTACATAACAAGGCATAACTGACACCATCACAAGCACACTGACAAACAGAACAGTCTGTATGGCAGGAGGCAGTAGACCTGCATTAACCCAATTTATGTAAGTAATGTAAATATAGTGAAGTATATGGTACTGTACATCCAAATACCTTAAGGCAGCTCACTCCTGATACCCCACATTTTGTAACAGCCTAGGTCATTTATGGTCCCCCCCCCCCCGAGTCAATAATACAGGGCTATATACCACTGTTACATACACTGGCCTCTGGAGTGCATAAGGGCACACATGTATTGTGTACATGAAGCCCACACATATATGACTCCAGCCCCACTGTATGTGTGGGGGATACAACAGCAGTGGACTGATGGCAGCAATGGCAGTGTGATATACTCAAAGCCCACTACAGAACAACCCCTGACAGCATGTCATGTGTGCAAATCTAGGTATGTAGGTGGAGGACAGAGGCTGGAACACAGGCCCATATGTTGAAAACTGTTGCCATACACTAAGCAAGTCACTGGTGTTACAGGATAGTCTGCAACATACTCTAAGTCAGATAATTGAGGTTAGAAAATAAATGGATGTAGCCATGTACTGACAGCACTCAACACACACACTGACACTGAAATATCTGACACAGGACCAGTGTGGTGGACAGACAAAACATGATAGGCACATCTCTGACCACCAAGAGGATAGATCCTCAGTTGAAAGCTATGCAGACAGACTGAATTCCAAGGTAAACTAGTATGTACACACACACCCTGTAACATCAGTACTATACAAAGCATAACAAAACTCTACTCACACTCTGTCTGTAGTTCTGGAACCTCCTACAAATATGTACCTGGCCTGAGTGTGCCGGTTCTCCTATAAGAAGTATTGTTACCTGCTGTCTGTAACACTGATGCCCACACACAGGAAGGATGTCTATCGCACAGGAAAGGTAAAGGGACCATGCCAACATGAGGTAGGGATTTATAGTAGGTGGTTGCCATGACAGTAGTAACTGGAAGTACTACACAGCAAGCTGCATGCAGTTAGCAAGTGTAAGACACTGATTGGTGCAGAGGCCATCACCTGATCAAGTGCATCACCTACTAAAGTAAGGCTGCAATCGATTCAAAGCAGCTCATTCCATTCACTGGAGAGAGAGAGAGAGAGAGAGAGAGAGATGGAGAGATGGAGAGATGGAGAGATGGAGAGAGAGAGAGAGAGAGAGAGAAAGTGGAACAAAAAACTAAAGCTCATCAAACTAACAGCTGAAGATTCAGGCATTTAGCCAGCTGCTATTCATAAAGACATCATTCCCACAACAAGTATGAGAAGTATATGTACATGTATTAGAATGTAGTACCTGGTCCATCATAATGGGATAGATGATGTGGAATGAGTTATATGTGCCATCAGGTGTTGTGATGATGTTCAACTGAACAACTGCTATGGACAATAGTGTCTGTCCCTGTGGGTAGTGGGCCATAGCTGTTAACTGTGTAGGTCAGCACTGACAGAAAAGATGCAAGCCATCATAGTGTGTGTTGTGTAATAGGAAGTATGTATATTACGTGGCCAACAGCTGGTGGTGGAAGTAATGCCATTATGATGGTGTGTGTGGTCTGTGATGTGGATGCCCCTGGTCCCCAATATGGGCACAATGAGAACAAGCCTCCCACCCACTGTCACTCACAATAGCAGTCCACGTCCTGAAGGTGCCTGGTCTGGAGGATGAGCAGGAGGAGCATGCTGGCTGTGAAAATGTGTACTGGGAGCCTCAGACTGATGTAGCACATCCCTAATGTGTCTGTGGAGCCAGGTATGGAACAGACCCTAGACCTGAGCTCAGGGGACAGGAACATGTCTGTGTGTGCCCTAAGGGGGGGCTAATATCCCCTGGGTGGTTCCACCTGATGGCATTGCTGTAACAGTACATAACGAGGCCCCAGGTTGGGACACACATGAGATGTGGCGAGGTATCATGGGTATACGGGTGTAGAGAGGTGGATCAGCTGACCAATAGAACATATACATGTTATTGTGTTACTGTTATACAACATTTGTTGGTAGTAATAGTCTACACAATCCCTGTACATGTCCAGCAGCATGCATAGATATCCCCAGTAACACAGACTCTCAGATGTGCGGCAATCTCAGAGCAGCCATACCACTGAAATATATGTAATCATAGTGGCCCTGACAATGGCATGCACGTGAATAGTCTGTAACAGGCCAGTGATGATAGTGAGCACACAGGGGACATGGCTACAATCACATAGCAGAAGGTGTGGTACAATACAAAATCTGTCCAAATGGTAGTTAAGCTGTAGCCATACCTAATGAGTTGTGTGTACAGTTTGTTGAAGCTGATATGGTGTGGGGGTGACAGAGATGTGCATTATGAACTGTGGTAACCTTGCCGTATGAGTTGCTCAGACCTGTTTCCATTTTTATGTTATTCAGCCAAGATGGCACATGCACAGTTGCCCACCTTTTCCAATGCTGAAAATGATGTGGTGATAGCATACATAATCCAGCACTATCCACTGCTGTTTGGCAGGCACACACATGAGCAGCAGGAGTGGACTGCCCTGTGGGATGACCTAGTCCACAGGGTCAATGATGTCAGAGTGCACAACCGCAGTTATGAGCAGGTCTGGCATCATTGTATTGACCTGCTTCGCAATGCCTGTTGGTGTGCTGCTGCAGTCCAGGGAGATCATCTCACCACAGGGGGGGCCATGCCATCCATCCCCCCTTGACACATGTGAAGGAGCTCCTGGCCAGCCTCATGGCACCTGCCCATCCAGACCACCAACAACCACTGGAGCCCTTTGTGGAGGTTGGTGTCACCCACACACTGGCCGAGGAGTGTGCAGGTAAGGACACAGGGCACATCAGTAGACCACTGTTGTGTAAACATCTGCATTGGTACAGGTAGATCATGTATATCTGACATGTCATACATATATTGTGTTACTGCATTGTAATGATAAACAGTTGTCCAGATGTGTTAGTATTGTGGGAATTTACCATTGATTCATGGTAGTACTGCACCCAGCCTGTAGCAGTTCCACAGGTGTGGCCACTGACATTGCATCTCTCACCCTCTTATGTAGGCCCATCCAGGGTAACAACAAGGCAGCAGCCTGTAGCTAATGAGTATGTTTTATGTAGATGCATGCCAACACACTGGGCATGTAATGGTGATGGTATATTCCATGCACACTTCTAACACACCTACCTTGAAAGCATGTTGTACATGTGCATGTATTGATTCTATGAAATGTACGGTCTCACAGGGGCGACCATGATAGGGTATTGGAAGGGTATGTCACACACCTGCATGATAACTAACATCTTGTCATTGCATAATGTGTCCACATGGAGTAACATACTGTTGGTAGACATGGCCTACAGTAGTGACATGTTCTGAACAACACCCATATACAGTGCAATACCAGTGTATATACCTGTAGGACAATGCCAACTGCTGCAGAGATACACTATGGCATAATGCAATACAGTAGTCCACATTATCAGCTGGGTCTAGGCTGCAACATGTAGTGTTCAGTGTATGGGACACTGCAAAGTGACACAAATGTGTAGGGCTTACCTGTCATGCATCTGCATAAAAGCTGAGGGGGGGTTCTCAGCATGACACACCAGTGCACTGCAGCAGGGATCCTAAGGATGGTAGGAATGGCTCTATCTGCACATAGTCAGGTTCAGGACCTGTGGTAGTAGTAACCCTACCCACACAGCAATAGTGACGGCATTGTGTGAACACCATGGGATGTGCACATGAGTAGACCTTGCAGTCATGCAGAATAGGGGGCCTGTGTAGGACAGACTGAACATACACTGGCAAATGCAGATGGCTCATGCTGGTATACCCCTGCTATGAGCAGTGACTGCTGTAGTACAAACAATAAGAGGTGTGATAAACCGTCGTAAGGTTGTGCACACATATGCCCACATGGTGTGTATGCATTGTGGTCAGCAGCCGCACACCTAACACAATCTATAGACACTTCATGCGACAGTACAGGACATATGTTTCATACCGGGCTTGTGTACTGTTAAGATATGCGGTGATGTGGTGCAATGGCAGATCAAGGATGTGTGTGTAAAATCAATAAAGGTGAGTACACCCCCCCATAGCCATGGTATGCTCTGATGGTTGTCAGTGTAAGAGTATTGCAGTGGTCATACATGGTCTGTTGATGTTGACAGCTGTAAATCAGGCATCACACATTCACCAATGACAACAGTCCACATATCATCCCAGGTATGTGTTGCTGAAAAACATAGGGGCTGTGAGAAGTAAAGCTGACATAACTGACACAGTACTACACATTCCACAATAGGTTGTACACCTGTGAGTTGTGGTGCACAGTACATGGAAGGGTGCAGAACAGGTGTACAGCAACACTGTGTACATGGGTGCAGTGGTATCCAGGGTAAGGGGCATCACCTAGTGACACAACACATGCATCACATACATGTATACTGTTGCTAGCATGGATTGACTATAGCTGAACTGCATGCTGTTCTGTACCATATGTTCTGCATGTTGACTGATGGGTAATAGAAGGACTGTGTGTACTATCATTGTGCAACCTCACTTGTATGTGTATGTGTGTGCACCCTGTTGGTTAGTTAGTTTGCCTGCAGGGTCACTCTGGTGAAGTGGAGGGAGGTAGATGCATGTATGATGCGTGTGTGCATGTGCATGTTTGTGTGTGTGGCCATGTATGCACATGTGTGATTGTGGGGTGTTCATACGGCTGTACCCCCCTTTGGGACTTTACAGTACATGGACATGGACTGCCACATTACACACAGGAATACCTGTCATGTGTGTAATCACAGGACAGCAAATAGTATAATATGGTCTGTAGCATGGAACAGGCATCTAGAGGGAAGGTAGACTCCAGGTACACACTTAATATCGCAGTCAGCAGAGAGGTCACCTACAACCCATGCATGCAGCTCTACAGATGCATTGGGAAAGTAATAGTCAACACCAGGGAGTGTATCCAAATATTACAGGTGTCACATGATGAGCTGACAGTGCAGCCATATCTGGCATGTACTGAGCATTACATACACATGACATACCAGTGGGAGGTATTATGGATACAACATACTAGCCCACACATATAGGGGCCATGCACATCATTTCTGGCCATACAGAGGGTGCATACTGAATGACAGCAGTGAGGCCATGTAAATCCACTACACACAGGGCAGGCAGGTAAAGTAGCAACAGGCCTTGTGTTGTGCCCGCTTGTGTGGGCATTTAGAGGACTGTGATGTTAATGAGTGGTATCAATGTGTGTATGTTAACAACTGTGAAGCAGAATGGGGTAACACATGGACATATACGTGGGACTGTCTGTAAAGCCATGGACAGGTAGGTATTACGGAGGTGTGTATGTGTGTGTGTGTGTGTGTGTGTGTGTGTGTGTGTGTGTGTGTGTGTGTGTGTGTGTGTGTGTGTGTGTGTGTGTGTGTGTACTGCTAGGCAATGCTGCACAGGTTTTAAAGTGCATTTATTCTCCCCCACAGGTGGTGAGGTGGGTCAGGGTCCCTCCTGCATGCATTCTGATCTAGGTGTCCATACAGACACCATTGATGTTGATGATAATAATGTTGAGGCACAGGTGGGGTTGTCAGGGGCCGACACTGTGCCAACATTTGACATTCTCCTTTTAGCCACCCCATCCCCACACACAGTTTCAGTGCCTATACCCACCCCATCACCAGTGGCCATAGCAGAGGGACAGCTGGCGTTCAGTGGCAGTGCACAGGAAAGTATTTTAACCATGCCTAATGTGTCCAGCCACAGCAGGCATTGCAGGATGTCTGGCAGGCTGCCACATAGGAAGATGTCCCAGGGTGCTCATGGTAGGGCCGCTGGACATCATGCCTTTGGCAGAGGTGACATAGCTGCTACCAGCAGAAGCATGATTCAGGCTGTAATGGTGGCACATGCACGTATTGAGTGTTACACCAGACAGGGCCTTAGGCTGCAGAGGGCTGCTCTCGCATCTGTAAGCGACAACTTCCGTGAACTGTCAGGTGCCATCTGTGTTTATACCGAGCACACAGATAGACTGCATGATGAGATGATGGCCCTCATCGGCCGTGGTATGTCCATGCTTCATCGTGTGGTGGGGATGACGCTACACCCTTCTGGACATGGGCCAGCAACACCAATAGCTGGCAGTCAATGTGGATGTGCTAGGACACCAAGGGGCTCTCGTATTAGCAGTAGCAGTCCCGGCAGTGTGGGGGTGTGCTGCCCACACCACACCACAGCAGGCCATCTGCACATGGTCCTGGCCAGTCGCAGGAGGGACCTAGTACCAGCAGACAAATGTTATCAGCAGGTGAGAGTAGCACATTGGGGCCTGTACCTGGTTGTGCCCATAGAACCCCTGGCAGACACAGTCCACATGTCCGTGGCCGGAGGCAGTGGACTGCACACCCTGCCAGGTATGGTCTGCAGCTGTCCATAAACACCTGTGTAGGGCAGCCACATGGCAGAACTGTGTGCATGCATACCCACACACTATGCAAACATACCTAGGGCAACCCCATACTTACACACATCACATCACTTCAGCCAGCTCCCCAGAGTACACCCCTCACCCACACACATGGTGTCAAATGTGTGGCCCACCCTCGGCCACTGGCAAACCAACACCACACCCTGTGCAGATGATGATACCTGTGCCCCATCCCTGTCATCCATACCATTGATGCAGGGACAGGCTGATATGGTTCTGATGCACATGGTGACTGTACAACAGTGAACTACAGTCCTGCAGTGTAACCTGTTGTATGGAGTAGAGTGTGAGGCATATTTGGCAGGTAGTATAGCCATCCAGCAATGATGCTTTATAGCTGTTAGTAACGCTGGTTGGTTGTGGTCTCTATAATGTTATCCAACTGTGTTGTAGGTGTACATGTGTCAGCACTAGGATTCCCTGTGCATATGATGATACCTGTGCCCAATCCCTGCCATCAATATCATCGATGCAGGGACAGGCTGACATGGTTCTGATGCACACGGTGACTGTAAAACAGTGTACCACAGTCCTGCAGTGTAACCTGTTGTATGGATTAGAGTGTGAGGCATATTTGGCAGGTAGTGTAGCCATCCAGCAATGATGCATTATAGCTGTTAGTAATGCTGGTTGGTTGTGGTCTCTATAATGTTATTCATGTGTGTTGTAGGTGTACATGTGTCAGCACTAGGATGCCCTGTGCATATGATGATACCTGTGCTCCATCCCTGTCATCCATACCATCAATGCAGGGACAGGCTGATATGGTTCTGATGCACATGGTGACTGTGCAACAGTATACTGCAGTCCTGCAGTGTAACATGTTGCAGGGTGTAGAGTGTGAGGCATATTTTGGCAGGTAGTATAGCCATCCAGCAATGATGCCTTATAGCTATTAGTAACGCTGGTTGGTTGTGCTCTGTATAATGTTATCCAGTTGTGTTGTAGGTGTACATGTGTCAGCACTAGGATGCCCTGTTCATATGATGATACCCGTGCCCCATCCCTGTCATCCATGCCATCAATGCAAGGATAGGCTGATATGGTTCTGATGCACATGGTGACTGTACAACAGTATACCGCAGTCCTGCAGTGTAACATGTTGCAAGGTGTAGAGTGTGAGCCATATTTGGCAGGTAGTGTAGCCGTCCAGCAATGATGCATTATAGCTGTTAGTAACACTGGTTGATTGCGTTCCCTATAATGATATCCATGTGTGATGTAGGTGTACATGTGTCAGCACGAGGATGGTCTGCATTCATATTGCACAAAGGGGTATGTCACTGTGCTGACACCATAGCTGTGACATATCTGAGGTACAGTCAAACACATTTCACAGGTTACTATACCAGTTATTGCCTGTGGCACATGGGCAGGTGGCTGGCTGAGCAGTGTATACCCTGCAACCTGATGTAGACCCATCCACATACATGCACACTGTTACTTGACAACACTGGCATTAGAACCCTACCTAGCTATGTCATGATACTGACGTGTGAGGCTTACAATGCACACACCACATAGTGTTTAGGGTGAGGTGTGTCCCAGGTTACATGGTACATGCAGAACATCCCCCGGTATGTACAGTATGCTAATGGGGGATGTAATGTGTGTATTTGGATGATACGTAGTGTGACATACTGTCATATACACATTTACAGACACATAGCCAGACACACATCTAAGAAGATATCAGGGCCTATCATTGCTAACTAACTTGACCTTGTCTCCAATGTGTTACAGATAGACGGCACACATCACATGCATAATTGGCTTCAATTGTGGTAACAGTTACCTGTATGACTTAGGGTGACAGTGGTAACCATAACGTGGTACATGGGACATATACCTGATGTACCTTGGTGTAATAGTGTACACAGCCCCACTGGATATTGTACTCCCTAAAACCCATGATGACACTCTGCCATACCCACCACCACACATTGGCCATGGCTGTGATACAGCCCACAGTATACCCCAACATTGGTACTACAGGGATATGCACCTCATGCAAATGCTACATGCATAGTAGGGCTTCAATCAAGTGTAGGTTACCTGTACAAATCACAGCTGGATACCTGCCATCTGCAAATTTGTATAGGGACTGACAGTCATCAGCTTGGCAGGTAGCTATGCAGTAGCATGAGTGTGTTGACAGACTAGTAAGGGGTATATACTATGACACAGCTCACACACCAGGGATACAACAGGGAGGCGTCAGTACAGCCCTGCTTGCAGGTGTGTCTATTGTCAGTACTACATTAAGCACTTTGCTCTTGCCTGGGTTAAAACTGTAAACAGTAGTACTGCCATGATACACTACATGCCAATGTGACAGCACATACCCTGGGCTACTACACCTATATGTCACACATTCACATGGATAACAGTGCTGTAAAAGCCTCATGTATATCTGTGTCCCACAAATGACACTCACACCCCTTGCTACTGTAATGACAGCACATAGGTGCATGTATTGTACATGGCATTACATGCACTTAATACAGGTTATCAGGCTGGGTTGTGTGTCCTGGTTACCAGGGCTAAGCTATGCTTAGCAAGTATCAGCATTGCTGCAATATAACAGCTAAGCTGATTTGCGGACTGGTAAGCGCTGCCTACACTGTGTAAGTGCCCGTATGTTTACCCATAGCTTAGCACCACATAACTTCATGCAAACCTGCTTAAAGCTGATCAAAACTGCCTTAACCACTCTGTATCTGACAGGCATTGTTCTGCCCAGCAACAAAATCAATAGCCCTTGCAGGTCTTGAACCCAGGACCCTTTACACTGAAGTCACAGCACTTAACCACTACACCATGACCGCTATGGAGACAGCTGTTGTTTTACCAATATAGTTGTCAATATACATATTGAGTAGTATTGTAAAATTACCTTTAGTTCCTAATCTGTGTAGTCCTTGTTATTATGACTGTTGCATCACATATGTTGTTTCATCATTATGTGCACATAGCAGATTCATACAGTGAGATACATGTGGGAGGGTACACACAACTGTGACGTTTACTCATGACAGGAATATGGTTGTATACATATCATAGGTGTATATATGTCTACATGTACATACACATGTATCCTCATACATATGTCTGTATACACAACTGTATAGTGCTATATATATATATATGGCCATGTGTACATCTCTTTGTATGTACATATGTATATATATATATATATATATGCATGCATGTATATATACATATGTGTATATATAGGTTTACCTATATGAATATATAGATGTATGTGTATATATATATATATATATATATATATATATATATATATATATATATATATACACACATCCTATGTGTACAGATTTGCTTAGTTATGTTGGTATATATATATATATATATATATATATATATATATATATATATATATATATGTGCATACATATCTATTCTAATATACCTACCACTGTCAATATATCTGTAGATATCCATATGTATATGTGCATATGTTTCACTATCTGTATATGTCTAGACATATATTGCTCTATATATGTATATATCTGGGTGTGTATATGTATATCTATGTACATATACATACCCATCTATATATGTTAATATTTATATGTGTAATTATACATATAGATATTTGGATAATTATATGTACATATATGTACATATATTTTCACCATATGTACTGAACATGGAGTGTAGCCCTACCCCAACCCCTATTTTCCCAACTTCGTAGTGCAAGGGGATGTCAGGTATGCATAGCAGGTATATTAGTAGACTATTGCTACGGTAATTGGGATTGTCTTCACAGACATGGTGTGTGGGGGAGGTCACATCCATTTTTCACATGTGCACCATTGGCTACTGACAGGCATCCTAAGGACATCATAGTACAGTACTGCTCCTAGCACATAATACCCCTGTGGACTGCAGCAGAGATATTGGCCAATATATGTGGACATTCTGACACTCTCTGTACAGTCCAGAGGTATACACAAAACCCCTTAGTGCAATACATGTGGACCATGCCTGACAATATGGATGTTAACAGCCATATAGATGAGTATAACACATAATGACTGGTATACATTTGCCACCATAGGTTATGTATGCACACTCCCCTGTCTGTCCTGACACATAATAACCACTGGTACTGGGGTGCCATGGCCACATACTACCCACTAGATATTGACGTACATCTGTACAGCATCCCACTGCTCTGTCTGGCATACATGACTGTTAAGGGAGGCCCAGCAGCAGTGCATCTGGCAAGTATCTGGACATGACATCTGACTGAGTAAGTACAATAAGCTGATAGGCATGTAACAATGCACTGTGCAGGCTACAGGTAGACTGGCTCAGCACTGGCCTACATCTCCTATGGCTGAATGCACCTACATTGATAGCATGCTAACGGCATTCCCTGGTGTCAGTGGCATCTGTCCATAGCGGGCATGTTTTCAGGCATGGTATGTCCTTTTTGGGTCACATTTGATGGCACCATAGGTGTTGCAGGTGTCCAGTGGGGAATATGCGGAAGGTGCACTGTCTGCATGTGCGTGCCTATTAGACAGATGGACAGGGTACCATGCCCTTTGTAGGTCACTGGAATCACGCCATAGTTTCTATCAGTGGGCAGTATGCAGTGTACTACCAACATAGTGGCTGTTGCCTAGGCAAGTGTGTGTGTGTGTGTATGAGGCATGGGTTGAGAGTGTTGTCTGGCTAATACTAGGGTTGCTAACTTTGTTTGCCTGGCCTTGATGTCATATATATGGGTATGGATCTGCACCCCAGCCTCTCGGCTATTTCACATCTGTTATCCCTGTATGGTAGACATTGTGATATATACTAGGGCCACCATTTAAGAAATCTGCAAAACCCACTCTACATTGGGCCCAGGTGTTACACACTCACAACCACCTCCACACAGGATACGGGTTACAAACACAGACACACAAGTCATGTCGGGGATTAGAACTCCTACCTAACTATTTTATTACACTGCAGCAGTACGCAGTCATACCAGGCACCACAGAGATTACTGGAGTACTCATTACCCAAAGGCGTGTTTCACATTGGATGACACCAGCATGATTGCCAAAGTAGGGCATTTGAATTGTAGTAAGTGTGGCTAGGCTAAAATGCACTGTTCCTTACACAGACATTGAAACACACACAACCGACATATGCGGGTATAGAACCCCTAACAGAGGTCTACATCACACTACAACATGAAGCTGTTATTGGATGCATTACAGGGATTACTGGAGAACTTCATCCCCAAAGGTGTATTTCACAGTGAATGACATCAGAAGGATTACCAAAGTAGGGCATTTGAATTGTTGAGTGTGACTAGCCAAAAATGCATTGCTCCCTACAAAGACATTGAAACACACACAAAACATCCACAACCAACATGTGTGTGTATAGAACCCCTAACAGAAGTCTATATCACACTAAAGCATGAAGCTGTTGTAGGATGCACCATGGGGATTATTGAAAACTCCTTCCCCAAAGGTATATTTCACAGTGAATGACATCAGCAGGGTTGCCAAAGTAGGGCATTCAAATTGTAGTGAGTGTGGCTAGGCTAAAATGTACTGCTCCCTACACAGACTTTGAAACACACACAAAACATCCACAACCAACATGTGTGTGTATAGAATCCCTAACAGATGTCTATATCACACTACAGCATGAAGATGTTTTAGGATGCACTACAGGGATTACTGGAAAACTCCATCCCCAAAGGTGTATTTCACAGTGAATGACATCAGCAGGATTGCCAAAGTAGGGCATTTGAATTGTAGTGAGTGTGACTAGCCAAAAATTCATTGCTCCCTACACAGACATTAAAACACACACATAACATCCAGAACTGCCATGGGTGGGAATAGAACCCTACCAGAGTTCTATATCACATTACAGCTATACGCAGTTATGACACACGCTACATAGATTACTGGGCTACATCCTTCCAAGAGGTGTATTTCTAGGTGGATGACATCAACAGCCTTTCCAAAGTATAGCATTCAAATTGTATGTAGTGTGATTACCCTAAAAAGCATTACTCTCTAAACAGACAGAGTCAGACAGATGCACACACACACACACTTGCCATGTCTAGGATTAGAATACCTATCTAATTAATTTATCATACTACAGCAGTGCACAGTTATAGGATGTGCTGCAGAGATTACTGAGCTATAGCCTTCCCAGAGATGTATTTCTAGGTGGATGACAGCAGCCTTACCAAAGTAGAGCATTTCAGTTGTAGGGAGTGTGACTACCCTAAAAAGCATTGATCGACAAACACACACACACACACACACACACACACACACACACACACACACACACACACACACACAGTTGCCAAGGCTGGGATTAGCACTGCTCCCTAACTATTTTATCACACTACAGCAGTACACAGTTGCTACAGAGATTACTGGGATACAACCTTCCCAGAGATGTATTTCTAGGTGGAGGACATCACCAGCCTTACCAAAGTAGAGCATTTCAATTGTAGGGATTGTGACTACCCTAAAAAGCAATGCTCTCTACACAGACAGACACACACAGTTGCCATGTCTGAGATTTGAACTCCTACCTAACTATTTTAGCACACTACAGCAATACGAAGGTATGGGACATACGACGGTGATTACTGGGCTACAACTCTACCAAAGGTGTCTTTCACAGTGGATGACCTCAGCTTGTCATTATAGGGATAAGGGGAGGGCAGTGTGTGTGTGTGCATGGGCCATAACCCATTCATCTAGAGGTTGACACCCCACATGCGGGCACACACAGAGTCATATTTCACAGGTATGTGTACACAACTGCTAGATGACTACTTCCTTGTACAGTCATGTTGCACAGCTAGCACGTGCACTACATAGTCTGTAATGGTGACAGATACTGGTGGCTAGTATCTGCAGTGGGTGACATCTGAACCTCATGTGTTTGGGGCCCTTTGGCTGTGTGCTGGGTGGGACAGGCCTGAATGGTTCCTTATCACATTCTCCCTCTTCCACACATTTGTGTACATCTACCTTTGGCTTATTTTAGTGTGTTGTCCTTACATTAATGTCTGTATTCCTATCCACTGTGTGTGCAAGGCATGAGTGGTGCATACTGACATGTGTCTGCACTAACAACTGTGACTGACAGATATGTCTGGTCCACTGGTGTTTGCAGACATGGCCTTCATGTGTTTAGGTGTGTGAGGATGCCCAGTATGACCTTTCAGTATGTTGTTGACTGACATTGCACTAACAACTGTGACTGCCAGATATGTCTGGTCCACTGGCGTTTGCAGACATGGCCTTCATGTGTTTAAGTGTGTGAGGATGCCCAGTATGACCTTTCAGTATGTTGTTGACTGACATTGCCTTCATTTCTCTAAGTGTGTGAGCATGCCCAGTATGCCCATCTGTATTTAATGTGTGGGTCGAGTCCAGTTAGTTTGTACTGCAGTGCTGACCTTTGTGTTGTACACCAACAGGTAGCATGCTGTTTCTGCAGCGTATCCATCAAGCATTTGGCATTGACTCTTACTACATTTCTGCAAAGGATGAGAGGGGGCTCACCTGACTATTTCAACATTTCTACACAGGATTGGGGGGGCACACCTGACTGTTACTACATTTCTACACAGGATGGGGGGGCACACCTGACTGTTATTACGTTAGTACGTAGGGTGGGGGGCTCACCTGACTATTTCTACATTTCTACACAGGACTGGGGGGAGCTCACCTGACTGTTAGTACATTTCTATGTAGGATGGGTGGGCACACCTGACTTTTTCTACATTTCTACACAGGATTTGGGGGCACACCTGACTGTTATTACATTAGTATGTAGGGAGGGGGGCTCACCTGACTATTTCTACATTTCTACACAGGATTGTGGGGACACACCTGACTGTTACTACATTTCTAATTAGGATGGGGGACACACCTGACTTTTTCTAAATTTCTACACAGGATTGGGGGGCAAACCTGACTGTTAATACATTAGTATGTAGGGTGGGGGTTCACCTGGCTATTTCTACATTTCTACACAGGATTGGGGGGAGCACACCTGACTGTTACTACATTTCTACATAGGATGGGGGGATACACCTGACTTTTTCTACATTTCTACACAGGATTGGGGGGCATACCTGACTGTTATTACGTTACTGCATAGGGTGAAGGGCTCACCTGTCTATTTCTACATTTCTACACAGTATTGGGGGGCACACCTGACTGTTATTACATTGCTATTTCTACATTTCTACACAGGATTGGGGGGCACACCTGACTGTTATTACATTACTACATAGGATCGGAGGGCACACCTGACATTTGTACACATTTGCTATGACTGTACTGGTATGTCAGGTACTCCATTTCATTCTGTATACTTATCTATCATGCTGACTAGAGGCATACCAGTGTTCTACAGATCATAGCTTTGGTTGTCCTACATATTGGTGTCTGACTTCCTACCCTTCAGAACTAACATCCCACTGCCTGAGCTGCTGTAGTCTGTCTGTGTAGGCCTGGGGGGGGATTAACCATAGCCATCATTCAGGTGCCATAGCACGGGCTGTGTTTGGGTTTGTCTACATCTGTCCTGTTGGCTGAGACTGTTGTTCGGTAAGTGAACCGCCATGACTGGCATGTGTGAGTTATATAGACACACATGTCACTCAGCACATTTCCTGCAGTGGGTTTTGTCACCCTGTGTAGTACTGGCTACTATGATGACTCCAGTATGTTTTACAGATGTCATGGTGCCACTATGGGTGTCTATTGTCTGCTGCCATAACATTCAGCCATCCATTTCACTTGCATGCTCACATCCATACCATAGATACAGGTAACAATGCATTCTACTCCATTTGGCAATTGGTAGGTTGATTGAATTACCTTGAGGGTGTGCCAGACTTGAGGATGGTGCTGGAGGGATGCCTATGTCAGATGCACATAGTACACTCCCTATACATGGTTAAGCACAGGTAGTGTCATGTTTGGCATCCCTTTTACTGTATGTGCAAGTCAGACAGAGGTGTCATTCCCTGGGTCCCTACTGTGTCAGTGTATGCATTGTCTCTTTGCTGCAGCCTCTGCATACTGGGCACGCTTCCATCTGCCTACTGGGGCAGGCTCAGGTTGTTCCTCCTCTGAGTCATTCTTTGCCTGTGAAGGCCTTGGCAGTGGTGGGGGTCTGTGTGTCCCTGCCCTTTGCTATTCCTGCTGCAGCTGTTTCCGCAGGATCATATTATGTAGCATGGCACATACCATAACAATTTGGGTACATGTAGCTGGTAAGTACTGCAGGGCGCCACCAGATGTGTCCAGATACCGGAAACGTGACCTGAGCATCCCAAACACATGCTCTATTATAAGTCTGGTCTGTGCTTGTGCCTCATTATGGCATTTTTGTTCAGGTGTGTGTGCATTTCTGATGGGTTTCATCAGCCACGGCTCCAGTGTGTAACCAGCATCCCCCACTAGGTGACCATAGGAGATGTCCACATTGGCAAATCTCTGGTACAGCTGTGTCAGATGCCAAACGTGGGAATTGTCATAGCTTCCAGGGCAGCAAGCACACACATTCATTATAATGCCCTGGGCATCACAGACGACCTGTCAGTTGATTGAGGGGACACCCCTGCTGTTGATGTAGGCCCTACCCTGATCACCAGGTGGTGCTTTGATGCATATGTGCATGTAGTCTATAGCACCCACTACCTCAGGGTATTCTGCTATTTGGTGGAAGAGGCGCACATTGCTGGCCAACACCTCGCGGGTGTTTGGGAAATATACATGCTCACTGGCATGTGCTGACATGGCATCCAGGAACTGGTAGAATAATCTTGATGCTGATGCTTTTGCGATTCTCATGATATCCCCAGTTGAGCTTTCGGAGGTACCTGTGGATAGTATTGCAAGGTCTACACATACCTTGGTATACACTGGGATGGGTTCCCCTCGGTCAGTTTGGTGTGTGAGGTGTGGACGGCACAGCTCAACAATTTGCTGTAGGAGGTCTCTGTCCACCCTATAGGGCCACTATCTCCAGCTCATGTAGCCCCTGGTAGGTTACCCTGGGTCTGTACACTCTTCTCCATCTCCTCACTGTGGGTTGATTGGAAGCATTCACATCCTCACCACCCTCAGCCTCTTGCACATGTTGTTCTGTGTTGCCTGTCACAGCTCTTCTCATTTTGTAGGTTTGTTTGTTAAAATTTCCCCGCTTGTATACACCGGTGGTGTAGAGTGTGGGAAAAAACAGTGGGGAAGGTGTTTGCATAGTTTATAGTAGTGTTCTGGGCTGGGCTGGTCTGCTGCCTGTGTAATTGGCTGATTCTGATACATTTCACCTGCCCGCTATTCTAGTTCTCCTTGGTTACTTTCCTACTGCTGTTTCCCCTTCCCATTGCCTTCCTGTTTAAGCACAGGGGCACACCACACAAACAGAGTGCACAAATGTGCACACTGCTGCTATTTCCTGGTTTAACTTTTATTTTCTGCTTTAAAACCCAGTGCATGGCACGCACACCTGCTTAGGCATTGTAAAGAGTGCTAGGCAGGTTAAGACACACCCCCTAGCTTAGCTGTGCTAAGCTAGGAGCAAACCTGAGCCACAGGGCTCCAATCCGCTTACAGTATGCTTGACACACAACCCCATGATGTCACCTAACTCCTAGGCTTGCACCAAGCTATTCCTATTCTTACACTTTTGGGACCTGACTCACATACTAGGGGAAAACTGGGATTCACTATCCTTCCCTTCATTTGTATAGCATTACCTGCTAATGCATATTTACATGTCTCACACTGAGCCTCCCCCCTTAGCAACCACTACTCACTGGTCATGTTGTCTTCTGCCTGCCATTGACTTGCATGGCAGAATACTGATTTTATTTAGAATGCTTAATTTAGGTTAATTTTGTTATTCCCCCCCCCCCAATCCCGTTTGCGCACCGCTGCTCTATGCTTAAACAGCCAAGATCGGGCTAAAAAATAAAAGTCGTTTTTTGTATTTTTTTTACTGTTTGCAATGCCAATAGCCTTATACTTGGCCATTAGCATGCTTGCTACATGATATGCAGCCTTTATTTGGAGCTGTCACAGCTCCATGTTGAATTTTGCAGAAATGTACTCGGTTACTAACAGAGTACATTTCTGCAGATAGCACTAGTCCTGCATGGATGTTTGCAAGTTTCCTGGATTGCAAAAATCACCTCATTTGCATAGATTACTCCTGCAAATTTGGTGATTTGCATACAATGGCTTAGTCCATTCAAGATTAGTGCAGGAGTGCTCGTGCATGCCCCTGCAGGCTGTTCCTGGATCGTCCAGCAGACATACTGCCTGCTTGAGCTCCTGTACCAATCTTGCATGTGTACAATCTTTAGAGAATCCAGCCTTCTTACAACATTTTATTCTTAGCAGATGCATTTCATCCTTAACTGGTAGCACATCTGCTATTTTTTTCTTTATTCACTATACTTCCTTAGAAGTCAGAAGTTACTTTTGGTAGAGTTCCTTATAATACATGGTATTTTCATTTTAAAACGTTTTATATTACACAAACTAGGTATAAGGTTCAGCTACTTAACAGTGTTGTTTCAGTTCCATCCCTAGCTGTATTAGCTCAGTTTCACAGACACAGGAAGTCTAAGGGATGAATTTGGGTTCATACTCTATTAGCTCACTTACGCAGACACAGGAAGTCTAAGCGATGAATTTGAGTTCCTGCTCCTTGATACCTCCATTCACAAAGTTTACACAGTAGAAGCTCTGGAGTTCAAAGCCACCTAAAAGTTTTGTATATCATACAACTTCAGCAGAAGTTATACATAGGCATTCATTAATTAATTAATTCATTCATTCACTCATTCATTCATTAATTTTTGCTGACTCATGTGTTCCTATTCATGGTTACAAGGGAGCCTAATGCGTCAAGCAAAGATTGTATGGCACAACCCTAATTCCTGGATGGAATACTATCGGCTGGAAGAAGCATACAAACATGCACACCCGCACTGTATACACATGTATGGGCAATCTGTTCTATTTCCAGTTTACCTAAACATGCACACCTGCACTGTATACGCACGTATGCGCAATCTGTTCTATTTCCAGTTTACCTAATGACATATTTTTGGAAAGTAGGAGAAAAGAGAACCCCCCTGGCAAAATCCTAGACAGACAAAGAAAAACATGCAAACTCAATGAGAATGTAGTACAAATGAGACCAACTGGAGAACCTAGCACAATAATGCAATGCTACTGTGCTACCTCTATAGAGTCATAAAAACAAATTCTGAATTTTGCAGTACATGCTCACTTTCACGATTCATTCTCCTAAACCAAAGTTATTATTTTTTTTTTCAGGAAGTGACAGGCAATAATGTTATACCTTTGGAAACTTTGAAAATGTAAGAAAGTAAAATAAATTACTTGCCCCCCCCCCATGTCATTCTACAACCTCCTGTTTATTGTGTTTGCTCCCAGTGAATAAATTGTGCTAGAAGAGAATGCCCTGTGGTCCATAGCCGCTCTCATAGACAGTGCACATCTATTGACTGTTGCTGAGTTTCATTATGTGCATCAAGCAAAAGATGTATTTTTTATTCACTGGTTTCCCACTCTGCAAACAAGGTATAGTATTCTGAAACTGAAGTAAAAGAAAGTTACTTTTCTGCAGACATTGCCAAAAATACTATAAGTTTTTTTTTCTTCCTGTTGTACTTTTAATCAGACCAGTATCTCAATAGTTATTTCATCTGTAATCTTGCAACACAAAGGCAAAGAACTTGGTTTGTTGTCATATGAAGATAAATAATGCGTGGCATGAAAGGGAGAGGTAGGCAATATGAGAATGACATATTAAAGTAAACTCAATAAGAGCTGTAATTCATCAAGTCACAGGAAAAGTATATGTAGTGTCATTAAAACTTAAATTGAATGAGGGAATATGAGTAATTTAGCTGATATGGGTTCCTTAACTTTACTTGAGTGTCTGTGTCAGTGGTGCAACAGACTGCACACTTGGCTTTGGTGCAGTTGGTTCTATTCCTAGATCAGGTAGACAATTAATAACACAGCAGTGCAGCATAAGGGGCGTTCTTCAATCCTGAGTATATTGTTCTTTGGATGATGCAATTAATTTCAAACTATCAAACAGCTGATTTGTAGAGACTATATGTCTGACAATTCAGTCCATCAAACTGTTCTGACTGAGATTGTGGTACAGTGTGGATCAGGGAGTTTTCCCTTTTCTCCACCATAGTGCGATAAACGAGTTGGTATATATAACTGGCACGGGGGTGTGTGCCTCCCTACAAAAGCATTATTGCTGTTGTTTGTGGGTGTTGTTTGGGTTTGGGTTTTTTTGTCAACAGGCTGAATTGTCGATCATATGGTCTTGACCATATTGGATTTGACAATTCAGCCGTTCAATACTTTAAAACAGATCCCATTAAAATCATGCCCATAGGCTTCAGTTGCAGGTAGTTCAGGTAGATGTAAAAGATCAAATGGTATCTCTCAAAAAGAGTAGTTTCCTGAGGCCCTGGCCAAGTTTCCTCAAGCAGTATAAATACCCCCTTGAAAAGAGGCTATTAGCCTAGTGGGACAAACCCTGTCAACAAAGAAGGACAAATTAAATGTGGCCATACCTTTATTTCTTGTTAAATCATTCTTAAAAGTTGTAATACTTTTATTTCTTATTAAATTATTTTTATATAGGTGCAAAAATAAACATTTATATTGACATCACCATTGTGGTATACTTTTGTAATTAATAAATTACAAAATTAAATACACATTTTAGGCATATTCAGCTATGTTTTCATGGCAGCCAATTATGCACACAGACATAAAGTTTTTTGTCAATTATATTTCTCTTGTTAAAAGAATTGGACAGAAGAGAGCAGAACAGTCAGAACTTGTACTTATGAAATAATTATAGAACAATAATATATTATACATTCCAATTTTTCCATGCTTGTAAATTGCTGATTTTGCTTTTCAGTCTTGTATCTTGATTACGGTTGAATTGATTAGGATTAAGATGATATAATAAGAAAAATATTATTAACAGCTCACAATGCTGACTTAGGCCTCAAGGGAAATATTTTGATGAATGCAGAAGGTATTTTATGGTGCTATGCCAAAAGCTGATCCGGCTGTTTATTATTAATTTTAAACATTAACTTAATTCAACACAAAACGTTATGCTTTACATGCTGCCAGGTACATATTCATTAGTTACAAGCAACAAAGTCCATACCTTGATTTACAATGAGTATTCAGGAGTGAAGGAAAAGGAAGCTGTCACTTTTAAAAGTTAGAGGCCATTCACAGTAGCTGCAATAATACACTAATAATGACAAACACCTACGCCGTGAACATTTTGAGTTAATAAATTTGGAACACTGTTATTGCCAACCACAGTTCTTGGGACATAGAATAAGTTCACAGTTTCTCAAATTAGTGTTCAAATCTGAAGTCTATTTTAGAACATTTACTCAAATGGCACATCATGGGACAGATAATCAAGTTTCTACTAGGGAAAAAACAAGGGTTTGTGTTGGAAGATGACCAATCCATGCATCCATTCACCCATCCATCCATCCATGCATCCATCCATCCACATCCTCTTTTTCCCATTTTTGCACATGGGTTGGGTGTCACTTCAACAGTGACAATCATCTAAAGCCAAGGTTTATGCTGCAGGGTGTTTAACTCTGTCACAGTAGTTCTACCACACGACACACTCACACCTATGGCCAATTTAGAGTGTCTAGTCCACCTACTACATGACTTGTAATGCAGGAGGAAACTGGAGTACCCAGACTAAACCCACGTGAACATAGGGAGACTATGCAGAAGGCACCCCAGCTGAGAATCAATCTGTGGAATCTTTTGCTGTAAGGTGACAACAATATCAGCTGCACCAGATGATGACACCCACTAAGTTTTGAATTAACATAGAACGGGTTCTGGGACCAGCCTTCTTTTGTGAGGGTGGTCTCCCTCATATTCTGGAGCTCACCCTCAGGACAGGTCATGGATTGGTGTGATGATATTCAAAGTTTAGAATTTGTGCCAGTAGATGGTAGGCTGCCTTGGTGCAGCCACAAGCTAGAAGAAATAAAAATCTCACTATTGTTTTTCCGTATGGACTGCACTGTCACTTGGGGAATTCATGCTTCTTAAAGTCTGGGGCTATGAGGATCAAAAGTGTACCAGCTACTGATTTTGTAAAGTTGTTAAGGTTAGTGATCTGGTGATTTGATGATTCACGAAAGAGTGGTGGGGCATTGTCCACTGCATAGTTTGTTACCAGCAGTGCTACTAAAATGCTGATGTAAACTCTGGACAGTGTCAGAAAGTACAAGGGAAATTTCCGAGGACCTCTTAAATTCAGTGGACATGTCCTCTCTTAAGAAAATTCCAGAAGGAGTTGATAAGTCAGGATCAATTTGGGTTCAGACACCTAGGCAGTGAAACATTTCCAGATGGTATATATGATTGGGACACATGGCTGAAGTGACATTCAGCTGCAGAGGAATATGACTGTTGCAAATTCCCTATCAGCAAAGAGAAGAATGTGGTGCCATGCCCACGGCTTCATTAACCAAATGCACAGTAGAAAAATAATGTCCCTGGCAACTAAGGCAACATGTGACAGCAAGAAGTATGGCAGGCAGCAGCAGGCTGACCAGTAGGCATATCAGTGGCAGTAGAACTGCAGTGCACAATTGTCAGTCCCTTTATAATTGGTGTGAGTGGACCACTACCCCCTTCACAGTGTTTAGAGAACAGTACCTAAAATGCATACTGGAGCATAAATGTGACTACAGTAGTATGCAGTATTTCTTCCACACTGTGGCACACACTTCTACATATTGTAGTTACATTAGCATGTACTGTAAACTGAGCACAATGCCCCCATGCATTTGGGTATCAAACCTGTAGGTATCACAGTGTGAGCTTCTCTTTGCCCACAGGGAATTCACAACAGCCATATTTCTCTGCAACTGAATGTCACTTCCGCCATATGTTCCCAACTACATGTACCACAGGGAAATGTCTAGATGCCTACGCACCTCAACTTAATCTATTTCTGTACATGAGATCATTTTGACCATTTGGCAGTTATGTTGCACAGAGATTGTACAAGTGGATGACATATGTCCAAAAATGTTGAAAGCACTGTAGATGTTTTTGGATATAATAATTTGTGTACCATTTTATTGCTTTATACAAGTCAGGAACAGTACTTAACTGACAGACTAATATAGTCTTCCACATTTTAAAAAGAGTGATAAGAAGGGTGTGTGCAATTGATATAGGGATTATATAAGGATCATATCTGCAAAGACATTTAAAAGGCATATACTAAGGAGATTCATTCAATTAGCTGATCTTCTAATTCTGGAAAAGTAATATGGATTCTTTCCCTTTAACTAAAATATGGATCAACTCTTTATCCTTTGCCAGATGCTGGTGGAATCATGGTATTTTTCTGGTACTGTATGCATAAGTTTTGTTTATACAGCAGGTATATATATATATATATATATATATATATATATATATATATATATATATATATATATATATGATCATGGACCCCATGATATGTTGTAGTATAGGATGCAGCAAAACACGAGCCTCTGCTGTCTGCCATATGGTCCCAGTATGGAAAGAACAAGAAATCTGCCTGCATTCTGAGTTATGTAAAATATGGTGAAGGTGCATCTAGGAGTCTACCTTGGCTGTGTCTTGTCTCTCATTCCATTTATGGTTTTCATGACATGTATATTAAGCATAGGTTCATAGGTTCATAGGTAGGTACTAGGCTATCTGCTTGAGGTCATTTATAAGCCTAGCCAGAGTGTGTCAGACTTCACCACCACATTAATTAATTAACTGAGCCTCTGTCAAGAAGAGCCAGTGAAGTGATCCCAGGGGTGTATTTTCAGTTGCCCATTCATTCATCAAGGCTTCTCTTGAAGAGTGTTAGTGAGGGGCTCTGCCTAATGTAGTTAGGAAGTTTGTTCCAAAGCATGGGAAGTCTCTGTGACAGGAATATGTCCCTCCAGCATGTTCTATTTATTGTTGTGCGGAGGTTTAGCTCACTAGAGCGAGTGGCTAGCAGTGACTTGGATTTCTTTAGGTGGAGCATGTCCATCAATTCTGAGTTGGACATGGCATTGTAAGTCAGGCAGAGATCACCTCTGAGTAAGCGATATGCGACTGAGTGCAATACTGAGTGTTTTCAAATATCTAGTCCCCTCCTGTCCTATACTGCGCAGGCTGCTGGCTCCACTATTTGTCCTGCCGTGTGTATATCATTCCCTGGTGTATCCTGCCTTGAGATTTCCTGAATTTCCTGACTGCTGACATCCATCTAAAGTGAACGTTTACTTTCCCAGTGCTGTACTGGTCCCCTGAACAGAACCTGTACTAACACCCAAAAGAACCAAAGTTTTGTCCTGCCGCATGTATATAATTTCCTGGTGTATCCTGCCTTGAGATTTCCTGAATTTCCTGACTGTTGACATCCATCTAAAGTGAACACTTACTTTCCCAGTGCTGTACTGGTCCCCTGAGCATTACTTGTACTAACACCCGAAAGAACCAAAGTTTTGTCCTGCTGCATGTATATCATTCCCTGGTGTATCCTGCCTTGATATTTCCTGAATTTCCTGACTGTTGACATCCATCTAAAGCGAACGCTTACTTTCCCAGTGCTGTACTGGTCCCCTGACCAGAACTTGTACTAACACCCAAAAGAGCCAAAGTTTTGTCCTGCCGTGTGTATATCATTCTCTGGTGTATCCTGCTTTGAGAATTCCTGAATTTCCTGACTGTTGACATCCATCTAAAGTGAACGCTTACTTTCCCAGTTTTGTACTGGTCCCCTGAGCAGAACCTGTACTAACACCCAAAAGAACCAAAGTTTTGTCCTGCCACGTGTATATCATTCCCTGGTGTATCCTGCCTTGACATTTCCTGAATTTCCTGACTGTTGACATCCATCTAAAGCGAACGCTTACTTTCCCAGTGTTGTACTGGTCCCCTGAGCAGAACTTGTACTAACACCCAAAAGCACCAAATTGTATGTATCTTTTTAGAAAGTTGTCTGCACATCCAATAGCAATATTGTAATACTATGTGTGCATGCTAGTAGCCTACCGCAGATCCCACTCAACCTGCTCTCTCCAGTCCCTTACCCCTCTTAGGCGCCTAGACCTCCTCTGCTGTTAACTGATCTGTCCACTAGATGGTAGCATTAACCTACTTTTAAATACTTTATTGTAAAGTAAATCAAGCTACTGGATATTTGTCTGTCCTACTTGCTTTGTTGCCCTGCCCTACCTTCTGTAGCCTCCCTTCTCCACCTCAATCTCTCATAGCAGAACTGCACCTTACTTCTGATCCTTGCTGCTGTGTGCTTACTAACCACCTCACTGATTGTTCCTCGCTGACTTGCTCCTCCATTTCCTTGTTTCTGACCCGCTTCGTTCGCCCTGCGGGCTCACTCTGCTCCCCTATCCTACCCCCAGTGCTCCTACATTTATTCTCCTCCTATCATCCCTCCCTCTCTCCACTGACCAATCCTCAACACTTTCCCTCCACCCCACCTACCTCTCACTACCACACCCCTTCCCTCCTAAGTCCCTTAACCTCCTGTCTATTACATCCAACAGGCCCCACATATCATGCACTCTCCTACTCCTAAAACCTTTATTTCCACATCCATCCTCATCCTTCTTCTACTTCCTCTATACCGTGCCACCTCCTATACTCACTTCCATCTACATCTGCCATCTCTGCCTCCCCACCTCCCCCACACAACACACTTCCACAACACCTCAGCCTCTTTAGTTCCCTCCCACCCTTCCCTCCTCTTCAAAGTAAAACTTCTCTCATTCACTACTAAATATTACAAACCCAGACCTTTTCATTACCAGACACTTCTAACTAAGTACAAACCAGAACAACTTATTCCTTATCTCACTTACCTCTGCTTAGCCGGTGACATTCACGCTAATCCAGGACCAAACTTCTCTCCTACTAACCACAGTATCTCCCACAATAATTACACCAATAAATGCCTCAAATCCTTGCCATCAACGCCCAAAGCCTAAAAAATAAAACAACCCACTTTCATACCTGGCTCACTCACAACTCACCTGACATTGTAACCATCTCTGAAACCTGGCTAAAACCTCACATAAGTGACTCTGAATTCCTTCCCTCTGGATTTTAATCACTTTGATCTGATCGCAAAAGTACTCGAGGTGGCGGTGTCACACTAATCTACTCCAACCAGCTGTCGTTTACTCCATATCCTAATCTCATCCCTTCTTTCAATAATGCTGAACTTGTAGCAGGCCTTCCAAAAATTAACAATCATAAAAGCATCTGCTTAATTTCCCTCTATATTCCTCCAGGTAACAACACCAACACCCTGGAAGACATCCTGTCCTGGGCCTCCTCAAATATTAAACTGGAAACCTACAAATTGGGTGATGTAAATATAGACTGGAACAAAATCAACAACCTTAACCCCACCATGTCAATCAATCTATTTAACTACAGTCAACTTACTAACACCATCACTAGACCCAACAAAATCAACCCCCAGGCTCCATAATAGACTGGATCCTAGTATCTCATCCCAGTAAAGTGATACAATTTGGTGTCATACCAGACCCATTAGAAGACCACCTCCCTGCCTTCAACCATCGAGCTTCCCTCACCTCCCCAAACTCCCACCAGTTTATCCACACTCGGAACCTCTCTAACTTTAACCCTACTACTTTCTCTGATTCATTCAGGAATACCAATTGGAACCCCCTGAAAACTCTTCCATTATACTCAGCCGTTGACTTTTTCAATTCAACTTTCTTAAATGTTCTTAACTCCCTAGCTCCAGTAAGAACAAAAAGAGTAAAAACTAAGACCTCCCCGTGGCTTACCAAAGACACCAAAAAGATTATGCTACAAAGAGATAAAACCTGGAAAACATACCTCCAAACTAAGCAACCAGACATCTTACTTAAATACAAACAGCTAAGAAACCTTGCCAAAAAACAAGTTATCAAAGATAAAAAGTCCTACTACATCAAAATGCAAACAATCATGCAAAAAAACCCAAACAATTTTGGAACTCTATCAACTCTCTCCTTAGGCCAAGTACTAAAAATAATCCCTGCCCAGACACCAGCAAATCTGACCTTGAAATTGCCTCACTATGCAACACCTTCTTCACCACTTCTATTGCTGAGCTAACCAAGACCTTTACCAACAACAACCCTCAACCCCACCCCAACCAAACATCCTCTCCCTCCTCCCCCCTACTTTTGAACTCAAACCCATCTCCACCTACCAAATAAAGAAACTACTCTCTAACTAAAGCCTTGCTCCAATGCCCCGGACAAAATTCCCTCCTCCTTCTTAAAAATAACCTCTGATGGTATTGTTCTCCCTATTAGCATACTGATCAATAGTTCCCTACTTGAATCCTATGTACCCAAACTATGGCACTCTGCATATATTCTTCCACTTCACAAGGGTGGCAAAAACTGTAACATATCTAATTTCCGCCCCATAGCCATTCTTTCCCCTCTCTCTAAACTCCTTGAAAAATGCATCCACCTTCACCTCTTGCCATTCCTTACCAAACACCAGCTACTCTCTCCTACCCAACATGGCTTCCGCCCAGGACATAGTACCAACACTGCCCTTCTCTCCTTCTTACATACTGTCAATTTAGCCTGTGACTCCAGTAATTTAGTATCCTCAGTTCTACTGGACATATCTAAAGCTTTTGATACCATCTCCCACACCCACCTTCTAAATCATCTGTCTAATCTCAATCTCTCCCACAAAACTCCCTCCTCGTTCTCCAGCTATCTTTCCAACAGGCCCCAGGCTGTCAAATGGGGCCAGAGCACCTCCACCTTCCATCCTACCCCCACTGGAGTACCCCAAGGATCCATACTTGGCTTTTTAATGACTTTTACAAGGCCATACCCAATACTAAAATTGTTCAATATGCTGACGATTCTACTTTGACCTGCTGCGCCTCCAGCTTAACAGATCTCCAACTACTGACACAAACAGCCTTCTCAATTACCGAAAACTGGATGCTCCAAAATCACCTCTTATTAAATGCTAACAAAACTAAAATCCTTCTAGTATCCCCTTCTAAGTCCTCCCCTATTGATAAAAACTCATTCCAAATAACCAGCCATAAAAACTCCATTTTAGAGGTCTTCCCTTCCGCCAAACTTCTTGGTGTAACCATTGATGAACACCTAAAACTTAATACTCATGTCCAGCTAAACATAAAGAAAACCCACATAAAACTTTATAGAAACAACCACTTTCTCTCTCCTGCTACCAGATTACCTCTCGCCACTACTTATCTCCTTCCCTCTCTACTGTATGGTGCCCCTCTGCTTACTAATTTATCCTCCAAACTAGAAGTATGTTACAATAAAATCTCCAGATTTGCTACCAAAGCCAAATTTTCCTTTCATCACTGTTCCTCTCTTCACTCATTAAACTGGCTTGAACTCCATAACCAACTTGACTTTCTCCAAATCACAACTGCCTATAGACTACTATTCCAACCTGCCAAGTGTCCTGCACTATCCAATATCCTACAACCATATACTCCCCATAGAACACTTAGATCTACCCACCATAACCTAATCACTATCCACAAACCCAAGCACCCAGCTGGTCAACTTCTGCTTTCCTTCACTTTAGCCAAAAAATGGAATGCTCTTCCCTCCACTCTTAGGACCTGCGATAACCTCGAAAACTTTAAAAATCTTCTTCATTCTCACCTTTACTCAAACAGGAAATGCAACTGTACTCTTCACCCTACACCTCTCAAGGTCTCCTCCACTTATACTCCTGGCTAACCTCTCACCAAGCTAACCTTGCTCATTTGTATTATGTATAAATAACTATACTATAAAATCTAGCCTCAAGGTCATTTGCCTGTCTTTTACACCTAAACAAAATTGTAATTATTTGTTTCTTTATGAATGTTACCTGTCTATTTGTCGGTAATGCAAAGTTTCTTAGTAATTAATCATGTAACTATGTATTGTTGGAGCTTTTCTCCCCAGGCCTCCACTGAAAATGGGCTCCCTGAGCCCAGTGGACTTCCCCGGTCATCAAACTGGAATAAATAAATAATATAAATAAATAATAGCTGGAGTTTTTCCAGTCGGGCTGCATAGGACATATGTTTGAGGAAAGTAATCCTCTTGGTGAGGTACTTTTGTGGTCTTTCCAGCTGTTGGAAGTGTCTTGTGAGGTACATCAAAAATGGGGCATTGTAATCTATGATGGGTCTGATGAGTGACGAGTAGAGGGCACTATAACCTCTTTATTTCTAGATGCGAACCCTTTAGCAATTATATGGGCTACATAGAAGAATTTCCTAACTACTTTGGCAATATGATTGTCAAAGGAGAGATTACTATCTACCTGGGTCCCCAGATCTCTTATTACCTCTTCTTTATTAAGGGGGCTGCCACCTATATGGTAATTCATGGATGTTTTGTTTTTCCCAAATGGGATGACTATGCATTTTTTGGCATTTAGCTTGAGACCATGACTCTGACACCAGGTGTCCATCTCATTAAGGCCCTTTTGGAGAATATCTATGTCAGCCGGAGAGTCAATTATGGCTCCCAATCTGCAGTCATTGGTGAACTTGGTTAGCCATAGTCCTCCTGTGTTTGCCTGTACTTCTGAGAAGTATATGCCGAACAGTAGGAGTCCCAGGACCAAGCCTTGTGGGACACCACTTGTGACTGGTTTAGAGTCGGACCTGGAGCCCGCTATTCTTACCATGTGAGTTCTGTCTGTAAGCTAGTTGACAACCCATCTTGTGACGTAGTGGTTTATGTTCAGGCTGGTGAGTTTTTATATAATTCCCGAGTGGGGTATGGTGTCAAAAGCCTTGGCGAGGTCAAGGTAGGCTGTGTGAACTACCTTTCCCTCATCTATGGCCTTGGTGACTGTCTCGAAGAAGTCAACCAGGTTTAGTAAGCATGATCTGCCCTTAACAAAGTCAGACTGGGTCGGGTCAAGTGTTTGGAGGTTCCCAATGTCTTTCTTAATGAGTTCCACGATGATGCGCTCCATAGCCTTGCAGACCAGGCTAGTCAGGCTTATGGGGCGATAGTTACCAGAGTCAGTTGTGGCCCCTCCTTTGTGGAGCAGAATAACTATTGCTGTGCGCCATTCTATGGGCACATAGCCTGTGGAGAGGCTGAGGTTGAACAGTGTGTTTAGGTGGGGGGTTAGTTCATTCTGTAGTTAGTGCAAGACGCAGCCTGGGACACCATCTGGCCCCACTGATGCTGTGCTTTTGGCTTTTGAAAGGGCTGTTTTCACCTGTGCATCTGTGATTTCTGGGACACTACACTTTTCCGATATTATTATGGGCCCTTTTGGAGGTGAGAGAGGGTGAAGTTTGCACTGAATCTATCTGCCAGGATGTTGGCAATATCAGTGGGTTCAGTATATTCTGTGCTATTTTGCACTAGCTCAGAGCATATCTGTGAGTTGCCACTTAGATTCTTGACATAGCTAAAGAAGACTTTGTATTTATCTTTCAAAATCTTGGCTATTTTTCATTCAAAGTTAGCCTTGTAGGATTTTATGAGGGACCTTAGTTTCTTACTAATACTGATCAGGGATGTCTTTCCTTCTTGGGATTTGCTTTTTTTCTGAACTAGTTTCCTCCTTCTATTGTATAGCCTGTTTATGGCAGGGGTCCACCAGATTGGTTTCCTTCCTTAGATTTGCTAGGGATGGCATGATCCATGCATCCTAGTAGGTGCTCATAGAGTGCATTTGTAAAGGTTCCTGCATCTTGTACACTGTTATCCTTTAGCGTGGGGGCTATGAAACTTACCACCTCTGACTTAAGTAAGGTGAAGTTTGCTATAGGAAAGTTTTTCACTATGGCTTCCTTGGTTGGAGGGGGTGGTGTGGTTTGGATATCCAGAGTGATTAGTTTATGGTCTATCTAACCAGTGACAGGTTGACCTCTGGTGTGGAACACCTGTCGCCCATGTTAGTGATGACCAGGTCCAATATGTTTTCACCTCTGGTACGGGAGTTTACCAACTGATCCAGGGCATTTGATTTGATAAATCCCAGGAAGCGCTGAACCTGGGAGTTTGTACTTGAGTAGTTTTCACAATTAATGGCAGGGTAATTGAAATCGCCCAATATCAGGGTGTTTGCTAGGACCTTCATGTTTTCCAGTGTCTCCAGTAAGGCAGAGTGGTTGTCCTGGGTCATGGAGGGTGATCTATAGCAGGCCACAATTTGAATTGCAAATTTGCTTGATGTTAGTTACGCATGGATGATCTCGGAGGTATCATGCTGCACCACTAACCTGGAGGTGTTGGCATCCTTGATGAATATGGATATCCCCCCTTTTGTATTTCGGTCCATGTTCTGCAGCCAAAATGTGTGGTATGAGTTGTAGCCCGGTAGTGCTGGGGTGCTCTGTGGAGCCTTGAACCAGGTTTCAGTTACTGCACTGTTGTCGATGTTCTCCATACTGAGGAGTGCTTTGAGCGTGTGCATTTTGAGATTTAAACTCCTGGCGTTGAGTAGCATAACCCTCAATTTTTTATTTGTGCTATTTATGGATGTGGGTTTGACTTTTGAGTCTTGCCTAAAAAAGGCAGTAAGGGGGCAGCAAGAGCCTTGGCCAGTATTCAAAAGCCTAGGGGTGACAGGTGCAGGCTGTCTCTTGCGAAGCAATGAGGCTTGTCGAGCATGTCGTCCCAGGCTGACAGACACTGGATCCCCTTTGAATGACACCAGAAGCTTAGCCAATTGTTGAAATTGATCATCTTTTTCTTTATACTGCGGTATCATTCTTGGTGAGGGCAGGATGCCTCTCAGGGTCAGGGTCATACCCACATGGGCTACATGATCAGAGAGCTCTTCCATGTCTCTTTTCATGTAGTCCAGGGAGGTATGTCTCAGGTCATTCACACCAACATGAACAATGACAGAGTCATATTTGTACTTGTTCTGGAGTGACCTGAGTGCTTGTGTTATGTGGCGGATTCTGGCTCCCGACAGGCAGCTAACAGTAACCTTCTCCTTGTATAGCATAGTGAGTGGGACATCAGTGTGCCTGACTATAGAGACACCTATTACTAGTATGCTAGGTATGTTATTTTGCCTTAGGGGCTGTGATTGTGTAGCACACTGATTTTGTGTTTTATGTGTTGTCTGGTTTGTGACAGGAGGTGCAGGTGTTTTGGGTGTCTGCTTTGGAGGTCTGCGATGCTTTTGCAGGTTTTTTATTTAGAGCCTCCGAGTATGATTTTTTTGTATTTATGTGTACTTTTTGCCAGTGCTGGTTTAGTATGTCTATGTGAGGCTGCAGGTGTAGTGCAAGTGTTAACCTTCTCTTCATGACTGCCTGTTCCAGTCTTCGGTAGAGAGAGCTTAGCCTCCAATTTAGCTATATAATTGCATCTCTCGCATATATTAATGTTTTGTGGTAGGATGAGAGGGTTGTCTGTGTACATGAGGCAGCTGTAACATAGCCTGTAACATAGCCTCAGGATACCGAGGTTCACCAGCTGGACTGCAGAGTATAACTGAAATTATCCTTTTGTCATGCCTGAATAGTAGGGTGAGCTTCTTAGTCACTTGGTTGGTGAGGGGTGAATAATGAGCCTTGCTCTGCTGGGCAATCAAGTGTCGAGGTATAGTAGTGCTTGCTACTAGGTCTGCACAAGTGCTGGACTGTAGGATGTTTTTTAAGTGCTTAGGTTGAGAGTTAGACTACTTTCAAGGAAAAAAACTGAAGAGGAGACTTAGTGGATCCGGGATAAATTTAGCCCTAGTTAACCGGCGCTGCCCAGATGTGCAAGACCGTGCAAAGGCAGTTTTTTTTCAGCAGGGAAATGAAAGAGATATTAATTAGCCCAAAATGGCCAATAAACTACTAACCTCTGGGCTGGAACCACTCCTCCAGGGACAGATGGCTGCTCAAAGCTCCCTCTCTCACAGGTGAACAGAGAAACTTCCCTCTATCCGAGTAAGGTATGGGCAACTCAGAAAATTGTAACACAGCCCTGAATTCAGCAGTAGCCTGAAAACTGGACTATACTAGCTTAGAAAGGTGGAAAACAGAGAAACTTTTTTTTTGAAAAGATAAGGCAAAAACTGTAAAAGATACACTTAAAACAGCTTTAAACGACTACAAACAGTAAAAAATACACTTAAAACAGCTATGCATGACTACAAGCAATCAGAAAAGGCTTTTAAACAAATTACTCAATTAACCAGTAAAAAAAATTTCAAAACTGAGCCCTGTTCCTGTAGTCTTCAATCAGACAAGTTCTAATTGCACACCCCTGCCACTGGGGCACAGGGGAACCTTCTCCAAAATAGAAGTCCTGGATTAGTGCTCAAGTTATACAAATAAAGCTAGATTCAGCAGGCCTGGATCTAGTCTATGCTACAGCAAACAAGGTGCACCAATTTCAGTAAGAAACAGTTCAAATATGCAGGCACTATAAGCCTTTAACCAGAAATTCCCAGCTCAGAAGGGTAGAGTCCAGCCTCTCCTCCCACAGCCTCTCCTCCCACATTGGTCAGTAACTGTAGAATGTGTACACTGAAAATTAGGTTTATTTCTTTTTGTGTGAACATGGTGATGTCCTCTTACACTAGTGTGATTTGTGATCTCTAGCATACAACAGTATTGTTTACAGATAAACAAATCATGAAGGGTGATAATTAAGTTCATTAGCATATAAGAATCATCCATGTTATAAAAGATATGGTGGCAGACTTCAGCAAATTTGCAGGTGATACAACCTTGTCAGGACACACAGAATCATTATAGCATTGTTTGTTCTCCATATTGTACCACACATCATGCAAAAGCAAGAAGCAGACATTCTGTATGTGAACATTCAAAGACCTCAGTGTATAACAGAAATACGCTGAATGAGGTCCCTGGTCGATAAGGTGTTTATTCAGACTGCCTTCTGTAAGGAATGTGTATAACCTGACATGCATCTCTCTGCAGCTGTGCATTTAAAAAAGAAGCCTTTCATTCAGAAGCCAAGCTGCTTAAGTTATACCTAGGGCAACGTGTCTTATTCATGTTTTATTACCACTGCACTCATAGTTCATGTTAACAATGACTTTATTTGCACTTCAAAAATGGTGCCTGCTTATGTGTGCCATTTTGTAAGTGTCTACTCTTCTCAGAACCTCAGAACATCCAACAAAAGACTGCTATGTATTCTTAATTAGGATCATAACTTGATTAGACTAAATATTGTTTCAACATATGGCAAAACATTGATTGTATGTATGATATTAACCTTGTGGAAGTTTCTTTGTAATTGTTTTGTAGTTATTTGCAGAATTCAAGCTTTCATTAGGTAATAGGAAATGTTCATCTCTAAGCTATTATGTTAATAAATTTACCAATTAAACTTAATTTATTGTTAATATTTTGCTGGAGTGTATTGCTTTACATTTTATTTTTTGTTTTACATTTTAAAGTACTAAATCGATACAGCAGGTATCAAAAGGGCATGTAATATAAAAACCATGACTGATTGATGTGCTGGTTGGTCTTTGCAGGCAATTTGTGATTAGATCAAATACCACTAGAAATAATGAAGCCAAAGCCATGACATAGAGAGATAAAGCCTTGACTATGGCCCAGCAAATCCACATTTGATTGCCAGCTCTGATCTAAGAATCTGGCATGGTGGGGATGTCTCTCATGGAAGAGGGCTTTCACTTCTGAGCAATTCATGGTAGTTCCCTACTGCAGACTGGAGGCACATGGAGGATGTAGTCCAAAGGAGGAAAGGGTATTAGCTACATTACTGCAGAGGCAGACCAATAATGTTAAACCCATTGTAGGGTATCACAGATGAAAGTGAGAGGAGGAGAAAGTTCAGGCATGAAAAATTATCAAAACACTCCTGTCAGCAGAATAGTATAGCACCAGTATCCACACTTTCCTCAATGACTCCTCATAAGTTGGAGTTAGTCTAGGAGAGTTTAAGATGGATCTGTTAGACTGGTAAATGAGGAGAGGATCTTAGGCAAACTAATGGTCAACTGCATAATTAAAGAAAAGGGTTGGGAGGGTGGCCTAATGTTTAAGGTGTTTGCCTTACAAACACAAGGTGCAGGGTTTGAGTCTCACAAGGGATAATTAGCTAGGCTTAAAATGGCTCGCAAGGGCAGTTAGCTTAGTACTAACCTATGAACCTATGAAAACATAGGGAGTATTGTGCATCCTTGTTTGGTGCTTTGCTCTATAGACATAGAGATGCAGATAACCATTCATTCATCCATGGTTACTGGGATAAGTAATGAGGGTAGGCTAATGAACCAGTCTTGGATGGGATGCCACTCCATCAGAAGATACATACAAGCAAACTCACTCATACACACACTATGTATACAAATAGGGGGGCAATTATTTGTAAAAAAATGTATCTAGTGACATGTCTTTGTGATATGAAAGAAAGAAGAAAACCCAATTCTGACTTTTAAAGAGAAAAAAAAACATTAAGGCATAGGAAGGAAATACAAATTTCCTGCAGACATCACCCCAGCTGGCAACCAAACTAGACAGTACTTACTATGAGGCAATAATGATAACTGCTTCCTGATTGTGTCTGTTGATTTTGGAAGTCAATATCAGAATCAGTATACAGTGTAATAAGTAGTTTTACAAACTTACCTGGAAGTCCAAAAGCTGAACATTGTGACTTTGAATATTGCAAGATTCACCAA